>NC_061110.1:63100415-63160765 GCF_015104395.2 Macrobrachium nipponense | reverse complement strand
TCTTAACATAGCAATCTGTTACAAACTTTACACTTAAATATCATGGCGGAGATGAGCTGTACATATGTTAAATTATTTGTGAGTTTCCTATAAATACTGAATTTACATTGGAAACATTCTCTATGTATCAATACATCTAGGAAAGAGATGACATTATTTTCAATTTCAACCGTGAATTTTATGGATGGCACTAAATTATTCAATTTAGACAATAAATCATTTACATCGATACCAACAGGTAACACTACTAAGATGTAATCTACATATCTGAACTATTTTAAGGGGACAAGTATGATATTCAGGAGGTGTTGTCTTACAAAGAATTCCATATGTAAGTTTGAAAGAAGAGGTGATAAGGGGTTACCCATGGTCATACCAAATATTTATTGGTAATATTCTCCATTAAAAGTAAATCTGCAATCACAAATACACAACTTAATCAGTGAAATTATGTGACTAACGGACATAGGTAATTCATGCAATACAAGTACATTACTTAAATATTCTAGCACAGAGTCAATAGGGGACTTTTGTAAACAAGGAACATACATCAAAACTGACAAAAGATGAAAGGAGCTCCCTATGGCCAATGCTTCATGGAGTCTTTCCAGATCTGTTTCAGCTTGTGGATTCCTTAAATTCATCACCAAAACATGTAGTCACTGCCTTCCAAAAAAGGAGAACCTGCACTGATGTCGATAAAACTTCCAGGGTACCCTGCTTCTGTTCCTAAACTTGTTCAGCAAGTTGGGTTCTATTTTCTCAGACATGGCATGTAGCTCCTGGACAACAAACAAGTCGAATCTTCAATTCACATGCATGAACGGTTTTAAAGGTCGTTCATGAGCAGCAGATGCAAAAGAAAGGCCATTGTACTGATACACAATGTCTTGGAGACTTAACATTTTTAAATGTGATCAGTGCCTGTTAGGAACCCCGAGAGAGGTCCGGTCCAAGTTCAATATGAAAATAAACAAAAAGAATTCAACACCAACAGTTGAAACTTGGGATACGAATATAGAAAGAAACACTAACAGAACAAAGGTTTATTTACAAGCTTACTAACAAAGATAAATGCAGAATGGTGTCTCCTATTTACATAAAGTAAAATCTTACACTGCATGAACTGGGGGAACAGTGAGGTAATGTTAATACTTGCTGGCAAGTTTTGCGCTGTCGGAGATCTATGCTTGAAGCGGTGGCTTCACAAAAGGAGAACTGTAGTTGTAGACGTCTTCTTGACTCCGTATTGCAGAAAATAATGTCTATTCTTGATACTTGAAGGGCAGGAACTCCTTGAAACCTCTTGTAGAAAGTTTCCTCTCTCAAGGCTTGCTCAACGTCGAAAATACCACGGTCGTTCTCCCTGACTGGACGACTTGACCAGATTTCGATCAAACTCTCAAGCACCTTTTCCTCTCTGATCCTTCGTCTGTTCCTTCTTCTCTTATCTCTCTCTGATGATCTCTGATCTCTGCTGCTGGGCTCTCACTGATAATCTGATCTGTGACTCTTACTGATGATCTGCTCCCTCCTACTTCGTCAGTCGTATTTATACGGCAACCTGGGGGCGTGGCTTACCAGCGAACATCACAGGCTCCCGACATTACCAGAACTTCTTAGAAGAATCTCAACGAAGTATTGCATCAGAAATCACGGCATTCCTCACGTCACGTCGGCGCCTGTCAAATTCCACAACACTCCTGCCGATTGTAGAACCATCATGAGAACAGGCGCCTCCAACACGCGCGAAAGCCTCCGTGCTGCAGAACTTCTCAAAGATGCGTTTTTCCTTTCCTTTAACTCGTAATTCTTTGCTATAAAGCAATTACCATGACAGTGCCCAAAACCCATATCCACCCAGTCTAGGACCAGGCAAAACCAGCCAGTGGTTGATCATGACTCAGAAGGCAGGACCATGGGTTCCCCCAGGTCCTCTCCCACCTCCAATACTTAACTCACAGGGACAGTTAGGCTGTTTTGCCAGTGAAACTGACCATGCCGTGAACAAAGTTTGAAACTCAAAACCACCACCCTCTGAAGTTCAAGGAAAATCAACTAAGCTACCACGAAGTATAGAAGTAAAGGCAGTCCTGTTAGGTCTGACAGAATTTGAGGATCAAATTAGGCTATATGTTATTATCATGAATCATGAAGGGATAGTCCCTGGATGGTCTTTCCAAGCCATTGTTTGCAAAAGATCTTTTACTTTTGGGTGTCTCCTCATGCAAATTTGTTCTAAAAGTTGCTCAGATGGAAGGTGAAGTCATTAAGACACCCTTTCCTTTCCTCATTTCAGCTGTTGACTTTTGCATTTCAGTAAGTAATAGCATATGTGACCTCAGACAGATTCTTAACTCCTGAAATGGCCAACAAGAGTGGATGGGGATCTTTGATCACCTGTAAACCTCCCCAGTAAACTCCATGTCAGTTTATTCCATAAAAATCTTGCCTAAACCTATCTGATCTAGTCTTCTACCTTCAAAGCCATAGACAAGGTACTACCACAGTTCTTTTTCTTTGGGGAATGGATCATATGAATTCCCTTTCCACTAACCTGAAGAGAGAGAAGACATCAGTGCAAATGTTCTTTCCAATGGGACCATTGTCTGATGGTGCCATGTTTGCCTTCTGTGATTCACAGCCCTGATAAAGATGTGCTCTAGTTTACATGCCTATTAAAACTACTTTCTCTGAAGCTTTGAGCACCCAAAATCTTATTTTTATGAAATATATATATATATATATATATATATATATAATATATATATATATATATATATATATATATGTGTGTGTGTGTGTGTGTGTGTGTGTGTGTGTGTGTGTGTGTGTGTGTGTGTGTGTATGTGCGTGTGTGTGTGTGTATGTGTAAAGAGGATGAAAGCCCTTATACAATACATGGTAGCATGACCAACATGAAATCGCTGACCAACACACAAGATAATTGCAAAAATTAATTTAGTCTCTGAAGTCAACTCTGAACTACAAAAATAGACACTACTCCTAAAAGATAAGCAAAATTCAAACTATCACGAGAACAACTAGATTAAGATAATCAAACTCGACACATAGAAAACGGGTTGTTTATGCAAAATAACCGGGTAACTGAATAATTCCCACAAATTAACAGAAAAATGAGACCCTTTTTCTCCCAACTCCGACATATTTGTTCTACAAATTAAATAGTCACAAAGCAAAAGTATAGTCTCTTTATACCGTCAATATACACAATTAGGGCTTATCAAAAGGAAATATCATAACTGAAATGCCAATAAATCATGCTATAATAGGCGTTATGTATGTCCGTCCGTCTGTCATTCAACCTCGTCCAACCGGTGTGTCCGATGGGCATGAAATTTGTCAGGACCCCCAAGATGGTTTATAATAGGGTTTCATCATAACCCCCCACCCCAACACACCCCCTAATGGTCGATATGTCTCCGTCCCTTTCAAAGGATGGGTGGAAAACCGTAATCGAAAATTCAAGCAAAACACTATTATAGCCTGCACAGCAACCGATGAAGCGACTCTTGGCGTTAAAACGGACAATCTTACTATAATGGGCGTTATGTCTGCTAGTTTTATGAGTCCACAAAAACAAACTGATAATAGTCCTCATGAATCAAACATGAGAAGGAAAGGGTTTATGGCACCGGCACATAATAAAGAAGGATCCAATCACTGAGAAAAACAGATTAGTGAGGAAAAGTGTCACTTGCTTCTCTTACGGCCATCTTCTTAGATTCTTTCAAGGTTTCTCACGCCACCATCCATTTTCACTCCGGGGTTGGATCGATGTCCCCAAAATTCTATGGAAAGCCCTAGGAAGGGTAAAACGATATACAAATGTACAAGCACTTCTCATAAGCCACACCCTCCTTCAAAATGATACAGAACGAGTTTAATACACAGAAAGAGTTCGTGGCGTAACACATTATTCATTTCATGACTTTCGATAAACAAATAACAGGGTTTTCCTTGATCCAAGAAGCAACTAGTCTCAAAAGGTAAAACTTATCTCTCGCTGGTTCCGCCCATCAGAACAGACGCATACACGAACACTTCGTTCGAGGAAACTTCCACTGCAAACTCAATTTTTAGTCAAGGTGACCTTCAGCAGCAAATCCCGGTAACGAAGACATTTTTCTCCCCCCTTGACATCGTTATTTTGAAGAGTACTGTCAACAGATGCAATGGTTCGCCACACTCATTTCTGACCATTTCATAGGACAGCAATATATTTAAATTCATCCTACCTATATATATATATATATATATATATATATATATATATATATATATATATATGTGTGTGTGTGTGTGTGTGTGTGTGTGTGTATGTATGTATGTGTATATTCAGAATAAGCATCTAAGTCTATGGATGGGTGATTAACATTGCCAGGATTCGACATTTGAACATTCCAAATGATTCCTTAGGATCCATTTCCCTTTCTGGAAAGGCAGGAGCATGCAGATGGAAATCCTGTGTCCTGTCATAGCTCTACCTTTGTCGCCACTACCAGTTGTTTTTGTACCACTTCAGCTGTTCATTGTTGTCTCTCCTAGAATATATCCCCCGACATAGAGAAGCTATAATAAATGAACTGCCTATCTGTCCAGCAAGGGTTTACTCTCCCTAAAATTGATAAAGGTTTGCTGCAGCCAGTTGAGAATTCTTCAAACAGTTTATCAGTTGACCAAATCTAGGTTTTGCTTCTCTTGGATCTCAGATATCTCGATTCGATTTCTTTCGGCTCTGTGGTGTCTGCCACTGGGTTATTCAGACAAATTAGTTTATTCATTTATATTCTTGTCCTCCTTTCTCCTCCCAGTTTCACTATCTCATTACTTTCATCCATTACTGACCACCATCCTTCACAGTTTCTTTGCCACAGCTATCTAACCTTGATTTCTGCCTTTCCAATTGAATATATAATTGGCCCTGGCTTATTTGGTAAGCCTGTCAACTTTCAAATAAGTCCTGCTGGGCCATTAGGCCCTGACACATGGCCTGAACTTTTAAATATCTTACATCCTCAAGTGGACTTCACCTGATAACATCATCTCAACCAGGAATATTCTATCTTTCTCAGCTGTCTCCCCACCTATGTTGGTATTGGCTAAGGGAATGAATGGTTTGATACACATATTTTTTAAGAAAGATATTTTCTTCTATACATAAAACCATTGCCCTACTTCATTATTTCTCTGAAGAATAGAAACATTTTTTATTATATTAATTCATTTCTCTATTTTTTGCTAATTATATATACGTATGTGGTGATTTACTGTCAGCCTAGGTGCACGGCTATCAAAGGCAAATATGTTTGCTTGATTGAGGTACTTTTAGAATTGCAGACCTTAGCAAGTAATGTATTGCAAAACCGCCAACAATGACATCATTGGGTATATTTCTAGATAGCAATTCTATGTAATATATATGTAATAGATATTAACAGCTTGAAGACATAACATCTTGCCCTATTAATAGTAGCTGAATATGTTATATTTGAGGAAAATCCTTACAGGGTAGGTAATAACATAATTATTTTTGCAGATATGGTTTGTGCCTCACGCTTCTTTTGCCCATGCTAGAATGTTCCATGAGATGCTTGTTTGCAGTTGTCAATGAAGAAGCTACAAGAATACTTACTGCAGAAAACTCATCATTCTATACAACATTTGATGAGATTTTGCAGTTGTATTATAAAAATGAAGAAGCAGGTATGCCAGGTCCGAGTATAAGAAGAAACCATGAAATGATGTGTGTTGCAGATTCACATAGCAACTGTAAAATTGGAGTATTTGATGAAGACTTTTCATTGAAATGTGAACCAGAGAAAGTGTGTTGTTGTAAATCTATGAGGGTGAACTTAGTTCCTTTTTTGATTGGCGAAAAGCTTAATGAAGCATTACATGATATACTGAACTTTGTGAATGGACCTCGAGTCAGAGATAAACTAAGTCACGGTGAGGTCAAACTTGATCATGTTTCTAAAGATATTACATATCATACTTTATACATTAGTTTACTTGTTCTCTCTCTCAGACACTGGAGGTGTGAAAAAGAGGCTTGTAATGAATACAGTTCGTTGTGTAAGGTCACAGATGAATTAGCAGTTACACCATATTGCAAACTGGATAGCTGTAGTCCCCACTTTTGCGACAAAAAATCCATATCCCAGATGCTTTCCTGTAATATGTCAAAAATTTCTCTACCAACCAAATCCCTGGTTCACTTAATGAAAAACTACATGTTGGACTATCAATGTGCTTATCACCCAAAAGCAGTCCTTCATAAAAATTTGAGTTCAAGTATAGTAAAACTAGAGGAGTGGTCACAGTGGGATAGAGTGTCATGTAGTGATTTAGAATATCCTGACTGGGAAACATGCAGTTTAAGAGTAATGCCTGACTACTTTAGTTTCCTTGCTTTGACTGGCCTCAGATGTGGAGCTCAAGGATTTTTGGAAATGAGTCACTTCATGTTGCATGTCAAAGAGGCTAAATACAGGGTACTGTACGGAAGCAATTTGGAAATTGAGCTCATATCCTTGTGTAACAGAATTGTGTGCTGTATACAGTTAGTATTAGATAACATAAAAGATAGTTTAAGAGTGAAATATTCGCAATATGTCAATAAAACTTTGCGATCCAGACAAAGAGAAACATATCGCAGGCAGTTATCAGCAGTTCCTACCATAGTCTTGAACTGTTATGCAACATGTCAAGTGGTTTATACTCATTTCATGTTAGTGGATGATTTACTCTCTACTAAAACGCCTATCACTAATGTTTTGAAAACTCTCAGGAAAATTTTAAAACTTCAAGAGAATATTGTATCACATACCAATGTAAATGTGAATCGTTGGGATGAAGCACTGAAGAACTCCACTGATAACATAGCAAATATTAAAAAGGATTATGGAAAATAAAAGTAATTGTTTAATTCTTATTCTTGAGTAACTGAAGTAATACTGCAGTAACAAGGAAATTATAATTGTTAAACTGAAATAATCAAGCTTTTTATTTATGTATTTATTTTTTATTTTATTTATTTATCTATATTTTGTAAACTGACTGACTCTAGTAAATTAAGGTAGAACTTGTATATAGTCATGTTAATGATTCTCCTTTTATTGATCTTGTTATCTCCACAGATAGAGACACGTCCTATTCTTCCGAAGGAGAAACACTGAAAATTTGGGCCACACAGTTTTGAACCTTATTACCTCAGTTGTAAACTATATTTCCATTTGAGAACTTTAGATTTTAAACGAGCTGTTCTCAGCTTGAATTAGCCTGGACAAATTAAGTATGTACTGCAATAGTCACTGATGGTTTAAAGCGTTAAAATGTTGTTTTATATATATTATGAACATTACTCACAACTATTTAAAAGTATTATAAGTGGCAAGACAGGCTCTTTTCTTTTAACGATCAGTGCCGCAAAGGTTAGCATTTAAGGCCAAGGGGCAAGATCTCCAAACAGTGAAAAACAGCAACAACATTCAAAGAGGATTACGAAAATATTGAGCAAAACTTTAGTATTTATTATAAATAAATCTTAAGTTAAAACCCAAAAAACTGATTAGGGTTTACAAAATAAAACCTTTAACTAAAAATATCATCAATCACACGATAGAACAAGAGACAGAAATTAGGAGGAGGAAGGAAAACAGACTATTTCTGGAAAGTCCTGAAAATGTATTTTTAGAAGATAATGAAAGGGAGAAACAACCTTCATCCTAGATTATGCAATTACTCAGAAATACTAATCTGTATAAATACAAATAACTTGTTATCACAGATTACAATTAATCTAACATCAAAGGTGGTTGCATGCAGACACTATACGGGCGATAACACCACTACTCAACGCACACACGACTGTCAATCAACTGCTCCGGTCGTTACTGACCCGCGTCAGTAACGTCAATAATGAATATATCCAGTTTATATCCTTACCTACCAGCTATCCGAACAGATTCATGCCTTTTTCACGACTCAAGAGGTTTCAGGACGAAAGCAGGACCAGGGACAAGACAGAATGCCGGCCCAAGGGCAGTAGGCAGGTCCAGAGATGCAGAGACATAAATAAAGGGGAGTACATATAGTACCTTCTACAGCACGCAGGAAGGGCGCCCGATCAGGGCACAAGAGACTTTTCACAAACAACAAGGCTGCAGCTTCCACAGCGACTTCAGTAATTAAGAGGATGAACACCATCAACGTCCTCCGTAATACAGATGAAAAGGGGTCCTCAAATGCAGCAAGGCCTTCAGAGTGTATATTCTTCCAAGAGAATCTCCAACTTTTTAAAACGTCCTGCAGGAATTAGGTCAGGGAAACCTCCAAAATAATAAGCCGGATCCATACTCCTTTCCATCCTCAGCCAACGGTCTCCACCAAAAGTGAGGCAACGACCCACCAATCACCAAACAAGCATCCAGCCGAAAAATACATGGACAGAGGAAAAACAACACTCATGGGCGAGGTACCACCTTCGGTGGGAGCGAGAAAAACCTTAATCAGTCTTTTTGTTGTACCATAAAAAAGATAAAATGTAAGTAACTGAAGAAATTTACTTTACAGGCCACGAATGTGGACAAAAACAAAAGTAATTCATAACAGGTATTTATTTTAAGTTTCCCTCTGAGTATTTAATAATTTGTGTGGCTTCCATCTGCCTGTACCACAGCCTGCATTCTTGAGGGGTATGATTTCAGAAAAATGCAAAAAAGCTGAGACTCAAACTCCATTTCCTTGAACACTTCGGTCACCTCCCTTCGCAGGTCGTCGAGGCTTGGTATACCATCATAGTTCACTTTGCACACTTCAGCATGTTCATTTAAGATACTACCAATGTTTTCACACACATTAAGGTCAGGGGAGCTACCTGAAATTCACTTGACGAGAAGAAATCAATACCACTGTTTCGAAGCAGTTCCTGTGTCTGAAGAGCCTTATCATGCAAATATGTAACTTCTTCAACAAATAACACATTTTCAGGATCTTTGAGGAAAGGAAATACTCCACCAGTAAGCACAGTTTCTCTGAAGTATTCGCCATTCCATGACTCCTTTTTCTTTGATGATCCACATTAACCGTTTGGCTGTGAAAAAGAGAAAAATTCCCAAACATTCAGAAAATTTCACAACTTGGCAATAGAGCACATCATCGCTGATATCCAACTTTTTAGCCCAAATGATGTCATTTTTATGATTGGCTTCTTGATTGTGTAAATGAAGAATTCATCTGATGCGGCAACATGGAGAAAGTCAGCTTCATCCCAATCTTTAAGAAATGAACCATGCAGAGTCTTCTCTCTGTTGCTGAGTGATGTTGGGCTTGCTGATAACATGAAATGGCTTGATACCAGATTTTTTCCCCTTTTTGTTTCTAGTTCAAGGGCCAATTTATGTAAAGACTTTCTTGGTCTACCCACTGCCTCAGCTATGATGTCTTTTTACTCCTGAGAACAAAGGACATCAGGCCTTCCAAGATTCTCAATCTTTTTGCGATGACAGTCATCTGGATTTTTGTTCCAGTTTCTTTTAACAAGGATTCATCCCTTTTAATGTATTTAGCTATTCAGGAACGTGAAATGAAGGAAGCGCCAGCATCCCTGGCGCCTCTGAAGGTTATAGCCCGGATTAGGTCAATCCATCTGATTTCTTCTGAGTCGTTAGCCATGGCTGTATGTAACTCCATCACTCAGTCTGAAGATACAAGAAATGTAAAATGAAAAATAGCTTAATAGAAACTTTAGATAATGTACTTGGAGATAGGCTATAGCAGAAAAGTTCATAACTTTCCATTTGTTTTGTGGAGGTGAGGGGCTCTAATTTCAAATATACAAAATATACAAATAATTATAATATATATATATATATATATATATATATATATATATATATATATATATATATGTATATATATATATATATGTATGTATGTATGTATTGTATGTATGTATACATTATGTATGATATGTATGTATGTATGTATAGTATAATATATATATTATATATATATATAATATATATATATATAATATATATATATATCTTCCGAGGGTCAAAATGACCCCCATCTAAATAATAGGAGAGAATTCCTAACTGGGAAGCGAACCTACCTTCAATGGTGTCATCTCTGTAGCTAGCTGAAAATCAATTATTAAAACTCTAGGCAAATTCAAACTCTCTCTATTACAAAAATATAATCTTTATTTCCCAAAATAGCTAACATGAAAATGGAATAAATGAATAAAAGAAAGTACCAAAGAATCTCATCAAATCACTATTACTCTTCCACAAAATCATATTAGATAAGTACCCCCCCTTATCTACATCTGTCCGACTATTCATTAGTCCTTATCAATAACTGTCAACACAAGTCTGGAGAATCTGTTTTTTTAATGGTGACTTCGAATCCATTTGAAAATGAAAATATAATTATCAAACAATGAAATGTTAAAGTTCGTCAATAATATGAGTGTCTCACCACTCTTCCCTTTTCTAGAAGCTGAACTAAATGTCACTACATAAAATATATAACTTTTCACAGTCTTTTTCACTTTACCTTACGTCGGATCTCCAAGCACCTTCTTCTATGGCAAGTTTCCACACTTATTGAATATCTGATAATGTCCCCTTTATCGCCTCACTACGGGTTTTTATTCTATCTATTTTGTCTTACAAAAGTACGTTTGTAGACTGACCAACAGACATATGGATACGTGCACGCTACTGAATACACGAATGCACGCATGCTAGTCTATTCTGTGCGTTTCCATTTCCCCATGTACACATTTTATCTAGCAGATGTATCAATGACCTGAAGTGACCTTTCCTTGCCAGTTTATCTAATTTCTCTGGAATGCGCCCACCATCTTGTCACTGTGATCGGCATGTTTTCGACTTGTGTCTCATATCAGCATCTTGAGGAATTCACTATTTTGCACCTCTCTCTCTCTCCCTCTTTCACGTTGGCCAGCTCGCATGGACTTAGATAGATTTCAGTTCTCACATTTGTCATGTTGAAGGATCTGAAGAGACTTATCTTACGAAGAGGAAAGTTGAGACTTATCTTACGAAGAGGAAAGTCAGAGAGCAAGTGATACAAAGTTAATAATGTTTTCTCTCGGAAAGGAATTGGTATGGGAGAGACGAACACACATCCTCGACATGTGGGTCATTTTATGACAACATAATTTACTTTGGTTCTCATGAGAGCCGGGTTTGACATACCAGGCCATAGGAAGGATGTTCGTTCGTTTGTCTGTAGTTATGATACATTAGCATCGCGCACATCCTGAATGGACCAACTATTTTGGGGATTTTTTTTCCTCATTGACCTATTATACAGAGTGCAGCTATGTTTTTAATAGGGAAATGGATTACATTTCCATTTGTATGTAATTTTCATTACAAATGCACCATTCTATCACAGACACATAACTAAGAATTGTATTAGTCCAAATACAAAGCACTGTTTGTTCATGAAAAGGAATTTCAGAACAAAGAGTAAAAAACAGAATAAAGAATTTATTAAAAATAAGGTTGAGAACTTCTAAAAATAGATAGGTTGGAAGGTGGAAAGAAGAGAGAAATACATAGTACGTATTAATTTAAAAGTTCGCTTAACCCTTGTGAAGGGGTATCATACATACATTATATGTTTACATATAGCTTTGTGGTCAAGTCTGGGCAGCATACATATATGTTCAAGAATTGGCACCATACAGTTTGAAGGATGCAGGAAAAATGTTCCTAGTTCCTTTTATCACAATTGGCAACTCTTCAGATCGCTGTATAAGAGTCGGAGTGCTGAAAAATTCAGTCTTGCTTAAGGTGGTAAAGAGGAATGTAGTCACAACTTCCCATCAAAGGATATGCCATAAATATTTATACTCACGTAAGTTCGGGGCATTACAGTAATCAGTTGAGAAAATAGAGAGAACCACCAAAATCAAATGGAACGTCCCATCGAGAAGTTGTTAAAGAAGAGTGAAGAAATAGAAGATATAAATTGGGGAGATAAACAGCTAGCGCTGCCAGAACGAAAGAGAAGGTCTAAAAGGAAAAGAAGTAGAAAGAGTAAGGGTACATTTACTGGATTGTTTGGAGAGAGTAAATGGGATGGGTTGTTTGATTTTGGAGGGTTTGAGAAGTCAGCAAACGTGATGAGTGAAAATACCCTTTTGGTGTTGTTTGGTGGTTGTGCAAATTTTGAGGGATTTGAGAAGAATGTGGGAGGAGTGAACTTGGAGTGTACAAAGAATGGACAAGGATACACAAGATTTGGATAGATTTGGAACAATACAGTCATGAGAAAAACGATAGATAGTGTGCGTAAATTTCCTTTGAGTGAGAGTGTGAAAAAGTGAGTGTGGAAGTGAGTATGAATGGGAAAGAATTAGCAGTGTGTAAGCGTGGGGGAATTTTGGATAACCTGAGCCAGAGCCTAACAGAAGCCTAGCAGAGTTAAGTGATGGAAGCCATGTACAGTGTTAATGAGGTTGGAGCAGACATAAGTCTCCAGAGTTTGAATGAGGTTGGTGTGAATGATTTGGAACCTAGGCTGGGCGAGTCTAGCGTGGTTGGAGTAGAAGTGAGTAACGAAGAGGTCATGAATGAGAGGCCATGGAGACAAAGTCAAGGTCCAATTTTGGAGTATGAATGCTAGATAGATAGGGATTTTGAAAAAAAAAAAAAAAAGGGGAAGTGAGATTTCCATTCTTTTTGTAAGGGGAGTGTGTAGGCTGAATGTGGTTGATATTTTTCTTTTTTATTTTGTTTTAAGAGAGAGAGAGAGAGAGAGAGAGAGAGAGTGTGTGTGTGTGTGTGTGTGTGTGTTGGGTTTAAATTATTTTATTCTTGTTTGTCTTTTTTCTTTTTTTAACTGCAGTTGCTGAGTGTGTCAAGAGTATAGTTACTTGCTCCTCTTCAACCTCACCTGATAGAAAGGAAGAAATCAGAGTTACAAGAATAGTTAAAAATAGAGGAAGGGAAACAACCCCTAATAAG
The DNA here is from genome assembly GCF_015104395.2 of Macrobrachium nipponense. Lineage (NCBI taxonomy): Eukaryota > Metazoa > Arthropoda > Malacostraca > Decapoda > Palaemonidae > Macrobrachium > Macrobrachium nipponense. The sequence goes on along the minus strand of NC_061110.1, from coordinate 63,147,731 downwards.
GAACATAGGGAGAGCACGTGAAACTGCTAGATGGCAAAAAAAGAACAAAAACCACTTCCTCCCATCCCTCCATTACTGTAGTTATCTACAGACAGGAACAGCGATAAAAAGTCTGCAATGGAGTTGCTGATCGCATACGTTGTGGCTGTAGCATCTGATGAAACAATAAAAGGTGCAGAAGTTGATACAGTGGATTACATGACACTAAACCCTAGACAGTCCCGATATCGTCACAGTTGTCACAAATAAAGTTAGATATAAGTTGGAAAGAAACAAAATACTAGGTGTTGATCTCTCCAGTAGGAAGAAGGTTATCGACAACATATGCATTTATTGATTCTGAGCAAGCACTGACGTCCAGTCTGAAGAAGTCTCAAAGACCTGAGAACAGAATGGAAGTAGCTACCCGCCATGGATGAGGATGCTATGAGTTAGGTGAGTGAAAGTGATGAGGAAGAGAAAAGTAAGAAAAGAAAGGTAAAGAAGTAGAGAGAGGGGAAAGGAGTGAGGAAAGATGAGTCTAGTTCCCACATTTTGAGGGATAGTTTGGACTCAAAGTTGAGGATGATACAAAGATTAGAAGTGGTAGTAGTAGTGAAGAACTGAGTGAGGCTGAGGAGAGTCGCCAAAATGGTGTCCCTGGGGGAGGTTCCCCGGACTGAGAAATTTTACATCGGGAAGGGAGGAGGCATATAAGAAGTACTGTAGACAAAAATGTTGGGAGAATGAAAGTGAGCGTGAATGAAGCAGCTGGAAAAGTTCCTAGATGGGCATTTGAAGATGTGTTATAGCAGTATGTGTGAGGGTAAGCCAGTCAAAGTGATAGTGATTGGGCAGGTGAAAAGAATTAAAGGGAGTGTGGTCTACAAGCAGCACGATAGGTTTCAGAAGGCAAAAATAAAGCTGGGGAAGAAGTGGGCTTATACATATGCCCATAGGCTAGAAGCATTGAACAGAGAGAAGCATGAAGAAGGAATTGAGGAATAGAAACACCTCATGCAGAAGTTCTTGGCCACCATCCCTGAGAAAATTAGACCCTGTTCACACAGCGGTTGCACCCGCGAGGTTCTGTCTGCGCAGATGTAGTCAATGACAACGCACAGGGTATTGACCCACAACTGTGTTGATTGCTTAACAACCGTGGCATCCGCGTGGATTTGCCTGCGCTACATGTCAAAATGGAGTCCATTTCCTTGAACACCAACATTTTCTTTGATGAAGTTGAAAAACGTATTGTCTGCAATTATGATAAAACAAAGGAAATAATCGTAGTTAAGTTATATGCACTTTATTGAATTTCCAAGTTTATACTTTTCACGTAATATCAGTTTAACCTGCAGTTCAACTCTACCATCATGAATGAACTATACGGTGAAATAGCACATCTTCGTACCTACAGGTACCTCATGCTCTTACAAAATTATGCAAAATGCTGCATGCTTGTATTATATTCTAAACAAAATGTGTGAGCATTGAAAGATCTTTGCAAAATACGTCATTTATATATATATATATATATATATATATATATATATATATATATATATATATATATTATTTATTTATCTAACTCACATCAGGATTAAACCCAGATCTTTCAATTGAAAGACCTGGGTTCGATCCTGGTGGTGAGTCAGTAAATTTATTTCTGTTCCACGCATGATTTCACGTGGATTGTGTCTATATGTATATATATATTATATAATAATATATATATATATATATATATATATATATATAAATGTGTGCGTGTTAAATTTTTACAGGGAATATTATATATAATATATATATATATTTATTTATTATAATTTATCATTCACTCACATCAGGATTAAACCCCAGATCTTTCAATTGAAAGACCTGCGTTCGATCCTGGTGTGAGTCAGTAAATTTATTTCTGTTCCACGCATGATTTCACGTGGATTGTTGTCTATATGTATGTATGTATATATATATATATATATATATATAATATATATATATTATATTATATATATATACTATATATATATAAATGTGTGCGTGTTACAGGGAATATGTGAAATCAATCTGGGATTTAATGAAATCGCTAGGGCATATGTGAAATAACTAACTCGCTTAGGATTATTTGATCCCAGAGGGTTAGTACTAAACACGGTGACACAGTTTTACTGTATTTATAACTAGCCCTGGGAAGTCAAATGTGTTTTGCCGTATTTAGTACTAGCCCCTGGGGAGTCAAATGTATTTCGCCCTCTTTAGTACTAGCCCCTGGGGAGTCAAATGTATTTTGCTGTGTTCAGTACTAGCCCGTGGGGCTAGTACTAGATACGGCGAAACACATTTGACTCCCAAGCAGGGGCGGACTGGCCTTTAGGGCATTTGGGCAATGCCTGGTGGGCCGGTACAAGGGCCAGCGTCCGCTTGGAAACGCTTTATCTGGTTGGGTCAGGGGATTAATGCAGTCATTTACCTTATGAGGTCAGTAAGGTGGGACAGGAAAGTGAAGTCAAGTTAGGTCACCAGATTAACAGCAGGTACCTCTCTTGACCATCAGACCCAAGCTTCAGCCCTGCTGGCAACACAGTTTGCCACAGTCCCTAACTGAAGGTTCAGATGCACTAATCAACTCATTCTACTCCTGACCAACGTGCAGTTGGCATCCATTGATACTTGCAAAAGTATTATCCGGTATTTATTTTTTCTAGTGCTATCGAGTAGTTATTGGTGTTATTTGTTTTTAGCAAAGAAATTAGTGCGTTGTGAATTATGCTCGTTCATTTATTTAAAATTCGAGAATCATGCTCGTCACTCTTTTGTTATAGTACTTGTTTTCTTCTTTATCAAAGAAATACAGTATAGTGCGTTGTAAAACATGTTTGTCAATTTATTTAGTAGATATGGTCATTACTGTTTTGTGGTATGTGATTCCTTGTTAACAACGAAACATGCGTTGTGAGTACAGCAGATTAAGGGATTTATTTATCATAATTATTTTTTTTTATATATTTCATTTCTTGTCGAGTATTAGAGTAACGTAATTTTCCGATTTATTTAAGTCAACCTTGTTCTAGTTTTAAGTACATTATTTCTTAAGGCAGTTAATGTTAAGTGTTTAGTGTTTTGTTTACGCTATAGTTTCTCGCCTCCTCCCCGCTCACTTAATTGCTTGAACTATCGTGTTAACGATTGTGGTTTGTTTATTTTTCGAGTGCGGCAGGACTCCTGTGAGGTGACTTTTGGAAAGACGGTGCTCGGCCTAAAGTTAGTTCGGGCCTTCCTTTGCTTCCTGATACCTCTGCAGCTGGCGATTATTGGAAAACATTGAATCTTGTTTTTGGAGCTGCCCTTCGCAGGTACACTTCTGTCACCTGCGACGTCGTGTGACCTGTATTTGACGCAGTTGACTTTGTCACCTGCGACTACGTCGTACTGCCACCTTATGATATATATATATATTTCCCTAGAGTATTGAGTGCCATCGTGTTCTGCTGGCACTAGAGGAGCTTTGGGTAGTCATCAGTCTATCTCCAAGGACACCTTAAGCTGCTGCTGAGGGAGCAATCTGGCTCGTGAGGTGTCAAGTAGGGAGACAGATACCAGGTAGGAGTTTGCCTTTGTGTTGTCGGGCAGGACCTTCTCCGACTCACCTGTACCTGTGGTTACCTGTGTATTCATGTCCTCCCTCGTCTGCAGAGCTGAGATGTATTGGATCACGGCCTCCGTAAAGGCGATTTGAATTTATTTTGGACTGAAGTTTCCCTGTTTTTTTTTGTGTGAGGAGTTTGTTGATATATATATCTATTTTTCTATACAATATTTATAAACTCTGATGGTCCTTATGGCCTATCGGCTTTGGTGTTTATATTGTAATTCATAGGTAGGAATTTAAGTGTTTTCTCACTTTTATCCTTCACCTTCCTTCTTTCGTTTATAGTTATAGGTATATTGGGTTTTGGCCTGGCCAGCCATTGTATGGATATATTCCTGTTTAGACGTATTCTTGTGTTTGTTCTCTCTCATGTTTCTATCTAGGGCTTAGTTTTCTTAGCGTTTAGGGATCCTACGGGATTATTTGAGGACTAGTGTACGTCCTTTTCAGTCACAAGGTTGACTTAATGTTATTTTTGTTGTGAATAAATATTGTTGAGTTTTCCCTTTTGTTTTCGTCTCCACTGACCATTTTACGCAGAGTATTTTTGAACATCACTGAGAATATAAATAGTGCAATAAAAGAACTGCACCAGGACCCAATAAAGGGGTCCGTAACAAGTTGGCGACCGTGACAGGATTATTCTCAGGGATACTCGTATCTTGGTCTGTGGAGCGACACTGGGGTGGTCTCTTCAATATTTATTTTGTAGTACTGCCTTTCTCCCTGTACCCTTTATTTTTTTGGCATAATGGAAGAGTTTGTTTTTGATCCTGCCGAATATTTGGGGTCGGCCGATTGTATAAAGCATTTGCCCGTATTGAGTAGGAAGCATTTAATTTCTTGTGCTCAGTGGTTAGGTGTTCCGCTGAAATCTGCGGGCACTAAGAGGGGAAATATTGATGGCAGTAAGAGATAAGATTTCTCAAGATTTAGCAGAGGCTGGAAATTTGATTAACGAAAGTCGAGAGGACAGTGATGATGAAGGTAGTACGTTTGATGTAGATTCGGAGGAGGAAAAATTGAGTGTGAGAGCAGGTTTAACTTTGTTTGAGGATCCTCCCCGCACAGGTATTATTTTTGAAGGTCCATCTAATTTACCTAAATCTAATTTGTCTACTAATCCTTTTTTGCCTTCCCCAAATCCTATGCCAGAGGGACCCCTGGCTCCTATTCAATGTTTGGGAGAGTCTAAGGAGGAGGTAGAATATAAGTTAATTTGCAAACGCATCGAGTTGAGGAAATTGGAATTTGAGGAGAACGAGAGGGCGAGGCGTCACGAGCTGGAGGTAGCTAATATAAATTTACAAATGGCAAGGTTGCAGGGGACCAATATGATCAGTTCCCCTATGAATAATTTTAATGATAAATTTAATTTAGGTGCGGCATTAAAGTTAGTGCCAGTCTTTGATGAGAAGAACGTCCCTGAATTCTTCAAGGCATTTGAACGGGTTGCCACCCGATTGTCTTGGCCCTCTGAAATGTGGACGGTATTGATACAGTGTAGATTGGTTGGCAAGGCAATCCGGGTATACAATGCCTTGGAGGAAGGAATTGCTCGGGACTACCAGAAGGTCAAAGCACTGGTCCTAAAAGCCTATGATTTGGTACCCGAGGCTTATCGTCTGAAATTCAGGAATTACAACAAACACCCTTCTCAATCCTTTGTTGAATTTGCACGGGTCAAGGAGGAACAATTCGACGACTGGCTAAAGAGTCGTCAGGTAGTGTCTTTTGCTGCGTTGAAGGGAATTGTTGCTCCTTGAGGAATTCAAGAAAGCGTGTAGCAAGGAGTTAAGAGTTCATCTCGAGGAGGTTAAGGCTATAAAACTGAATGAATGATGCCGCCCAATTGGCAGATGATGTCTTGACTCATCGTTCTGGAACTGGTAATTTTGGTTATCAAGATATGAATAATCCCTCTTCTCGGGTCGTCAGTAATGGAAGGAGAGTAGAAACCATTTCGTCGTCTGTCTCTAATATTCCTAAGGGTAATCATGACCATTCTTTTACAGGTGTCAGAAATGTTGGTGGAGTCTCTGCAGGGCCTCCTCCTCCTCGTATCTTTGTTAACAAGGGTATGCCTAATTCAGGCAAGAATAACTATAACAGGTATAATGATAACAGAGGTACTGGACGTAGAGGAACCTGTTTCTGGTGTGACAAACAAAGGTCATTTCCAGCACCAGTGCAATGCACGTAGGAGGTATCTGCAGAGAAATGGTCAGAATCCAATTTCATTAATTTCCAACAGGTCTGGTTTTAGTGATAAGGTTGAAAAAACTGAAGTAGTTAGCAGTAGGGTAGATAGTATGATAATTCATCCCCTAGCAATAAAAATTTGTGACTCGATTTTGACAAATATGTCTGGCAGGTAATAATTCATAAATCTAAAACTATCAATGTGAAGTTTTTGAGGGACACTGGTTCAGCTCGGTCTCTGGGGTGTTGAGAGACTTTGAATGGTTTACAAGAGCGTTTCAGGTAATTATGTCGTTCTGGGAGGGTTCCCGAACACTGTTGTTTCTGCTCCGTTGGTGGATGTCAGGTTGTCGTTTCCCGGATATGATAGGGTTACTGAGTTGGCCGTTGTCGATAATCTCCCCATACCTGGTATTGACGGCATTTTGGGAAATGATATGCTCAATAGTGAAGGTCGGGAATTATTTCCTATTTTGTCTGTTCATGCCATCCTCTGTCAACAACCCGTGCCACAGCAAGAGCTGCTGAATCAATTAATGATGATGAATTATTATTTAGTAGTTTAGAAGTAGATGTAGAAAGGCCCGGGTCTGTAGATAGTAGTGATAGTCATATTATTATTAATGATGTTCTGAAACCTGATTGGGATCGTTTGGCTTTCATTGAGGCCCAGAAAACAGAATTTAATTTTGAGTTAGGTGATATCAATGATCTAACTAAGCCTCGGTTTGGTATAATAAATAATTTGTTGTACAGATTTAGTAGACCTTCGACAGATGATCTGAGCAAGGCTTCTCGGATTGAGCAAATTGTGGTCCCTTCCCATTTCCGTGAATCAGTAATGAGTCTCGCTCACGATAATTTCCTTTCAGGTCATTTTGGTGTATGGAAGACTTTCCGTAAATTAGCAAGATATTTTTGGGGTTGCCTGGAATGAAATCGTCTGTGAAGCGTTTTGTGAACGAATGTGAGGTTTGTCAGGTTATGGGAAAACCAAATCAAATTATTCCTAAGGCTCCTTTAAATCCTATTCCTGTCATCGGAGAACCATTCTCGGAATTGGTGATAGATGTGGTTGGTCCATTGCCGAAAACTAAGTCTGGTATATTTATCTATTAACAATTATGGATAGAGCCTCTAGATTTCCCGAAGCTTTCCCTTTGAGACGGATAACCTCTAAAGTAGTTTTTGAAAAATTAATGGAATTCTTTTCCAGGTACGGTCTCCCCCGTGTTATTCAGACCGATTGCGGTACGAATTTCACAAGTAAAATGTTTAGAGGTAAGTGTGCTGAACTGGCCATTTCAGCACATTACGAGTGTTCCGTATCATCCGGAGAGTCAAGGTGTGGTGGAGAGGTTTCACCAGACATTAAAATCTATTTTGAAAAAAAATTGTTATGAACATGGAAGCGAGTGGGACAAAGCACTGCCGCTCGCACTGTTTGCTCTTAGGATCATCCCAATGCCTCCACAGGTGTAGCTCCCTTCGAACTGATTTTTTGGGCACAAAGTCCGTGGCCCTTTGGACATTTTTTTGTGAAGTATTAGGGGTCAATCGAAGGGGAGATATCAAAATGGGAGAATTTGTGGATGATTTGAGAAAGAGAATGTTCAGTGCTTGGAAGTTTGCTCGGGATAATTTGAATTATTCTCAGGCTAAAATGAAGGCTAACTTTGACAGGAACACTAAAGTCCGTTCTTTTGAACCAGGAGAATTGGTTTTGATTTTGAGTATGGACCCAGACAATTTTCTTGAACCTAGATATAAGGGTCCGTGGAAAGTTTTGAGGAAATTGTCCGAGGTGAATTACGAAATTGAAGCTCCCTGTTCAAGCAGGAAGTGTAAAGTTTTTCATGTAAACAGGTTGAAAGCGTATCATAGTAGAAGTGTTGATCCTTTAACAGTTGTCTCTGAGCCAGTATCTGTAGCTGTGGAATTTCCTCCTCGGGATTCGGACGATTTAATGAGTCAGGTCTCTTCAGATGCTCTTTTTTCTAATATACAAAATTTAGAAGTTTTACAGGAAGGTCTGAAGCATTTGGATCCTCATCAAAGAGAGGATGTGTTTAATCTAATTTATTCCTTTTCAGATTTATTCCGAGACTCTCCTGGTAGAACTAATTTTCTTTGCCATGATGTAGATGTAGGTTAGTGCCTCCCCAGTTAAACAAAGTCCTTATCGGTTAAATCCTGTAAAAAGGGATTTGGTCGAAAAGGAGATTAAATATATGTTGGAGCACGACTGATTCAGCCATCAGTCAGTCCTTGGAGTTCCCCTATTGTTCTTGTTGAAAAGCTGACGGGAAGTTCCGCATGTGTGTTGACTATCGAAAGGTTAATGCCCACACCAAAAATGACTCTTTTCCTTTGCCACGTATTGATGATTGCCTCGATCAGATAGGTTCTGCCAAATTTATTACGAAACTAGATTTGCTGAAGGGTTATTGGCAGGTTCCGTTATCTGATCGAGCCCGTGAAATCTCGGCATTCGTAACTCCCTTTGGTTTGTATGAATTGCAAGGGTTATGCCATTTGGATGAAAAATGCCGCGTGTACTTTTCAGAGGCTTATGAATAGGGTAATTTGTGGTTTGAAAGGAACTGAAATTTATATGATGATTTGGTTGTATATAGCAATGATTTGGAGTAGCTCATATGGTAAGGATTGCGTAAGGTATTTGAGGCCCTTAGGTCTGCAGGTTTGGTTATAATTTATCAAAGTGTGAATTTGGCAAGGCAAAGGTTTGTTATTTGGGTCACGAGGTTGGTTTGGGTCAGGTGGCTCCGAAACAAGCTAACCTCGAGGCTATTATTAATTTAAAAAGGCCAGGTAGTATTAGAGAGGTGAGAAGAGTTCTGGAATGTCTGGTTATTATCGCCGCTTCGTGCGAAATTTTTCTTTTTTGATCTTGCTCAACCTCTTACTAACCTTTTAGAGAAGGGTAAAAAAATTTTGTTGGTCTAATCAGTGTGAGGAAGCTTTTAATAAGCTTAAAACCATTCTAATTTCGAAACCTATTTTGACTTCCCCAGATTTTCAGAAACCTTATATCATAGCAGTAGATGCCAGTGATGTGGGTATAGGTGGTGTCCTTTTCCAAAGGGACGATGAAGGTGAGGTACACCCCATATCTTATTTTAGTCGGAAGTTATTGGTGGCTGAAAGGAGGTATTCTACCATTGAAAAGGAAGCTCTTGCTTTGGTCCGTTACCCTTATACATTTCAAACCTTATGTAACTAACTTTCTCTTCCCATAGAGATCTGGACGGATCATAACCCGCTTGTTTTCATTGAGCGTATGAAAGGGGCCAACCAGAGGATCTTGCGTTGGGCTCTCTTGCTTCAGGAATTCAAGCTGGTTATTAAACACATTAAGGGGTCTGAAAATAAGATTCCTGACGCGCTCTCACGAATTTGATATGTTTGTTTTACCTCCCTCGTACGCTGCCCTGCTCGTTTCTCCGGTGGGTTTGTAAAAATTTTTTTTTTTTTTTTTGTACACTGTAAGTCGAGGTGTGTATACGTAAGTTTCCTTCCTTGATTTTTGCGAGTTTTGTCTGTATTGTTCAGATTTGTTTTGTATGCTATGTGAAGATTTGGTTGTTAGTCTTTTCTTGTTGTCGTTGTTTAGACTTAAGTTATTTATTTTTTTTGTTTATATACCATGTTTTGACTTTGCTGTTTAAATCTAGTTTTATTTTCAGGCCAGTAACTTTTGTCTTGTTGTTTTTTTTTTGTTTTTTTTTTGGTGGACCTTAATGTTCCTGTTTTCCAGGTTCTATGTTCTTGTTATATTTTTTTTTTTTTTTTTCTCGGGGAGGAAGGTATTAGAGTAACGTAATTTTCCGATTTATTTAAGTCAACCTTGTTCTAGTTTTAAGTACCTTATTATTTCTTAAGGCAGTTAATGTTAAGTGTTTAGTGTTTTGTTTACGCTATAGTTCTCGCCTCCTCCCCGCTCACTTAATTGCTTGAACTATCGTGTTAACGATTTGTGGTGTTTTGTTTATTTTTCGAGTGCGGCAGGACTTCCTGAGGTGACTTTTGGAAAGACGGTGCTCGGCCTAAAGTTAGTTCGGGCCTTCCTTTGCTTCCTGATACCTCTGCAGCTGGCGATTATTGGAAAACATTGAATCTTGTTTTTGGAGCTGCCCTTCGCAGGTACACTTCTGTCACCTGCGACGTCGTGTGACCTGTATTTGACGCAGTTGACTTTGTCACCTGCGACTACGTCGTACTGCCACCTTAGTGGATATATATATATATTTCCCTAGAGTATTGAGTGCCATCGTGTTCTGCTGGCACTAGAGGAGCTTTGGGTAGTCATCAGTCTATCTCCAAGGACACCTTAAGCTGCTGCTGAGGGAGCAATCTGGCTCGTGAGGTGTCCAAGTAGGGAGACAGATACCAGGTAGGAGTTTTGCCTTTGTGTTGTCGGGGCAGGACCTTCTCCGACTCACCTGTACCTGTGGTTACCTGTGTATTCATGTCCTCCCTCGTCTGCAGAGCTGAGATGTATTGGATCACGGCCTCCGTAAAGGCGATTTGAATTTATTTTGGACTGAAGTTTCCCCTGTTTTGTGTGAGGAGTTTGTTGATTTTTTTTTATATATATCTATTTTTCTATACAATATTTATAAACTCTGATGGTCCTTATGGCCTATCGGCTTTGGTGTTTATATTGTAATTCATAGGTAGGAATTTAAGAAGTGTTTTCTCACTTTTATCCTTCACCTTCCTTCTTTCGTTTATAGTTATAGGTATATTGGGTTTTGGCCTGGCCAGCCATTGTATGGATATATTCCTGTTTAGACGATTCTTGTGTTTGTTCTCTCTCATGTTTCTATCTAGGGCTTAGTTTTCTTAGCGTTTAGGGATCCTACGGGATTATTTGAGGACTAGTGTACGTCCTTTTCAGTCACAAGGTTGACTTAATGTTATTTTTGTTGTGAATAAATATTGTTGAGTTTTCCCTTTTGTTTTCGTCTCCACTGACCATTTTACGCAGAGTATTTTTGAACATCACTGAGAATATAAATAGTGCAATAAAAGAACTGCACCAGGACCCAATAAAGGGGTCCGTAACACGAGGAAAGAAATGTAATGTGTTAGTGTTCATGCCAATTACTGTGTTATGATAGTTTCTGATTTTTAGTTGAGCAGAGAAACGAAATACGTTGTGAATTATATCCATTAATTCCATGCCCATGATAATTGCTGCTTTGTGATACTATCTGATTTTTAAGTTTATTGCTGAGCAAGGAGATGTACTGTATAGTCAATGGTAATAATTCCAGCGAAAATAGTTACACCATTGCAAAATTTGCATTAATGTGCAATAGCAATTATAAAATTCCTCATTACATAAATTGAAATTAATTATATATATTATATACGTAGATATATATTAGTATATATAAGATATATATATAATAATACGTATATATATATATATATATACGTATGATATATATATATATAAAATACGTAGATATTATATATATATATACGTAATATATATATATATAGATATAGATTATTATATATATATATTATATTATATTATATATAGTTAATATATTATATATATATTATATATAGTATATATATACGTATTATATATATATATAATATATTAGCATATATATATATATGATACGTATAATTAATTATATTAACGTATTATATCTATATATATATATATTACGATATAATTATATATATATATAATATAACGTAATATATATATATATATATACGTATATCATATATATATACGTATAAATAATAATTTATCAATAATACATAATAATATATATATATAATAATATATATACGTATATTATTATATATATATACCGTTATATATACTATTATATATATATACGCGTATTATATATATTATATATATATATATATAGTTATATATATATATATATATACGTATTATATATATATGATATAACATAATATATTAACTTATATATATATAACGTAATATATATATATACGTATTAATATATATATATATATACGTATAATATACTAATATAATACGATATATTAATATGATATATTATAATATACGTATCAATTACGATAACTAATATATATAATCCGTTATATATACGTATATAAAATTATATAATATATCCCATATATATACATTAATAAATATAATATAATATACACGTATACTTATAATTATATATATATATACAATATATAAAATACGTATATTATAATATATATACGTATTATTATAGTTATATATCATAATCACATATATATTAATTATATTATATACACGTATATATATTACTAATATATATCTATCGATATATATACGTATATCTATATTTTTTTAAATATTTTTTATTCCACAAAACGTATATATATAAATATATACACGTAATACAACATATATATATATATATATTATTACAACGTATATAATATAATAATATATATATATCACGTATTATATATATATAATATATAATTTATACACGTAATATTAACACATATAATTATATACGATATTATTATAATATATATATAAGTATACTAATTATATAAAGTATATATATATATATTATATACACGTATATATATATTATCATATATCATACCCATATATATATAATATATAGATATATACGTCTAAATTATCATCTACGCTCTAATAATAATATATATATATAATATATAAATATAGACAACGTTATATATATATATATAATATACGTATATATATATAATATATATATATCATATATTAAATTATATACTCTATTAATATCGATATACACGTATTTATAATTATAGATTATATTATATATATGATATTATATAATTATTATATATACTACGTAGATATATAATAGGTATTATATAACATTATATATATATTTATATTATATATAATATATATATACGCGTATATTATATATATATATATTAATATACAATATATATTATTAACGTTATATAATAATATTATATATGATTATTAGTATACATATGTATATAATAATTGATTATATACATATATTGATAAATATATACGTTATATATATATACTAATGATATATTAATATATCACGTACTGTCTATATATAGTGATATATATAAACGTATCAATCTATATATATATCTATATATTATATATATTCTACTATATATAACTAGTATTATATATATATACGTATATATTATATATATAATATATATCTATATATATATACTATCTAGGTATCTCTATATGGATATATTTACGTATCTATATAGACTATAATTAGATATATATATATATACGTATTAACTAATATAATATATATTCCGGATCATATTATATTATATCCACTATATATCTCTCTTATATATATCTAATATATAATACATATATCTATATATATACATATATATACATATATATACTATATATCATATATATACATATTATATATATACATATAATATACATATACATATATATACATATACATACATATATACAGATATATATATACATATATATATTATATATATATATATATATATATACATATATATATTTATATATATATATATATATATATATACAGATATATAATAATATATATAATATATATATATATATAATATACATATAATATATACAGATACATATACATATTACATATATATACATATACATATAACATATACTATATATATACTATATATATATATATATATATATATATATATATATATATATATATATATATAACAGTGGTTTAAAAGAATGGGACAATTATCTAACCAAACAACTTCGTGATGAGATAAAAAAGGCATTGGCCAAAGTAGGACCAAGAGGGTTTCCCATGCTACACCATCTTTTTGTTTATATACATTTGCGTTAAACATAAAATAACATTCAGACGCAGCTAATGTGAGTAGTTTGTGTAACTGTTGTTTATTAAAATTACGGATACTGTTGGAGTCATTAAACAAGTTGTTGATGCATATATCAATGGTTTCTGCTAAAGGAATATTAGTAAATAAAGATTTAACATCGAAACTAACAAGGACACAATTACCTAGTTCTAGATCACAAATTTCTTTGGCAAAAGTAAATGAATCTTTAACTGTATACTGATTGCATGTTACAGGAGCTAAAATAGGAACAAGAAACTTTGACAAATGGTAGTTGAAAGTACCTATAGCTGACATGATTGGTCTGAGTGGGACACCTTCCTTGTGCACCTTGGGGAGGCCATAGAGCACTCCAGGTTTAGATCCAGATGTAAATAGATCGTTATAAGTATGTTCATCTAGAACGCCCTCAGACTTCAACTTTCTTAAGAACCTGTTAATACTTTCCCCCTTATTTAGTAACTTTAAAAGAATGTCGTCTTTAACTAATTCAAATTTAGTGTGGTCATCAAGGATAAATTGCATCTTACTTAAATAATAATCTTTATTTAAAAGAACAACCCCGTTGCCTTAATCAGGTCGTATTACCACTATGGATTTATCTTTGGATAAGCTTAATAAAGCAGAATGCTCTTCCTTAGAGATATTGTGAATAAAATCGTTATGAGGAACAAAAGATGCAGACTGAGCCAGATGCTTCAAGGAACTTCTGAAATACTGAAAACCTCTATTGTCGGAGTCATAAAATTCATGAGTAATCAATTTTTTAAAAAATATTTCAAAAGTACAAAAGTGTTCAATAAAATCAAGTTTACTTTATGAAAGAGCAAACTTTAACCCCCTAGAAAGGACTTTTATTTTTTTTTTTTTTTTTTTTTTTTTCAAGGTCATTCAGTACCCTATTTGAATGGTTGAAAATAACAATATCATGCGAAATGCCATCATCATCAGTAAAACCTTAGCTTTTTTTTAATTTCCTAGCCTGAACAAATTTGACACGACTAACAGACGCTACATTGATACGTTCAATCAAACACAAAAGGTGATGGAAATCGAGCCAATTTGTTTAGTTGGCCAATGCCTTTTTATCTCATCACGAAGTTGTTTGGTTAGATAATTGTCCCAGTTCTTTTAACCACTGTTCTACCGACGTTATGTAGATGTACAAATTTATATATATATATATATATATATATATATATATATATATATATATATATATATATATATATATATATATATATATATATATCAGGATGGTACAAAAGTAGGTTGACAGTAGATAGATATATATATATATATATATATATATAATATATATATATATATATATATATATATTATATATATATATATATATATATATATATATATATATATATATATATATCAGGATGGTACAAAAGTAGGTTGACAGTAGAGTAAAACATTTCACAGACCTTGTGAGTTATGATGGCTAGATAGATAATCAACATTGTATGCAGATCTGTCATTTCTCCACCCAACAAACTTCAGTCAACTGCCCTCATGTATACTGGAACAATGGAAGAAGTAAGCGAACATCTCCAGCAATTTGACAACAGGGCCGCATTCCGTGGTGGTACCGTCTGGTACACTAAAACAGCTGATCCAACTCGAGAGGAGTGCCTCTCTGTAGACACTCATGGTGGCCTTCATTATCAATGTTGTTTTGGGCCATCTGGTGGCTGGTCAATGATCATCAGGAGGTACTTGCTTGTCTGGCAGGGAGCAAGGACGGCCAGTGCTGGTGTCGCAGAGGAGTGTTGAACCAGAGGAGTCCAAGGGCATGTCCTCCCACTTTAGTGCTGTGAGGGCCATGTAGTAGGCTGGTACTTCCGGATTGGCAGCCTATTTCCCGTGCCAGGTCCTCGTAGTCGATTCCCAGGGATAGCATTGATTTTGATCCTTGACAGGGCGTCGGCCACAGGGTTCCTTTCGCTGGGGATGTAGTGGATGGTGCAGCCTAACTCTCCGATGGCTGTGTCGTTGTTGCCTTGCTGACCGCCTGGTGGCCTGTCATGAGGGTGAAGGGAGTGCCTTCCAGGAGGTACCTGAAGTAGCACACGCCCTGGTAAAAGCTAGCAACTCCCTGTTGAATGTGCTGTAGTGGGTCTCCTTGGGCTAGAGCTGAAGTAAGCGAGGGGTTGAGGGGATCCATTTGTGATCTGTTCCAGGACGGCTCCGCAGTCAACGTTGCTGACGTTAATGTTTTAATTTCAAGGGTGCACCAAGGTCCTGGTGGGCCCAGGTGATAGTCCTGGTGAGGGACATCTTCGTCTGCTCGAAAGCCCATTGCTGGGAGACCTCCCACATCAGCTTCAGTTTTCGTTTCAGGACCCCGGTTAAGGGGGACAAGATGTGGGCAATGTCTGGCATGAAACTGCAACAATAATTCACCATTCCAATGAATTCCTGCAGTGATTTGATTGAGGTTGGGAATTTTTCCACAGTGGCTACCATGGGAAGCACACCTTTGGGGAGACCTCGTGCACGAGGAAGTCCACCTTCTCTGTGCGGAAGCTGCATTTATCGAAACAGACAACCAACCCTTCTATTGCAGGTGCTTCAATACTGCCCGGACATGGTTCACGTGTTCCTCCAGTGATCAGGAGAAGATGAGGATATCATATATGTAGCAGACGCAGAAGGGCAGCTCCCCCAGGATGCTGTCCATCAGACGTTGGAAGGTGTCTCTGGCGTTCCTGAGGCCGAAGGTGGAGTTTCAGACGTCAGTAGTGTCTGCAGGACTTCCAGGTGCTATTGGGGTTCTTCACTGTGTGGAGGGGTGACACCCACGGGCTCAACGCTTTCTTGCACATGCCCATCTACTCCATCTCCACAAACATATGTTTGGCATCCCAGAGTCGCTTGGGCAGTAAGCAGTGAAACTTAGCATGCGTGGGGCCCCTGTGGTGGATACGTGGTGGTAGATCCCAAGCTTGGCTGGGGTTCCGGTCACCTGACAGAGCTCTGGCTTGAAGACGTTGGGGAACTCCTGTAGGAGGGTACCGTATCTGTGGGGCATGATGGAGCACACGGTGGGTACCCCAAGGCCTGCAAGCTAATGAAAGGTTTGAAAGTTTCAAAGTAGGAGAAAGAGTGCTGAAGGAAGTGGTTGAGAAAGGAAGACTGACGTTGAGTAAGATAGGTGAGAACACAGTGGTCAAATGGGTAGACCTATATGTTAGAAGACGGGAGTGAAGAAGGAAATGTAAAGGTAATAAGAGCACTCTATACAGTAATACCTCAATCTTACACGATTCAAGTTGCGCAAATTCACAATAGCAAACTTTTCATTGGAACCTAACTAATTATCATATGAGAGTTTTTCACAGACCGCAAATATTTGTGAATCCTCAAAAAACCTGCAAATGTGTTTGTTTATTTTTTTATATAATCTATAGGTTTTCATACTTTTATGTGTAAATTAAATATTAAATAAGAAATATTAATTCTCTCTCTCTCTCTCTCCCTCTCTCTCTCTCTCTCTCTCTCTCTCTCTCTCTCTCTCTCTCTCTCTCTCTCTCTCTCTCTCTCTTTTACTTAGATGAGGTAATTTTAATGGGACATGTATATGTTTATTAATGTTTTCAAATAATAATAATAATAATAATAATAATAATAATAATAATAATAATAATAATAATAATAATAATAATAATAATTATAATAATAATAATGAGCTATCAAACAACACAGAAACGCCGACGAAGTAACAGAGGGAACGGAATCGGTAGAAAGGATCAGACAATGGATGAAGCCAGGTACAGAGAGAACAAAGATCCCCTCTAGGAAAGCGTACAACACAAAGAAATTAAGAGGGAAAACAAGTGAGGTCAATGAAATAATGAGAGTAATTCATACCACCAGTATCACAGAAACAAATGACCTGGCATATGCAGGGGCAAGACTAGTAGCAGAACTCATGGGACTACGAACACCATCAGCACAACCAGTCCCACAGAAACCTTGGAAAAGGCACCTGGAAAAGCAAATCATGGTGATGAGATCTGACTTGAGTAAACTGAAATAGATGCAGAAAAAAGGCTAAGAAGCAAGAAAACAGGAGAATTGAACGAGAAATACAAAGTACAGGAGAAGGGACTAAATAACGCAATAGAAGATGTAAAACAGAGGCTTAAAGCCAAAGCACTTAAGATCCAACGGTACATGAACCGCAATAAAGGTTACCAATAGAACAAACTATTCAGAACCAACCAGAAAAGGCTATACAGCCAACTAAGAGAGGAAGACGACCACCAAGAAATTCCTGAAGCCGAACCAAGTAAGAGATTGTGAAAACATATGGAGCAACCCAGTATCACACAACAAACATGCAACATGGCTCCAGGAAGTCAAGGCAGAAGAAACGGGGAGGATAAACCAAAGATTCACAGAGATAACAACAGATATAATCAGACCAAATAAAGAAAATGCCCCAGGTCCCAATAAAGTTCATGGATACGGGCTTAAAAACATCAATGCTCTACACCCACCAATGGCAGAACAACTCCAGTGTGAGGACCAGAGATTAAGGCAGGAAGCTGGGTACTGATGATTTATTTACTGACAAACTGAGTTGACATAGACAGGTGCGGACAGATAAGTAGTACAGACTCACACCGAGAGCAGAAATGACTATGAGACAGTAGATTTGTGTTTTCTTACAAACATACATTTAAAGATAATAAGGCGTACAAATAATGGAATTACATGTGTTATACATGGGCGGAAAGGCTGCGGAACGCTCTATCCGATGGAAGTAAGAACAATGCCACTTGATGATTGGATACAATGAAAATAGGGAAAAAGCGTTGTCCTTACAAATACTCCCACTCAAGACAGTGATTATGGAATAATTATTGGATGAAAAAAAATCTTGGAGGCAGGAGGTGACCCCGTGTCCTTGTGACACTTGTTGTGGGGCATCATCGAGTGTAGAGTCCTTTGGTGTTGCTGGCTGACAGGATGCCTCCCTTGGCGGTTGCCTGAGGGGTTCTACTGTGGGCTGGGGCGACTAAGACTGCGGAGAGAGCTGCATTGTGTGTGGTGGTGGAGTGGGACGGGCCGTGGGGATTCCCAGGTGCGTCCCGCAGGCAAAGTGGAACCACAGGTAAGCAGCGGCATCAGCTGGACGAGGAAACCCACAGGTAGCGGCGTCGACAGGTGGGGGAGGCCCACAGGTGTGGCAGCGGTGTCGGTGGGCCGAGGAGGACTACAGGCAACGGCGTCAAAAGGGTGAGCAGGTCCACAGGTGTGGCAGCGACGTCAGGCAGGCCAAGCGAGCCCCAGGAGCAACAGCAGCGTCAAGGGTTTGAAGAGGCCCACAGGCAGTGACGTCAGGGGGGCCGAGCAGACCCACATGTGCGGCAGCGACATCGGGTGGGTAAAGCAGGACCCTGGGTGAAGCAGGGGTGTCGGAAGGTTGCCTGGGGACTCGCAGGTGCGGCAATGGCGCCAAGGGAAGAACCGAGGAGGCCTGCAGGTGTGGCAGTGACGTTAGGCAGAATGAGCAAGCCCCAGGAATGACGGCAGCGTCAAGGGTTTGAGGACGCCCACAGGCAGCGACGTCAAGGGTGCCTGAGCAGGCCCACATGTGCAGCGGCGACGTCGGGTGGGTAAAGCAGGATCCTGAGTGTAGCTGCGGCGTCAGGTGGTTGCCTGGGGACTCGCAGGTGCAGCAATGGCGCCGGGGGAAGAACCGAGGAGGCCCGCAGGTTCGGCGGGTCGAGAAGATATCTGGCATCCCCCGGGTGAGGCAAAGGAGGCCGCAACGTCAGATGGATATTTCTGAACCGCCGCCTGAATTTTGTGTTGGCTGACCAGCCACAAGCTACCAATCCTCGAAAATAAACGCCAAAACACGCTGGGAAGCTGTGCCGTGATTAGTCCGTTAATGGCGTTGGTGTCGTCCTCGCTATGGAGTTTTCAGACACCTAAATTGTGGCGCAGTATTGAGTCCGCTAAAGGTTCTCTGAAGGTGAGCAGCCGTAATTAGTCCATTAAAGGCTGGGCCTAAACCGCTGTGTCACCAATTCCGGGAGGTCACCAGTTGTGAGGACCAGAGATTAAGGCAGGTGATGATTTATTTACAGATGAACTGGGTTGACATAGACAGGTGCGGACGGATAAGTAGTACAGACTCACACCGAGAGCAGAAATGACTATGAGACAGTAGATTTGTGTTTTCTTACAAACATACATTTAAAGATAATAAGGCGTACAAATAATGGAATTACATGTGTTATACATCGGCGGAAAGGCTGCGGAACACACTATCGGATGTAAGTAAGAACAACGCGACTTGATGATTGGATACAATGAAAATATGGAAAAAGCGTTGTCCTTACACCAGCATTGTATCACAAACCATCATGCGCCCAATTGGATGACCACAGGGAGAGCATCCTTAGTACAGAAAGACAAGAGCAAGGGAAATATAGCTAGTAACTACAAGCCTATCAACTGCCTACCAATAATGTGGAAGTTACTAAAAGGCATCATCAGTGAAAGGCTATACAACTACCTAGTGCAGTGGTTCCCAACTGGTTTCTCGCCATGGACCGCCAACCCAATAAGCAGTTTGCCGTGGACCATTTCATTTTTGATCAAGGTAAAGAAGTATACACAAAAAGCGTTTGGGTTTGAAATATGTTATTGTCATGATACAATAAAGTTTGTTCATACTTACCTGGCAGATATATATATAGCTGTATTCTCCGACGTCCGACAGAATTTCAAAACTCCCGGCACACTCAGTGGGCAGCCAGGTGGTTAGTACCCATTCCCGCCGCTAGGAGGCGGATATCAGGAACCATTCCCATTTTCTATTCAGATTTTTCATACCACTGTCCCCTGAGGGGAGGTGGGTGGGTACTTAATTATATATATCTGCCAGGTAAGTATGAACAAACTTTATTGTATCATGACAATAACATTTTGTTCACGAAACTTACCTGTCAGATATATATATATAGCTGAATCCCACCATTGGAGGTGGGAAGGGACAGAATAGAAGGATTTTAGGAAACAAATTACATGCAGATGATTGACATCTTGGTTCCTTACCTGTTAGCATAGCTGACTTCGTGATTACTGTCACCCAAGTCTGCTTCTGCTTTACTAGTCTCTACAGCAAGGTAGTGACCTATATAGCTGGTGAGTTCTAGATGATCTGTCAACGGGAGCGTGACCACAATGTGACTAGACCATATTGACCATACTGTGAGGGCAACGAAGCTAAAAACCACCACCTGACCTAACCTATCGAAGTTAGTCCCATAACTTCTAGGCTAAAGAAAGGGAAAGCGCCTCAAGCGACCAAACCTTCAACCATAAACCAACACCAAAATTAAAAGCACACCTATCCCTTTTCTATAGGATAGGATTCGTGCTGCTCCCTGCCCCCAACAACATTTCTGCGGATATGTATGGTCCTAGCGACTCGCAGTTCTCATATGCCATCTTCACATCCTGCAGGTAATGTGAAGTGAACACAGAGTTGCTTCGCCAAAAAGTAGCACTAATGATATCGCTGAGTGCCATATTCTTTTGAAATGCCATTGAAGTTGCAACAGCTCTCACTTCATGGGCTTTTATTTTCAAAAGTTTCAGATCACCATCCGGGCAGGACGCATGGGCCTCCCTGATGGTGCTTCATAAAAAGAATGCCAGTGCATTCTTCGACATAGGAAAGTCGGGTCTCTTAACAGAGCACCATAGATTTTCAGAAGGACCCCGACAGTCTTTGGTCTTTTGCAAATAAAATTTGAGAGCCCTGACAGGGCACAGGATTCTCTCTGGCTCTTGTCCGACGAACTCTGCTAACCCCTTGATTTCAAAGGTTTTTGGCCAGGGGTTAGATGGGTTCTCATTCTTAGCTAAGAAATTAGGATTCAGGGAGCACACTGCACTGTGTCCTCTGAAACCCACATATTTACTAATTGCTTGAATTTCACTAACCCTTTTTGCCGTGGCAAGAGCAGTTAGGAAAATCGCCTTCCTAGTAGTGTCTTTCAACGAGGCAGCATGCAGAGGTTCAAAGGGAGCCAACATCAAGAACCTTAGAACTACATCAAGGTTCCATGATGGGACCTTCGGTTGCGGTACTTTAGTTGTCTCAAACGATCTCAAAAGATCGTGAAGGTCTTTATCATTTGTCAGGTCTAACCCTCTGTGACGGAAGACAGCTGACAGCATACTCTTGTATCCTTTTATTGTGGGCACTGCCAGTCTGTCCACATTTCTCAAATGCAGGAGAAACTCAGCGATTTGGTTCACAGAGGTCGTGGAGGAGGAAATACCTTTCTTCCTACACCATCTCCTGAAGACAGCCCACTTCGACTGATAAACTGGTCGAGAGGAAGCTCTTCTCGCATTGGCAATAGCCTCTGCCACTGGTCTTGAAAAACCTCTCGCTCTGGCCAACTTCTTGATAGTCTGAACGCAGACAGACTCAGAGCGGAGAAATTTCCGTGGTACCTCTCGAAGTGGGGGCTGTTTGAGAAGATCTACTCTCTCTGTCAGGGGTTCTTGTGAATCTACCAGAAAGACATGACCTCCGTGAACCAATCGCTTGAGGGCCAAAAGGGGGCGATCAGAGTCATTCTCGCTCCTGGCGACGCCGCAAACTTCCTTGTTACCTCTCCTAAGAGTTTGAACGGGGGAAAGGCGTAAACGTCCATCCCCGTCCAGTCCCATAGGATGGCATCTACCGCTATTGCTTCCAGGTCGAGAACTGGAGAGCAATAAATCGGAAGCCTCTTCGTTTTCGAGGTTGCGAAGAGGTCGACTAGCAGCCATCCCCACAACTTCCATAGCTCTTGGCAAACCTCTAGATGTAGGGTCCATTCTGTGGGAAGCATCTGATGTTGACGGCTTAAAAGATCCGCTCGAACATTTTGTATTCCTGAAATGAACCTTGTTAGGATCACTATGCTTCGAGCTTTCGCCCATAGAAGGATGTCTCTCGCTACCATGAACAGTGATCGAGAGAGTGTCCCCCCCTGCTTTTTGATGTAAGCGAGAGCCGTAGTGTTGTCCGAGTTGATCTGGACAACTCGGCCCACCAATCGTTCTTCGAAGAATTGAAGAGCCAACCGAATGGCCTCCAACTCTTTTAAGTTTATGTGCCAGGACCTCTGTTCCCCTCTCCAGAGGCCTGACACTTCCTCCTTGCCTAGTGTTGCTCCCCAGCCCACCATGGAGGCGTCTGAGAACAACACTAGGTCGGGGCTCAAAAGGTTGAGGGACAGTCCTTCCGAAAGTTTGATCGGATCTTGCCACCACTTCAGTTGATCCTTGACAGCTTGTGAGATTACCAAAGTCGAGTCTAGATTCTGTTTGTCCTTCCAGTTTTCTGCCATAAAAAACTGGAGTGGCCTGAGGTGCAACCTCCCCAGGGAAACAAACTTCTCCAGCGAAGAAATGGTTCCCAGCAGACTCATCCATTCCTTTGCCGAGCATGTTTCTTTCCCTAAGAAGGCTGATACTTTCTCTAAGCATTTCTGCTGACGTTCCTTTGATGGAAAAGCTTGAAAAGCCGCTGAATCCATCTGAATCCCCAGATACACGATGGACTGCGTGGGGATCAGATGGGACTTCTCGTAATTGACTATTAGGCCCAGGGCCTTCGTCAGCTGCAATGTCGTCTGAAGGTCCTCCAGGCACCTTGACTCCGAAGACGACTTGATTAGCCAGTCGTCCAGGTAAAGCGAGACTCTTATCTTCGATAGGTGAAGCCATTTCGCTACATTCCGCATGAGGAAAGTAAAAACCATCGGTGCTGTACTCAGACCGAAGCAAAGAGCCCTGAACTGGAAGACCTGCCCTTTAAGACGAACCTCAGGAACTTCCTTGATTGAGGATGGATCGGGACGTGGAAATAAGCGTCTTGTAGGTCCAATGACACCATCCAATCCCCTGGTCTCAAGGCCCCTAATACAGACCGAGATGTTTCCATCCTGAATTTTTCTTTCTTCACAAAAAGATTCAGTCTGCTGACGTCTAGGACAGGTCTCCATCCCCCAGACTGCTTCGGAAACAGGAATAACCTGTTGTAGAAGCCTGGGGAATCCAGCATCAGGACTTCTTCTACGGCTTTCTTTTCCAACATTTAGTCTAGAAGGTCGAGCAAATCTGTTGCTCTCTGACTGGTATGCGGGCGACAGGTCTATCGGCTTCGTGCTCAAAGGAGGCGCAGAGAGGAAAGGGATCTTGTAACCTCTCTCGATCACATCTAGGGACCAGGTGTCTGACCCTATCGTCCTCCATGCCTGAGCAAATAAGGTGAGTCTCGCACCTACAGGTGCCTGAAGGGCAGAAATGTCAATTTTTTCCCTTCTTGATAGAAGAGGTCTTGCCTCTAAAGGACCCCCTTCCTCTCGAAGAACCTCTAGAGGAAGGTGCTCCACGAAAGGGCTTAAATTTCTTCTTGGGGGCTGGAGCTGTTGAAGTAGAAGCCTGGGGAGTAGGGCGTCTGGAAGACTGAGTCAAGAGGTCCCTCGTTGCTTTCTCTTGCAAGTTTACCGACAGATCCTTAATCATGGACTGCGGAAATAGATGAGTAGAGAAGGGGGCGAACAATAATTCCGCCTTCTGCGCGGGAGAAACCGCTTTCACCGCAAAACTGCAATAGAGAGCTCTCTTTTTTAGCAGCCCGGTAGCAAAATGAGATGCTAATTCATCAGAGCCATCCCTTACTGCTCTATCCATGCAAGCTAGCACACTTGAAAGCTCTTCCAAAGAAATAGAGTCTTGACTCCTAGATTGTAAATCCAAGGCCCCCAAGCACCAATCTAAGAAGTTAAACACTTCCAGCGTCTTAAATATGCCCTTGAGATGATGATCTGTTTCCGACATCGTCCAGGAAACCTTTGCTGATGACAAATAAGACCTCCTCGGAGCATCCACTAAATTCGCGAAATCGCCTTGAGAAGAAGACGGTGCTTTCAATCCTGCCTCTTCTCCCGTTTCGTACCAGATCCCCGGTCTCCCGCTCAGCCTAGATGGGGGAAGAGCAAAAGAAGTCTTCCCTTTAGCCTTCCTTGAATCCATCCAATCCTGAATTCTCTTAAACGCTCTCTTCGCAGAGAGCGAAGTGGCCATTTTAACGAAGCCAGGAGCCTTCCTGGCCTTCGATGAGGCTAATTGTGAAGGGGGGAGCAAGAACGGGCGCTTGAAAATTGTCTGGAAACAAGTTCTTAAGTAGATTCGTCAAAGTCTTATAGTCTGAAGCCGCTGACGCAGTTGGTTCGTCATCATCCGTAGGGCACAGATCACTAGAAGAATCCTTCTCTCGGTCATCAGTGTCCTTCAAAGATCGCGATGACAATAATCCTTGAGGCCCCGTTCGCAAGAGGGTGCCTCTAGATGAAGAAGAGTTCGAAGTAACCAATCTCTGTTTCCTTATCTTCGACACTTTAACATGTGAAATATCTTGACGCTTCGGACTCAAACATTCTTCCAAGACGTCCTGCTGAGCGTCCTGGCAAGCGTCCCGATATGAAAGACGCCGCGCGTTCTGAGAAGCGTCCTGCTGAGCGTCCTGACGAGCGTCCTGATGTGTACGACACCGTGCGTCCTGAACAGCGTCAGCTCGAGCGTCCTGGCGAGCATCCCGATGTATAAGACGCCGCGCGTCCTGAAAAGCATCTTCTCGAGCGTCCTGGCAAGCGCTTCGCTGCTTAAGACGCCGAGCGTCAAAAGAAGCGTCTTCCCGAACGTCCTGAAGCTGATTATCATCATGCAAACCGTGAACTTCCGTCATGGATCCTTGAGCGTTCTCGGCCTTTTGACAAAGACGCCGGCCGCCTGTGCGGCAACTCACGTCTCTGTCAAATTCGTCTCTCCTAGACCGCCCTTCATGAGGAACGTAATTCACGTTCTCTAATGAGTCGGCTACTAGGAGGAGACTCAAAGCCGAAAAACGCGGAGAAGGAGCCGGGGACTGCCTAGTCCTCTTAACAGGCAGCCACCGATCCTTCCTCCGATGACTAGGTTCTGCCTCCTTTTTCTCAAAATAGGAAGCTAACTGCTTCTGCATTTCCAAAAGCATTTTCCTTGATGGGGAAAATTCTCGATCAGGAGAAGGACTCATCCTGTGCGAGGAAGATGGGCGAGGGGATGCCCTTTCCTTCAACTCAGGAACATACTTAGAGCGACTTGGACGCTCGAACGAGTCCTCCCCTGATGAAGTCTTGTTCCTTTTCTGTGGCGGAAAAGCTTCAAAATATTCAGGTGATGAATCTAAGCAATGATCAGAAGGACGTGAAGCGTCCTCTTCTCTGAAACCTCTCTTAAGAGGACGACGGCCGCCTGTACGGCACCTTGCGCCCCTGCCGCTCTCCCCATGAGAGGTCCTCCGAGAGTCCCAACCTCGGCGAAGAGAGGAAGCCTCGGAAGAAGAGAAGCACTCTTTAAGTATCCGTGCCCGTGCACGAACGCTGGCAGCCTGAGATTCGTCCTCAGTTTCTGCCGAAGGGACGTCAGACCGGTTATTAGATCCCGTAACCCTCCTTCGGCTTTCGGCTTGCCCTCTCCCTAAGGCCGGGAGTCCGGCGGGGCCTAGGCCTAGAGGCATTATGGGACCGATCTGACGCCCCCTCCACAACACTAGATGCACTAACACTATCATTGCACTTATCCACATTTGATTGTAGAGCAATCACTTTCGATTCCAAGGCGCGAATCGACTCCATAATCGTAGATAATACGTTTCCTTCTGCAGACACTTCCTGATTGTTCGGTGGCAATACAACAGGATTAGGTTGAATTACATCTACAGGAGGATTTAATGGAGATACAATTCTACCCTGACTTCTATTCACAGAAGCACTTCTAGAGGAAGACCTCCTGATTCTATCACGCTCAAGCTTTCTCACGTAAGAATCATATGCCTTCCATTCAATTTCAGTCAATTGCTCACACTCGATGCATCTATCATTCAACATACATACATGACTTCGACATTTCGAGCACACCGAATGAGGGTATACCGAAGCTTTCGGCAACCTCACCTTACATTCCTGTACCTTACACACCCTGAAGCTAGCAGAGCTAGATCCAGACATCGTAATCAAAGAAAAGTCAAAGCCAAAATCCAAATCAAATCCACTATCACGTATGCCAGGCCAACAAGCCAAATCAAAACCAAAAGTCAATCAGAATACTCAAGTTAGCACAAGAAGTTTCAAAATCCTAGGCGGAGGTCTGTAAACAGTTGTTTACCGACCGGCAACAGAGAAAAATCTGAATAGAAAATGGGAATGGTTCCTGATATCCGCCTCCCAGCGGCGGGAATGGGTACTAACCACCTGGCCGCCCCCTGCGTGTGCCGGGAGTTTTGAAATTCTGTTGGACGTCGGAGAATACAGCTATATATATATATCTGACAGGTAAGTTTCGTGAACAAAACATTTATTCAAAATAATTCCGAGAAATCACACAAAAGAATAGCCAGCTAACATTTTAATATTTCTTAAAAATATAATTCCCTGGAAGAG
Organism: Macrobrachium nipponense; assembly: GCF_015104395.2. NCBI lineage: Eukaryota > Metazoa > Arthropoda > Malacostraca > Decapoda > Palaemonidae > Macrobrachium > Macrobrachium nipponense. The sequence continues at coordinate 63,120,452 of NC_061110.1, read as the reverse complement.
GAACAGCTGTGTAACCTTTTGCCCTAAAATTTATTTCTAACAAACATAATTTTCAAATTATGCATGAGTATACAACTAGTAAATACTTTCCTTTCAAATTATATTCATTCATTTTTACCTGCAACCAGACTAACAATTTAATGTCTTAAAAACAGACTTTCATAGAAATGGAATTCGTAGTTGTGTAACCTTTTGTTTCTTTCTAACAAACAGATTTCCAAAGTACGCACGAGTATACAAATAGTAAACACTTTCCTTGCAAATTAAATTAATTCATTTTTACTTACAACCAGACTTCTGGATTCTTTTCTCACCCACAAGCTTTTCAATGTTTGGAACAGTACTTGATAATGCGTTCCCAGATTCTCAAGCCCAAATTATCACACGGTAGGGTATTCTTACCAAATACAGTGGAAATCCTATGGACCACCCAAAAAGACATCATCGACCACCAGTTGGGAACCACTGACCTAGTGGATACAGACACCATCCCCTACCAACAGAAAGGCTGCAGAAGGAAGTGTAGGGGCACAAAAGACCAGCTCCTGATGGACAAAATGGTGATGAAGAACAGCAAGAGAAGGAAAACCAACCTAAGCATGGTATGGATTGACTTATAAGAATGCCTTCGACATGATACCACACACATGGCTAATAGAATGCCTGAAAATATATGGGGCAGAGGAAAACACCATCAGCTTCCTAAGAGATACAATGCATAACTAGAATACAATACTTACAAGCTCTGGAGTAAGACTAGCAGAGGTTAACATCAGGAGAGGGAACTTCCAGGGTGACTCACTGTCCCCACTACTCTTCGTAGTAGCAATGATCCCAATGACAAAAGTACTGCATTAGATTGATGCTGGGTACCAACTCAAGAAAAGAGGCAACAGAATTAACCATCCGATGTTCATGGACGACATCAAGCTGTATGGTAAGAGCATCAAGGAAATAGATGCCCTAATCCAGACTGTAAGGATTGTATGTGGGGACATCAGGATGGAGTTTGGAATATAAAAATGTGCCTTGGTCAACATACAAAAGGGCTAAGTAACAAGGACTGAAGGGATAAAGCTACCAGATGGGAACAACATCAAGCACATAGATGAAACAGGATACAAATACCTGGGAATAATGGAAGGAAAGGATATAAAACACCAACAGATTAAGGACACTATCAGGAAAGACTACATACAGAGACTTAAGGCGATACTCAAGTCAAAACTCAATGCCAGAAATATGATGAAAGCCATAAACACATGGACAGTACCAGTAATCAGATACAGTGCAGGAGTAATGAAATGAACGACTGCAGAACTTCGCAGCATAGACTAGAAAACCAGGAAACATATGACAATACACAAAACACTATACCCAAGAGCAAATACAGACAGACTATACATGACACGAAAGGAAGGAGGGAAAGAACTACTAAGTATAGAGAACTGCGTCAACATCGAGAACAGAGCACTGGGACAATATCTGAAAACCAGTGAAGATGTGTGGCTCAAGAATGCATGGGAAGAAGGACTGATAAAAGTAGATGAAGATCCAGAAATATACAGAGACAGGAGAATGACAAACAGAACTGAGGAATAGCACAGCAAACCAATGCATGGACAACACATGAGACAGATATAGAACTGGCCAGCGATGAAGCATGGCAATGACTACAGAGGGGAGAGCTCAAGAAGGAAACAGAAGGAATGATAAGAGCATCACAAGAACCAGATATGTTCAAAGAAAGCTGGAAATAACATCTCACCCATATGCAGGAAGTGCAGTATGAAAAACGAGACCATAAACCACATAGCAAGCAAATGTCCAGCACTAGCGAAGAACCGGTACAAAAAGAGACATCATTCTGTAGCAAAAGCCCTCCACTGGAGCCTGAGCAAGAAACACTAGCTACCTTGCAGTAATAAGTGGTACGAGGCACCAACCTGAAAGAGTAATAGAAAACGATCAGGCAAAGATCCTCTGGGACTATGGTTTCAGAACAGATTGGGTGATGCATGCAAATAGACCAGATGTGATGTTGATTGTCAAAATCAAGAAGAAAGTATCACTCATTGATGTTGCAATACCATGGGACATCAGAGTTGAAGAGAAACGGAGAAAATCGATAAGTATCAAGACCTTAAAATAGAAAATAAGAAGGATATGGGATATGCCATAATCATAGGAACATTAGGCATGATTACAAGATCCCTGAAAAGGAATCTGCAAAACTAGAGGCTGAAGTAGCTCCAGGACTAATGCAAAAGAATGTGCTCCTGGAAACAGTGCACATAGTAAGAAAAGTAATGGACTCCTAAGGAGGCAGGATGCAACCCAGAACCCCACACCATACATACACCCAGTCGAATTGGAGGGCTGATAAACCAAAAATAATAGTAATAATAATAATAATAATAATAATAATAATAATAATTCTAACTATTACAAAATCCATATGTGATATGTTAAAGAAACAAAATATCCTTTCCCTCATCATGTGTTTTAAACTTGAAGAGAAGCTCAAAGCCAGAGGGGTGGGGGGTGTTGCCATTTGTAGGTCAATGATTTTTACGTAATTCTCTCTCTCTATCTATCTATATCTGTGTCCATGATAGTAATTCATAAATAATTTTACTCTCTTAAGTAAGGATAACTCATCTCTCTCATTTGTAGTATGCTATAGATAATATTAAATTGATCTAATATCATAATTTTTTTAAAAAATTGTATTTTTCTTAACTATACAAAGGTCCTTTGCAATAAGGAATGCTTAAGGTGAGCTTGGACACAGCCCCTGAATTCTTCAAACAAGGCAGTTCGGTTCGTTAACTACTGGTCCAGTCATTGGTAGTCCCTCCAAACAGTCGTAAACATTCCAATTTCCTTTTGGCCCAGGTATAGAATGAGGGATAGCATGAGGTGGGCGCCAAGTATAAAGGACCTAGGTTTGTATAGTTAGGGATACAATTTACTTTTAAAAATTGTGATTTGTTCCTACACGATATACAAACCAACGGTCCTTTACACTAGGAAGACTCACCGATTGGTGGGAGGAATCTGAGTGAGCTCCAGTGAACCGACTGGGGTTCAGCCTACCTGGGGCTTTCTTCCTGATCATAAGAGTAAGAAATTAATCCAGCCACTGACATCTGATCGGGAATTAAGGAACAGCAAGGTCAGAGTCAGTCTTCTGGGCTTTTCTCACAAGGGAGAGATGTGAGCCTCCATATGGGAAAGCAAAGAACCATATGTCAGAGACTATAGAACAAATACAAAATATAGGTTTGCCTTAATTCCAAGGCCCCATGCATTACCTTGCAAGGTAAGGGACAGATATCTGCTTCTATTAACCCTTAAACGCTGAGCCAGTATTTCCGAAAGTGTCTCCCGTATGCCAATGGCGTTCGTGAGTGAGCGCCGAAGCGGAAAAAAAGTTTTATTCAAAAAATCACAGCACGCTTAATTTTCAAGATTAAGAGTTCATTTTTGGCTCCTTTTTTTTTTGTCATTGCCTGAAGTTTAGTATGCGACCATCAGAAATGGAAAATAAATATCATTATCATATATAAACTTGGGAATATATGACAGCACAAAAAAAAAATTTCATATATAATTGTATACTAATCGTGCTGTGAGCAAAACTGTTAAAGCTAATGAGTTAATTATTTTTTCGTTGTATTGGACACTAAATTGTAATGATTTTGGTATATAACAAATTGTAAAACGATCAAAGCAACACAGAAAATATTATCACAATATAATGCATGAATTCGTAATGCGCGGACGTAAAAAAAAAAAGCTGTTTTTAGAAATTCACCATAAATCGAAATATTGTGCTAGAGACTTCCAGTTTGTTGCAAAATTAAGGTAATTGATTGAATATTTCTAGACTGTAAGTGTTGTAGCTTACAATTGCAGTTTTCGACCACTTCGGTCGAGTTAAAGTTGACCAAAGGTCAAATTTTTTCTATTTATCGTTATTTGTATGAAAATATTTCAAAACTGATAAAAGCTACAACCATGGGTTGTTTGTTGTTGTATTCTACATGAAATTGCGCACATTTTCATATATAAAACTTTATGTAACGGCTAATTTAAAATGGTTACGACAATCGGACGAAAAAATTTATGATTTTTTTCGGAAGAGTTACCCCGCGGAGTAAGGAAAAGTTTTTTTTTCATAAATTCACCATAAATCGAAATATTGTGCTAGAAACTTTCAATTTGTTGCAAAATAAAGGTAAATGATTGCGTATTACTAGAAAGTAATAGTTTTAGCTTAAAATTGTGTTTTTTGACCATTTTGGTCGAGTCAAAGTTGACTGAAGGTTGGAATTTTGGCACTTATCATTATTTATATATAAATATTTAAAAACTGTTAAAAGCTACAACCAATGGTTGTTTTTTATTGTATTCTACATGAAATTGCGCAAATTTTCATATATAAAACTTTATGTACGGCTAATATAAAACTCTGCAAACATTACGTCAATCGGACGAACAAATTCTGAATTTTTCGGCAGTTACCGCGCGGACGTAAGAAAATTTTTTTTCTCCATAAATTCACCATAAATCGAAATATCGTGCTAAAGACTTCCAATTTATTGCAAAATGAAGGTAAATGATTGAATATTACTAGAATGTAAGAGTTTTAGCTTACAATTGCGGTTTTCGACCATTTCGGTCGAGTCAAATTTGACCGAAGGTTGAAATTTTGGCACTTAACGTTATTTATATGAAAATATTTCAAAACTTATAAAAGCAACAATCATAGGTTGTTTTTAGTTGTATTTTATATGAAATTGCGCACATTTCCATTTATCAAACTTTATGTAACGCCCAATTTAAAATGGTGCAAACATTACGACAATCGGACGAAAAAATTTATGATTTTTTCGGAAGAGTTAGTGCACGGATGTAAGGAAAGTTTTTTTTCATAAATTCACCATAAATCGAAATATTGTGCTAGAGACTTCCAATTTGTTGCAAAATAAAGGTAAATGATTGAATATTACTAGAATATAAGAGTTTTAGGTTACAATTGCGTTTTTCGACCATTTCGGTCGAGTCAAAGTTGACCAAAGGTTGAAATTTTGGCACTTATCGTTATTCATATGAAAATATTTCAAAACTGATGACAGCAACAACCATGAGTTGTTTATTTTTGTATTCTACATGAAATTGCGCACATTTTCATATATAATACTCTATGTAACGGCTAATATAAAATGGTGCAAAAATTATGTCAAAGTGACGAAATAATTTCTGAGATGTGTCACTGATGCTTTTTAGTGCGAGAAGAAAGAAATTCACGCTTACTCGTCTGGGTAACGATTGTAAACAAAACATCAGCTTGATCCGTGACCTCCCAGCATCCCCCAAGGTGCATGATTCAAAATGTTTTGCCTAGTAGGCCTATAACTATTTTTCCGCGAATTTTTACAAAAACTTTTTTTTGTTGACGTACCATACGTCGGTTCAGCACCTGACAGGCAACTTTCGTCGACATATAATACGTCCAATCGGCATTAAAGAGTTAACTAATAAACGAAATAGATGGGTTACTCTAAGGAGTGTCTTACCTGCATCTACACTCGGTCCATGTGTGATGGTCCACATTACTTTCTACCCAGAGGGAAAGGGTAGGATGAAAGGGATGAAACAAGAGCCAGTCACTCCACATTCATGCTCAATCATACCCTAGAACAAGGTTTGATGTGACTGTCCAGTTAGAGGAGCTGTTTAAGCTACACAACTTGTTGAGCAGCCACCACTGGTCCCAAGGAACATGTGTCCAAGGACCTGTGGGCAATATCCTGAAGGTAATGAAAGGTAAAGATGGTCTGGCTTCCCCAGACCCCTGCCTTCGAAACCTCTTGAACCGACAGGTTCTTACGGAATGCAAAGGATGGGGCAATGTCCCTGATCTCGTGAGCTCTTGGATAAAGTGTACCAGTGTCATCACCAGCAGCAGAGTACACCTTCCTGATCATCTCACGGAGCCAGAAAGAGACAGTGTTCTTGGATACTTCTTTCTTGGAACCACCGGTGCTAACAAAGAGTTCTCACAACTCAGGCCAGAGATGGCGAGTCCTCTGCAGATAGCGCCGTGGTGCTCTAATCGGCAAAGTAGCATCTCGTCTGGATCATCACCAACGAAGTCACTCAGGGAGGGGATAGTGAACGACTCGAACCTAGCATCAGGCACCAATGGATTCTGAGTCTTCGCTATGAAATCCGGGATGAAGTCAAGCATAACTGATCCCACACCTCTTGTGTTTAACATCGAAAGAAGGACCATGCAGTTTGCCTACTCTCTTCGTTGATGCCAGGGCCAGCAGAAAGACGGTCTTGAGGGTCAGATCCCTGTCTGAGGACTCTCAAAGTGGCTTGTATGGGGCATGAGTCAGGCTCTGTAGTATGAGAGTCACGTCCCTGTGTGGGCAAGACCTCTCAAAGCTCCTCTGGAGTAGAGATATCTTGAAGGAAGACATGAAATCCACACCCTTCAGCTTTAGGACCAAGGCCAATGCAGCCCTATAGCCCTTTACAGCTGAAACAGAGAGAAGTTCTCTCAGAGAAGGTAGACTAGGAAGTCTGTGACCTGCTGAAGCGTGGCTCTGACGGGTGATACCCCGTCTATGATACCAACCACAGAGGACGGCCCACTTTCCTTGGTATACTGCTGCAGAGGATTGTCTGAGGTATCCAGCCATCTCGGTTGCATAGTCTCTCTTGGTGCCTTGGAAAGAGGAGCCAGGAGGTCAGGATACCAAACAGCCTGAAGCCATTTGGGTGCCACCAGAATCGAGATTCTGCGTGATCTGCATACCATGAACTGGTAGATCGTTTCCCTGAGGACAAAGTGGAGGTACTTGCGGGATGAATGGATGATGGATGGGTATCGGGAAATATGTATCCTTTAGGTCCTCCGTAAGCATGACATTGCTCTCCTTGATCAAGGCCAACACTGAACATGCTGTGAACATGCTGTCTGTGTCTTGAACTGAGTCTGGCGAATGAATCAGTTCAGGGGAAAAAGGCCTATGACCAGTCTCCAAACCCCCAAAGTCTTCTCTACAAGAAAGACTCAGCTGTAGAAAACCCAGGAGACCAGTCTGTCAACTTCTACAGCACCCTTGCTCAGCTTCTTCTGGACTTCTACTAGTGGTGGGTGTTTAGTTGATCCTACTTATGTAGGAAAGAAGGCGGACCAGGTGGTTGGTGAAGGGTAGTGGAGACTCAAAAGGGGAGTAGATAACCCTCCCCTAGGACATCCACTACATAAGTCTCTGCTTCCAAAGCATAATGCCTTGAACTGGTAGACTGTTTCCCTGAGGACAAAGTGGAGGTACTTGCAGGACGAATGTTGGATGGGTATCTGGAAATATGTATACATTAGGTTCACCGTAGGCATGACGTTCTCCCTGATCGAGGCCAACACTGAACGTACTGTCTGCGTCTTGAACTGAGTCTGCGAATGAATCAGTTCAGGGGAAAAAGGCCTATGACCAGTCTCCAAACCCCCGAAGTCTTCTCTACGAGAAAGACTCGGCTGTAGAAAACCCGGGAGACCAGTCTGACAACTTCTACAGCACCCTTGCTCAGCTTCTTCTGGACTTCTACTAGTGCTGGGTGTTTTGTTGATCCTATGTACTATGTAGGAAAGAAGGCGGACCAGGTGGTTGGTGAAGGGTAGTGGAGACTCAAAGGGGAGTAGATAACCCTCCCATAGGACATCCATTACCCAAGTCTCTGCTCCGTATTGCTGCCAAGTTGCCCAATGGCTCAATAGGTACCCTCCCACTAATGGCAGTAACTGGAGGGGAATGCTGACCCTAGCGTTTGCAAGGTTGGCTGGAAGGGCCATGACAGCACTCCCTTTGAAGAGGAAGATGACGGCTGGGTCGTTCTCAGGCTCCCCTAGAAGAGGAGGACTTCTTCGCGGCTGAGGAAGAGCTAGCTAGACTCGAAGGTCTGGCAGCAGTGGAACGCAAAGGCACTGATGGCTTCACCACTGCCGGGTGAACAAGCCGGTCCTTGTCATCATCCTGACACTTGTCCACCACAGCATCTACCTGTTCTCTATGGAAGAGAGAGGTAGAACTCAGCAAAAGTCTGTTTCATGAGGCCAAAACCGACTCCAAGCTAAGCGACCTGGTTACTTGAAAGAGTACTAGGTTTGCCCACAGGTTAGCAGTCTGCTGGCCAGTTAAGTAATAACCCTACCCCTAGACTGACACAGTCTCCCGAAAGCCAAGTCTTCCCCTAGGACAATGGTCCCAGAGGAAGCAGCGACCTTCGACACTGTGAAAGATCCGTCGCTCGTCAGGTACTAGCAATGATGTGGCTCCCTGCCTTGCAAGACCAACGATCATCCTCACAACACACCCCAGCCCCTTTCAAGGCTGAAGCCTCAAGCGAAGAGATCTGTAGAGGGGACCTCCTTTTAGTCTCTCCTGTTGCCCTATTCCATGTGACTGTCGTGACAGAGAGCTGACTGTCCGTCACTGACTGTGGATGTACGACTTCCCTTGGGAGGTTTGTACACTCATAGAGACTCGCGAATAAGTCTCCGATATGGCCCCGGTCCCGCAGGCAGCATCCTTGGAACTAGGGACTGTTCATGCTCTAGAGGTTCCTGAGACTCTAGCCCCTGAGGACGGAGGCTCGGTTCCGTCTCCCAAAGAAGGGGGAGAACCGACGAAAGAGCCAACTGCTTCTCAGCCCCAACCCCCGCCGAGGGAGGCAGACCCTTAGAAGCCTCAAGGAGAGGTTTCATATGGGGCGATGAAGAGGAAGACAACATCACCTTCCTCAATCTCTTCTTCTTCGACTTTGACAGCTTCTGCAGGATTATAGTCAGGGCCAACCAAGAAACATCAGGAGCAGGTCCTGGGGCAGGAACAGGGTCGGCAACAGAGACAGGTTTTGTCACAGAAGAGGGCCAGGTTCTGTTGCATGGTCAGCAGCAGGCATGATTGCAGGTATGGCTAGCACTGGCATCCCTGTCATAGCCATGGGAGACAAGGGAGGAGCAGGAAGCCTGGAAACTGCCAAGGGAGGTGGTGTCCCAAAACCAGAAGGGAGAGGCATTGGTAGGCAGATCGATGGCATATGGTGTTGCACATCAACCAGTGCTGAAGATGACCCACTCGTTGGGTTGTGCAACCAAACCAGGTTTGGCTGAGCATAGTATCCGGGCTGGATCACAGTAGCAGTGGTAGTGGTGGCTATGGTATGGGTAGCAGTGCTGCTGGATGCACGGTTCAGATGAGCCAGCAGTGCCTCTACCGAAGGGGAACCCACAAGTCCCAAGGAAGACCCCATGCCTGGCCAAGTCCCGACACCTCACCTGCAGAAGAAAAAGTCGGGTTAGGGGGCCTCCTCGCTCCAAAGGAGGACCTTCAAAGCAAGCAGAGACCCAAAGAGGAGCGTTACCCAGGTCTGCAGCCACAGAGGTAGGAAGACGAAGGATTTGCAATGTTAGGAGTGGATGGGGGCAAATTACTCCCAACCACTGGTTTAGGTTTCCTTACATACCTCCTCCCCCTGCCAAACTTCCCTCACTGAGCAGCAGACCAAAGGGGACATTCCGCACACATACAGTACGTATATACTCGTGTAACATGCGATCTAACATATCATGCAACCCCTAAGTTTTCACCCTAAAACAATAATTTGATCATGTTTCTCATGTAACTAGCGAGTTCAGTTTTTGAGACCAAACTGCAATAGGCTAACCTCTTTTCCTCCTGTTTGTCTATCTCATTTTCTAGTTAGGCTAACCCCTCTTCCTCCATCTCTTTATGTATCCCGTCTTCTAGTTAACCCTTAAACGCTGACTGGACGTATTTTACGTTGACATTTTTTGTCTCTCGGGTGCCGACTGGACGTATTTTACGTCGACATACAAAAGTTTTTTAAAAATTCGCGGAAAAATACTTTTAGGCCTACCTGCCGAAAACTCTTGAATCACGCGCCTTGGGGGATGCTGGGAGTTCACGGATCAAGGTGTTGTTTTGTTTACAATCGTTACACAGGCACGCAAGCGCGAATTTCTTTCTTGCTGCACTAAAAAGTATCTGTGACACATCTCGGAAATTATTTCGTCACTTTGACATAATTTTTGTACCATTTTAAATTAGCCGTTACATGGAGTATTATATATGAAAATGTGCGCATTTTTATGTAGAATACAACAATAAATACTCATGATTGTAACTTTTATCAGTTTTGAGATATTTTCATATAAATAACGATAAGTGCCAAAATTTCGACCTTCGGTCAACTTTGACTCTACCGAAATGGTCGAAAAACGCAATTTTAAGCTAAAACTCTTATATTTACCTTCATTTTGCAACTAATTGGAAGTCTCTAGCACAATATTTGGATTTATGGTGAATTTATGAAAAAACTTTCCTTACGACTGCTCGGTAACTCTTCCGAAAAAAATCATACATGCGATTGTGGTAATGTTTGCACCATTTTAAAATTAGCCGTTACATAAAGTTTTATATATGGAAATGTGCGCAATTTCATGCACAATACAACTAAAAACAACCCATGGTTGTAGCTTTTATCAATTTTGAAATATTTTCATATAAAAAATGATGACAAATTTTCAACCTTCGGTCAACTTTGACTCTACCGAAATGGTGCGAAAACCGAAATTGTAAGCTAAAACGCTTATATTCTAGTAATATTTAATCACTTACCTTCATTTTGCAACAAATTGGAAGTCTCTAGCACTATATTTCGATTTATGGTGAATTTATGAAAAAAATAAAATTGTCTTTACGTCCAAGCAGTAACTCTTCCGAAAAAATCATACATGCGATTGTGGTAATGTTTGCACCATTTTAAATTAGCCGTTACATAAAGTTTTATATATGAAAATGTGCGCAATTTTATGAAGAATACAACGAAAAATAATTGAAGGTTGTAGCTTTTCTCATTTTTGAAATATTTGCATATAAATCACGATAAATAGAAAAAAAACCACGTACGGTCAACTTTGACTACTGAAATGGTCAAAAAACGCAATTGTAAGCTAAAACTCTTACAGTCTAGTAATATTCAGTCATTTATCTTCATCTTGAAACAAATTCGAAGTCTCTAGCACAATATTTAGATTTATGGTGAATTTAAAAAAAAAAAACTTTCCTTCCCTCCGCGCGCGGATTCTCCGCCACAAATCTCCGAAATGCGTACGTCCCATTCTCGGAATATTTGCTCCGTTTCATATTAGGCATTTCACAGAGTTTTATATATGAAAATGTGCGCAATTTCATGTAGAATAAAACGAAAAATATTTGAGGGTTGTAGCTTTTCTAATTTCCGAAATAATTGCATATAAAAAAATATATAAAATAATTCAACATTCGGTCAAATTTAACTCGTCAGATATGGTCGAAAACTGCAATTGTAAGCTAATAATCTTACAGTATAGTAATATTCAATCATTTGTCTTCATTTTGAAAGAAATTGGAAGTCTCTAGGACAATATTTAGATTTATGGTGAATTTTTGTAAAAAAAATATTTACGTCTGCGAGTTACAAATTCATGCATTATTTTGTGATAATATTTTCTCTGTGTTGCTTTTATCGTTTTACAATGTGTTATATACTAAAATGATCGCAATTTGGTGTACATTACAACGAAAAATAAATTAACTCGTTACCTTTAACCGTTTTGCGTATAGCGCAATTTGAATACAATTATATCTGAAATTTTGTTTTCGCGCTATCATATATCGCATTATTTATATATGAAAATGCTAATTTTTTTCATTTCTGATGGTTGCATACTAAACTTCAGGCAATGACAAAAAAGGAGCCAAAAATGAACTCTTAATCTTGAAAACTAAGCGCGCTGTGATTTTTTGAAAAAAATATTTTTTTCGCTTCCGCGCTCACTCTGAGACCTCCTCGGCACACGGAAGACGACTTTTAGTATACCCCTTTGGCGTTTAAGGGTTAAAAAGAGTAAAAGAGAAAGCTAAAAGTATCATCAGTAATGTTATACTTGTTTTATAAATGCTTACAGCTAGAGACAGCTGATTTGCTATGAACAACCGAATTTGATAACTGCAGCAGTTTGCTTGCATTCCAACCATCATACAATAGTAAAAAATAACCGTAGTTATGCTACAAATGATGTTAAACAGAATAGGACGTATATTTATACATTATTGTATCCTCATTCACCATGGAGAAAAGGTCAGCAAGGGCATATACTGCTAAATTTAAGCTGCTAGTTGTAGCTGAAGCTGAAGAAAGAATGTTCATCTGTTAACGACTATTATCGTGCATTGGCAACATTTACTAACGAAAAAAACCAAATTTCATTCACAACAATATTAATTCAAGTGATATTTTGGCTTGAAAACACTTCTTATAACGTAAAATAACCTTGTCCCATATCAATATAGTATCTTGAGATCCATATTCTCTGATTTGACTTCAATACAACAAAATAAACTTACCTCGCAATCGTCCTCAGCTGATTTCCAAACAAAAACACTGATTGCTATTTTTGCATTTTATAATAGAGCAATAGTAATATGAAAATACATACAATATTATTGGATGCAGTGAAGTAAAGCATAACTTTTTAAAAGATCCATGGAAAATGTTGCGAAAAGGGATGGATCCCCCTTTTCGTGACAAACCTGCCGCAAACGTCAGGTTAACTTGGGTAAGAAAAAGAATCAATGATGAGTGCAAGCAACTACGTGACTTATGTCACGGGTATGTGAAAAATGTAACTAATCATTATGAAACTGTGTGGGGAAGGAAAGCAAAATAACCTGCTATAAACTTTATATATCTTACAAAACTCTAAAACAAATTTAACCATGTATATAAGATAAAAACAAAGGAAGCTTGCCTCGCGAAGACCTTCGTCTACGGGGAAATCCACGAGTTTCCTCGTCACAACACATCATGTAAAACTCATCCACCTTAATACGAATTACCATATCTTGTAGTTAACGCATAAAGATGAGACGCAATTAAGTAAAGCATTAAGCATCAAGAATTGCTACGCCATGACGTCACAAAAGTTGTGCTCAACGCCAAACACCAAACAAAAGATAAAAGGTAAGGCCGATCGTCCTCTCCTCCCTACACAGCCAGAGTTGTTACTTTGATTTAATTAACATGATATAGTGTAAGTTTATCGCGGGGTATCCCACGCACCCTTTGAATAATGAAGCCTAATTCGAGTTTGTATTGCCAAACGTAAAGTGAACAATCCCCGATTATATGGATTATTGGGTCTGATTTCTTGATTTTCTTATCACTTAGTCTGCCTCACAGACATAGAACTGCAATGGACACATGCTACTTTGATTCATTGAGCGTTCATATTAAATGTTTCCTGTGACACTTTCATTTGGAATGAACTTTTACATAATATGTGGGGCAATGTTTTGAGTGTAATTAGTTTATTTTTTCAATAAGTGTGAAACTGTAAACCTTGCTTCCTCAGTCCCTCCACCGAGTTGTAGATTTAGTCCTTCAGACCTTGTTATCACCCAGAACACAGGGCTAGAACCTGAGTAAGTCAAAAGCGAATAATTCGCGACAGAAAAAATGCATATTCATTATACCATCTATCCCGGGCCAGCACCACCTGGGGGCAATAGAAGAATTGAAGAATAGCGAACAACATTCGGGTAGGGAACGGTGGGGAAAAAAAAAAACTCCCTTCCACAATTACGGCCAAAAGCAAAATTGGAATGGTTATGTCCAGTTGGAGGGATTACCAACATTCGGACCAGTAGTCAACTACCGAACCCCCTTGTTTGTAGAATTCAGTGGCCATGTCCAGGCTACGCTTCAAGCATTTCCTATTGTAAAGGACCGATGGTTTGTATATTGTGAAGGAACAATTTACCTTTACCGTTTACAACTGTAAATGCATCTTTCTAAAACATTGACACATAACTAAGAATTGTATTAGTCCAAATACAAAGCTGTTCGTTCATGAAAAAAGAATTTCAGAACAGAGTAAAAGACAGAATAAAGAATTTCTTTAAAAACAAGGTGAAATTCTAAAAGTAGATAGGTTGGAAGTCGGAAAGAAGAGAGAAATACGTAATACGTACTCATTTAAAAAAAATTATGTGAATTTTATGAAATAAATAAATGTCAAATAACCACTCATAAACCAATTTCTAATAGAGCAGTAGAACGAAGTAATCGTAAAATAAAGGATATCCTGAAAACTTCAGTGAGTCCGCAGACAGAGGATTTTGACTTAGCACTGGGAGACGTACAATTCACATTGAATAATACTGTAAATGAGACAATAGGAGAATCTCCACATTATTTGCTATATGGTTATCAAAAGAGACTACCTAACACATTACTAGACGATGCAACACTACCCAGACATACTTATAACTGATGATGATTATGTTGCATGGAAAACAAGGCATACTTACAAGACAATCATGAAAACAAGGGCTAAGCTAAAAAGAGGTCCATGAAACTCATGCCAAATATTATATTAAAAGGCATATGCAAGAACGACCAAATTTAAAGGTTTCTCCTAAGTTCACTGGACCATGTAGAGTTATAGAAATGCTGAAATTAAACAAATGAGTAATTAATTAAAGTGATTTAAAGGAAAATGTAGTCCACTGGAATCATATAAGAGTTGTAAGAGTAGACCCATGGTCCACTGAATTTATAGATAATATAAAACTAGAAAGGGCTGTTGAAGATAATAAAGTGGTTAATGGGGATATAATCTCCAAAACCGACAGTTAGATATAGATAAAAAGATGTAAAAGAAAAAATGTAAGGTTGTTGTCGGACTGAAAATATAAGTGAAACTTATATAAAGACAATATGATAAAAATCTAATCTTACAGATCCAAAAATGAGGCTCATCGTAATCTTAGTTACGATTGGACTCACCTCTTCCGAAGTGGAGATGAGAAAAGGATCATTGTTAAAATGACTTGGAAAAGTCAAAATGACCAGAGACTTAGGAATAATTTCTATCGACATTACAACAGTGTTAATAGTGAAGAAACATTAAGTAAAATTCAAACAGATATAAAGTCAATAATACAGAAAGGTGACAATGATAGTGTCATACAATTGTTAGAAAAAATTAAACACAGACATAGAAAATACAGTGGACAAGATGTAAAAGAGACACAAGCTAAAAAAAACAAGTGCAAACCCTCCCCACATTAACCTAATCGATCCACTTTCCAAACCCACCCTCAGTCACACTTTCTTCTTTACACAACAAATACAGCAAGACAATTGACTTACACCTATCACAAAACAAACAAAACACATGTACCTACCAACACTACAAAACAAACGAAAAACAAAACACAATGTACTTACCAATCATCCAATTATTCGAGGGCTATCCTGTGCTGTCCGCTGGTTAAGGTCACTGGGACACCAACAACACCACCACCAACAACAACAACCAAGAACCACAACCCTACACAACAACACCCAGGACTACAACCCAACAACAACACAACAACCAAGGACAACAACAACACAACAACCAAGGACAACAACAACACATCAACAATCAAGGAACACAACCACAACTCTACAACACAGCAGCCAACCAAGGAACATAACCACAACCTAACAACACAACAACCAACCAAGGAACACAACCTCACATATAACAACAAAAGACCACTGCACAGACAACACAAAAAATCACAACATACACACCCACTAACAACCACTACAACTCACATACAACTCAACAAAGACCTCACAGCACAACAACTCTTAAGCAACAATATCAACTAACAAAACAATAACTATACAACAAACAAAACCCAACTTAGCTGACTCAATTCCTCCAATAAACTGCTGTCTAAACCACTTATCATCACCAGCTCTCACCAAAGACTGACTGAAAAAAAAAAAACACAGAACTCTGATCTCTACCAGCAGACAAACCCAGCCAGAACTCACTAACAGCCAATACAGTCGAATTAACTATCCATACAGCAATTACACCCTCCCTCCCCTCTCTCTCTCTCTCACACACACACACACACACAGACGTTGTCAATTGGAACTCCATAACTCCTCCATATTTCCTCCCCTGTTACATTTGACAACGTCTCCTTTCACTCACAACACCCACACTAAATAGCCTTCCGCAACACCCACGGATGCTCAGATGCAGGTCCCCTGGATCTTGTTTGAGGGCCCTCATACACACTCAGTTACACCGCCATCAACTTCTTCCAGATCACTTCCAGTCAGACTACCATTACTATCTCCCTCACTACCATCCCCCCAAATCCCATTCACTATCTCATCTACCCCCTCTAACTCTTGTCCGAATATCTCTTTTAACTTTGCCACCAAATCACTTACCTCTTTTACACTCCTGCCAAACTCCCGAAGAGACTCATTCATACTGCCAACTACATCCTTACCACCTGATTCACTAAACCCTGACAATTCAAACCTACACACGCTATATGTATCATTCCTTCCCTCAAAGTCATCTGTATTACATGCCTTATCCACCATTTTTACCCTAACACTAACCCCTCTATCATGTAGTTCACGTTACTCCCTTTCATTCCCTTTCCTTACCTTCTTCCTCTTTCTTCCATACTCAACCAACACCAACTACCGATCTTCCAGACCCATCTGCTCACTGACACTCGGCTCACATTTATTCACCCTCAAGCACTCACCCATCGCACTCTCCCGAACATACTGTCGCATACTAGAGGACCCACCCAACTGAATCCCCTTAACACCTAGTTTCCCGAATTCCCAACCTGACTCATCCTCTTTTGCCTACACACACTTGCTACATGACCCTCCACTCCACATTCAACACATTTTACATGCTGTTCTCTACACTAGCATAATGCCCGTTCTTCCTGCAGTTGCCGCAAACCATGTTCATACGGGTACCCCGACATCCACTAGCTATGTACCCTGCCTGTCCACACCTATAACATTTAATATCCCTATCTTTCTTACACTCACTCACCAAATGCCCTGTTTGCCCACACCCGAAGCACGCTCCTAACGCCCACCGACATTCATTCTTCTTGTGTCCAGGCTTACCACATCTATAACACTGCTGCTGCTCTCGCTCACAACTAACTGACCTTACTCTTCCAACACTCACACTCCTATCTCTTTTAGGGCTAACTACATTCACGTTACTTGCCCTAACGCTCCTATCTACCACTCGCTCTGCCATTCGCTTCAGCCCTTCCAAAACTGCCTCCCTATAGCTTCTAAACTCCGGTACAACCTCAGCTACTTCAGTCCTAACACTCCTACTCTCTTTCATACACCTATCTAACTCGTAATCCTCTATTTATAAAATGTCATTCCATGTTAACCCTTCATTCGTCCATCGCATTTTCTCCTTAAGTTTCAGATTTATAAACTCATATACACTCTCTGGTACAGTCACCAACAACTTTTGCACTAACTCCTTACACTCATTTATCCCTTCATCCCCAAACTTTTTCCTGGCTAATGTTTCTAACCTACAGACATACATTGACAACGACTCACCAACATTCATTCTTGCCTCCTCAAAATCTTGCTTTCTCCTATATCTAACGCTACTCCTTATCCTCTTTGCCTGTTCTACAATCCTAGCTTTTACACTCTCATAAGGCACATTTCCTACACTCATCATTACCCCATACATACTCAACAAAAATCCCGTCAAAAAGCTATCTAACTCTCTTGCCCAGACTCTCTTGTTATCCACATACTTTGCCTCACAATACCTCTCATATTCTTTAAAAAAGTCCCCTATGTCCCTACTACCATATTCCTCATATTGTGCACATCGGGGTACCTCTCTCACATACACAGCCTTTTGTACTTCCTGCTCACTCTCACTCTCACTTTTGCTACTTCCATTCTGACCCTTCTTTCCCTCTTCCGAATACAGCGAATCCACTTCCATACTCACATCCATACCCCTGACTACGCTATTCTTACCCTCCTTCTTTCTACCTACCTGTTTCCACTCACTGCTATCCAAATCACTCTCAGCACTTTCCCCAATGTATTCTGTCCTAGTCTCATCCTGTCCATCACCCTTACTAACCTTCTTTCCCTTAGTCTTCTTCTTTTCCTCAGCCCCCTTCTTATTCTTGTCCTCAGGTTTATCCCTATCCTGTGTCTTCCCCTTCTTTCCCTTACCTATCACAACCGAATCACCTTCGTCACTTGTACTCTCATCCACTCGCTCTTTCGCTTCCTTTACCACTCCTAGCCCGTCACAAGACCCAGTAGGCCTACCTCCTACAGCTCCCTCTCCCTTGAATCCTTTCATCATTTCCTGCATCATCTCTTGCACTGCATTCATCATTACCCCGAATTTTTCGTCCATTTTCTCAACCATTCTCTCTTCTGCTCCTTTCACCTCTTCTTTCATTTCCACTTTCGCACTCCTTAGCATTCCTCTCATTTCCTCTAACTCGCTCTTCAGCTCCTCACACTCTACCCTCAACCTCTCATTCTCCACTTCCAACCTTCCCTTAGCTTCCCTCGCCAACCGTAACTCCTCCTTCAGCCTCTCTATCTCCTTCAACCCTTCCATCCTCACTTTCTCCACCAATCACACAAATCACTACCCCAATTGCCCTGCAGCTGCCGCACCAACAGTCCCTGTTCGGGCGCCAAAAAATAATGTGGCGGGATCACAAGCTAAAACAAACAAGTGCAAACCCTCCCCACATTAACCTAATCGATCCAAACCCACCCTCAGTCACACTTTCTTCTTTACACAACAAATACAGCAAGACAATTGACTTACACCTATACAAAACAAAACAAACAAAACACATGTACCTACCAACACTACAAAAACAAACGAAAAAACAAAACACATGTACTTACCAATCAATCCAATTATTCGAGGGCTATCCTGTGCTGTCCGCTGGTTAAGGTCACTGGGACACCAACAACAACACCACCAACAACAACAACAACCAGAACCACAACCCACAACACCACCAAGGACTACAACCCAACAACTCACCAACACAACAACAAGGACAACAACAACACAACAACAATCAAGGAACATAACCACAACCTAACAACACAACAACCAACCAAGGAACACAACCTCACATATAACAACAAAAGACCACTGCACAAACAACACAAAAAATCCCAACAGCACAGGCACAACACACTCACCCACTAACACACCAACAACACCCTCAACACAACAACTCACATATAATAACAGGAACTCACATACAACTCAACAAAGACCTCACAGCACAACAACTCTTAAGCAACAATATCAACTAACAAAACAACAACTAAACAACAAACAAAACCCAACTTAGCTGACTCAATTCCTCCAATAAACTGCTGTCTAAACCACTTATCATCACCAGCTCTCACCAAAGACTGACTGAAAAAAAAACACAGAACTCTGATCTCTACCAGCAGACAACCCAGCCAGAACTCACTAACAGCCAATACAGTCGTTAACTATCCATACAGCAATTACACCCCCCCCCCCCCCTCTCTCTCTCTCTCTCTCTCTCTCTCTCTCTCTCTCTCTCTCTCTCTCTCTCTCTCTCACACACACACACACAGACGTTGTCAAATGGAACTCCATAACTCCTCCATACCTCTTACCTTTCATTGGAACTGCTTTGAACACATTATTTGGAGTTGCCACAGAAGCAAATGCAGAACATAAAAAAAGAAAGAATAGACAGACTGGAAAAATGGGCAGCAGCAAGAGGCACAGTGATAAATAGTGATTACCTCACAAAATCAGAATGCAGAACAAATAGAAAAACTGAACATTTTTATAAATCAAGTCAATCAGAACTAAACAAGTTGGAAAGCATACAGTTTTTACATAAATTTTCTCTAAAAAGTGAAGTGATGTTACAGGAACATGGGAACATTAAATGCCATTCTCCTTGCTTATATAGGTATTTTGAGCCCAACATTAAACACTCCTAAAGTTAGAAAACATTATTAAATTTTGTGGAATAGAGAAAC
>NC_061110.1:63010415-63097915 GCF_015104395.2 Macrobrachium nipponense | reverse complement strand
TCCAGAGAATTTGCAATCTACATTATAAAATAAAAAGACTACTTTACATTGGTGCATACAATACATATAAATTAAAAAGGAATAAATATAAACAAATCCTTGCATTTGTGACAACTGAGAACAAGCAATAAAAGCAAGGGTATGACAGTTAGAAGAGTTGTTAAAAATAGGGAAAGGCACACAACCCCTAATAAGGAACATAGGAAGAGCACGTGAAACTGCTAGATGGCAGAAAAGAACCAAAAACACTTGTCCAGGTTGCTCTTCTTCACAGTCCTCCATTACTGTAGTTATCTAACGACGGGAACAGCAATAAAAAGTCTGCATTGGAGTTGTAGTTTGCCTACCTTGAGGCTGTAGCATCTGATGAAACAATAAAAGGTGCAGTAGTTGATACTGTGGATTATATGACGCTAAACCCTAAAAGGTGTTGATCTCGACACACTTGTCACAAATAAAATTAGACAGAAGTTGGAAAGAAACAAAATACTTGGTGTTGATCTCTCCAGTAGGAAGGGGGATATCGACAACTTCGCGTACGGATTGATGCTGAGCAAGCTGACGTTCAATCTGAAGATCTCAAATACCATATTTGGGGGAAAACCTTAGTATCAGGAGAGGTTTTTTTGATAGTATTAAGAAAAGAGGATTGCAGATTTATATTGAAGAATTAGATTAGGATTCATTTATTGGTTAAGATTCTTTCAATAGTTGGGGGAAAATCTAGGATAAATTTTGAGGAACTATAATATTAACTCAGGCTAAGTTAGGTATAGGAAGAAATGTTGATAAAATTATGGGGTATTTTTACGTCCATTGTAAGGAAATAAATTAGGTTCAGGAAAATCAGTGTTTCATTAAATAAACACCAAATCTTTCCCCATCATACTGCCCCAATTGTGTCCACATCAAAAGCACCTCTTTCATAATTTGGCACCTATTGTGAGGCCTTTGATAGGAAAGTAAGAGTGGGGTACATAATTGGAGATGGCAAGAGGGAGCAGGATTGGTCAGTGTTGGGTCAGGTGAAGGGGAGCAAGGATGGAATGAGAGGTGGGATAGGCCGACGCACATGATGATCAGCATTCAAGCATATGTTAGAAGGGGAGGGAAAATAGATTGGTTACAAGGGAAAATAGATTGGTTACAAGGATAGAGGCAATGGATGAGAAAGTGTGTGAGATGGCACAGAAAATGGCCAAAATGGCTAAGAGCAGCCCCAGTGTTGGGAGGGGAAGTGAGAACAAGGAGGTAAAAGGTGCAAGGAAAAGGACCCTGAGAAAGAGAATGAAGTACCAGCTATATCAAAAGTCCCTACAGTGTCACACTGCCTTGCATATTTTACTTTAATATTTCACCATTTCTCACTCCCCCACACCCCAATTCCTATTGGGACTGGACTTGCACTTAGGAGCATTAGGAGTGTCCCTATTCATCTCAGTGACCTCAAAAACTATGGATTACACACTAATATTGTTGTTTTTTTGGCTATAATTTACATGTCAACACCCCCTTCTCTCACACCCCCCCTCCCTTATTGAAAGCCGAACTCAGACTTAAAGGCATTGGGAGTCTCTATTCATCCCAGGGACCTCGAAAACTACGGCTTGACTTAAACACTAACATCTGTAATTTTTTACATTTTATTTTTCACCCCTTCTCACACCCTCGCCACATCATATCGAGCTGAACTTGGACTTGGAGGACATCAGGAGTGTCACTATTCATGTCAGCAACCTTGAAAACTATGGATTAGACTCTAATATCTGTCACTTTTTTAAATTTTACATGTCACCCCTTCCCTATCAGGGCCGAACTTGGACTTCAAGGGCATCAGGTGTGTCTCTAAGGGTGCATTTGTAGTTCACCCTGCTCCCCTATAGGAGCATCTTGTCTAAGGTATTCAGTAAGTAATTAAAGTGTGTGAGTGTGACTAGTCTCCTCTCTTTCCTTTTCACCTTCTCTCGCCTCTCGCTTAGGGCAGAGTCAGGTTGCAAGCCAGTACATGGTGAAAGGAAGTGCATTGCAGGTGAGTTGCATGACAGTATATCCTGTCCATTGCCTTAGTGTTTGTAGATTGACTGGATGCATGTCCCCTCTCCCCTTTACAAGGGGAGAGAGGGAGAGAATATGCAGCAAATCTGTTGGTTTTAATAGAATCTTTTCTTGTCTCCAACACATACTTGTTCTGTCAGCCTTTGCCAAAGTAATGAAAGCAAACTTATTACTTTATGCCCAGAAGTCTAGCAGTTACAATACCCTGTATGCTCAACAGGCTGAAAGCACGGGGTACCCTCCTCTGCTCTTCTAGACCAGGAAGGTTTTCAAACCAGGTGAATAGAACCAACCAGTCGTTTCAGCAAATATGGAAGGCAAATTGGAGTGCACACCGACAGGTAGGGGGGGCCTTTGCCACTGTCGATAGATAACAATCTTGTCTGAAAGTTAAATGGCTCTTCCAGCTTGCATCCTATGTAAAGAACTTCAGGTTTGTATGTTAGAAACAATCAACTACTTTAAAGATTTGCTATATTTCATCCCTTTATGCATATTCAATCCCTTTTACTTTTCTTTTTCTCAGATTTATATTTTGAGTCCATTCTTTTAAGATTTATGATCACTCTATAGCAAATTTTTCAAAACTTTTGGTGTTAGGACAGCATCATCTGCATATTCTATGTCTATCACTTTATTGGTAATCCAATCTAGATCTTATCTTCATTCGCAACCACGTTTCATTATAAAATCTTTGAAAAGGGCCAATAATGAAGGTAACTAATTGTCCTTTATAGCATCCCACTATTTATTGTAAATTCGTTCATAGATCATTCTGATTAGCTTTACATATTTAAGGGAATAACACAGTAATGCAAGAACTTACATAATATTGGTCTATGGATACTGTCAAAGCCAGCTTGATATCTACAAAAGGCATCAGATTATTAAATTGCATACACTGTTGTTCAATGTCTTAGTACATATACAAAATGTCTTTATACATATCAAATAATGTCAGGTCATCTTTTGTTGGTACATTACCTATGACCCTTAATTCCCAATCTTCACACCTTGAATCTCAATTCCACATTCTGAACAGCAGTCTAGTTTTTGTGTGGGTTATCATTTCACTTTCAACTGAAATCATATCTGCAGTGGTGTTTTTCATACAATTTCTTTATTAGTGATTCCAATTGAAAAACTGAGTTCATTCATGAGCACATTTAGATCTTCATCAACTTCTAGTACATCAATCTATCCCACTCATATCTTCATATCTCTTATAGTTTTTAAAAAATCTGTAAAACAGTAATTTACCTTGTTATATATTTCATAACCCACAAATTTTAAAAATTTCAAGAAATGGAGGCGCTCCCACCACCAGCACTTGTTAATTACTGGGACTGTATTTCAGCCACAAAAGTTTATCTTTAATCTCATTTCATAATCTGGTGCCTTTACAAATAAATATTCTTCAGATATAGTACTTAAGATTTTGATTAACCCTTAACCCTTATTGGACAGGTACCCTCATATGAGCAACAATAACAGATT
Source organism: Macrobrachium nipponense (assembly GCF_015104395.2). Classification (NCBI taxonomy): domain Eukaryota; kingdom Metazoa; phylum Arthropoda; class Malacostraca; order Decapoda; family Palaemonidae; genus Macrobrachium; species Macrobrachium nipponense. The sequence goes on along the minus strand of NC_061110.1, from coordinate 63,094,363 downwards.
TTGAGTGGCTGACAAATTATCTCCTGGTGAGCATCAATATTACGCGGCATCGATTTGGAGAAATTGGGTGGCAAAGAGGCCCCATTACTTCAATAGCCCTAATTTATTACTAACAGCAACTTTTAGACTGACCCAGCTAGCCGATTCTAGGCGTCTTACTAGTTAGTTGAGTACTTGACTACAAGAGGGCATGTACTGGCACGCGCGCTCTCTCCCTCTCACATGATGTCTTTTTATATATTTGCTCATAAATATTCCCAGGGGTTGCTGTTGGTTTAAGTTTTTATCCTTTATGATAGTATATCAGTTATAATTGTAATTTTGCAAAGAAAAGTGCAAAGAAATATTAGAAAAAACATGTATAATCCAAGAGTTATTCCATCATTGATCTCAGTAAGTTCATGTGAATATTTTACAACAAATATACATACTCAGAATTTGTTACTGATTTTTGTTCTTATCTGTTATGATATTGTCTGAGTTGTAATTAAGAGTCAGACTAAAAAAAAATATGCAGCACCCAAGACTGGGCAAAATTTGAGGTTGGCCAATTTAATATAAAAAACACATCAGTGGAAAGAGGAAGACATGCAAATCCACAAGGTGTAAAAACCCTTTTTGGGCCTCTTATACAAGACAATAGTAAGTTTTACTAAGATATAATAAATTTCTTTTTTTAAAAATTTATTTAATTTTATTTTGTAAAATTATAATTACAGCTCACACAATATCATAACAGATAAGAACTAAAATCAGTAACAAATTCTGAATGCATATATCTGTTGTAAAATATTTATGTCAATCTACTGAGATTGAAGATGCAGTAACTTTTTTAGATTATACACGTATTATATTCATTAACCACCTACAGTCATTGATATGAGCCGGTGTAAAAGTTGTCCTTAGTAAATATATAGGCCATTCAAGTAATGGAACCTCTTTCCTACCCAATTCCTCCAAATCGATGGTGCGTAATATTGATGCTAACCAAGACTGACTCTGCCCATTACTCAAAAGCTGTTATTGTTACTCATATGATGGTATCAATCTATTAAGGGTTAACAATGGATTAGGTTTTAATAACGTTATAATAACCTCTGTTTTGACTGTATTTTTTTAAGTACTTTACATATGTAAGGAATACCTTCTGCTTGTACAATGTGTATAAATGCTTTTTACATAACTCACATTAAGTTCCTCAATTTCTGTCTAGTCTAGTTCATCAACTACATCTGACAGTCAGAGATACTGTATACTGTTTAAGTTCACTCATGAACACAAAATCAAGGAAAAATATACTACTTCTTACCTTCTACAAATATAAAAATAGTCAGGTTTATTACAATGCCTTATCTGTAAAGGGCATCAAATCATATAATTTCTGTGCTATATACTTATAACAATTTATTGCTTGCCTAACTAACACTCACTCTGCGTCTCCAAACATCTGATCAAGCTGTTTCTGAACCTGCGAATAAAGTGATGTTCCATCACAAGCTTTTTCATTAGTAACACTGGATGACACAGCATTCATTTCAGTCTCATAGGTTGAATTTAAATTATTTTTGAACTGTTCATATTGAACCAAATGATCACTGTCCAATACTGATGAGTCTGGCTCAATTTTATCATTTGATGTGTATTTGTTCTTGGAAACTTCATCTACAGATACCAAACATCTATTTACATCACTAGTAGTTTCTTGGTTAAGAATGGTTACAGGGCGTTCTTCGTTATTCGACCTTGGAACATCATCAACAACTGCACTATGTAAAACAAGGTGTTCATTCAACTCATTCTCTTCAAAGAAAGCAGCTTCACAAATACCACAAATCCAGCAAGAACCATGAAGACTCCCATGACCTTTTTGTTCTGCATGAGCAGAAAACTTCTCCACACTACTGAAAATTTCTCCACATTCTGGGCATACAAAACTGTCGCTCTTTTCAGGTTGAAACTCACTGGCAGTAACACTTTTGAATGGTTCACCTAGATGACTAACAGTGGGTTCACAAATATCTTCCTTACGGTCCTTTGCATGGAAATCACTTACATGTTGTAGTAAGCTCTTGTAGGTGGAGCATCTGGAAAAAAAAGCAGTAGTAGTTTTAACTTGAGTACCAATTCCTCATTGTCATTATAATGTAATCCAAAATCTTTTGTAAAATAAGTGCATACTACAGTTGTAAACATCACATTAAAATACTTAGTTCAAAAGTAACTTTGGAAAAAGATACAGTGATTCAAGACTTATTTCTGATGTGCTCACTGTGCCAGTTGACAGAAAAACTAAACAACCAAAATAATATAACTACAGGTGGGTACAATTTGATTATTGGAGTGGATGTTAGTTAATAGCACAGGGGAAAGGCACTAGCTCACTTGCAACTTCTTGTAAGTTTAATATCTGTCAAATTTTTAGCTCATATAGTCAATACCTTTCAAAGAAGTCCAACCAGCAGAATTTGGAGTTGGGAAATATATTAAGATTATGGTTTGTTTGTTCTGTAAGCTCTATAAATTACAAAACCCTTCATATTTTTGTGAGTCAAATTATAAGCATTGCATTAGCTGAAGTTGTGTATGTTACACAAACAACTTTCATGATACCTACATTAAATATGTAACTGATAAAAATAAAGAAGAAAATGTCTAACATTTCAACTACTCCCCAAGTACATTTCCATTGGCCTTTCATTATGGTGCACTGCACTCTTTTGATGAATAAGTAACGACTCAAAGATATATATATATATGAAATCATTCCCACATCCAATATTTTCAGTAAACAGATGATGATTTTAACATACCCATTTGGGGTGTATAATTTTATTGCTTCAGTTGGTTCTTGTTCCAGGATTTTTTTGTTTGAGAATTTGTGTACAATATATACATGCCAATCGGAAGTGACTTAACAAAAATAAATCTTTCATACAATAGGGGGCCCTATCACCGGTGAGAGGCTGTGCACTGAAGATGTGAAGCTTATAGCTATGGGGTAGGGCAGAGGTGTGTTAAGCTAACTGTAGTTAACTAAAATATTCAGTCTGTAATATTACTTTATTATTACTACAGTAATAAAACCAAATTAATACCATGCAAATTTATGTCAAAATTCTAAGAGCTTATAGCTGTTTGACAATGTGAAGAAACTTCATCCTACTACCTTCCTAAAACAAAAACAGCCTCCAAATGACAGGAATTTGAACATTTTTATGATAAAATCATTATTTGGACACTAAACTATTGATAGTGTTAGCTTACATCTTCAGCAGTCAAACAAAACTACTGAATAATACTTGGCTGACCCAGATGGATTCTTTCACCTGTTTTCCACCAGGCAGCATTGAAATATTTACATTATGACATTTTGGGATGCATCTTACCTACTGTTAAAGTTAGCTGACTACCACACTGAATGAGGATGGTGGGTTTAGTGCAGCTAGGGAAAAGTCTTGTTTGTTGTATTGATCCTCCTGGTAAGTAATCTCACCAGATGGAAGCCCCACAGCAGAGTGTAAGGTCCTTGAAGCGAGAACTGTCAGGGGTTCCTTATAAGGAAAAAGGACTCCATCCCATAGAGTACTAGTGATTCGTGTGCCAGAGTCAGGGGCCATAACCAATAGTCCAGAACTAAAAAAACTACTTCCTTCAGATGTCAAGGTATCCTCCTATACACTAATGAGTACCTTCAAGCTCCCCAAACTCGATAGTAAATCTTAATAACCTACAGGAGAGAAAGGAAGATTCTCTCATACAGTATTTGGTCCAAGAGAAAATTGTCTGTAACATGATGATGGGACTAAGGGCTTTACAATTCTCATAAAACATTTGATGCCTTGTAAACAAAGCAGGGTAAAACCAGTGAAAGGTTTAAGGGGGCCGGCCGGCTAATGCCCTTTTTTAAGGACAGGACTTTGATATTCATACCACTTAATAAGGTGACTTGGGACATCTCTAAACCGCATATGATTTTCGCCTCTGACCTTCGGTTTTGTGACGACAGGGCAATTTATCCCGAAAATAACCATTTTTCAAATTCTATCTCCTCCCTTGATATTTAATATTAAGACCTGGGATTACTACCATATATAGACCTGATGTAGACCTCCAATCGAATGAGGAGTTTTTTTTCTAAAAGTCATTTTTTTGCTAGATATGAATTTTTCAATATGGTAAAAAAATAAACCCATAAATCAGGAGAAAAAAATTTATAAAAAAAATAAGAAACAAAAATTGGAAAAAAGGGCTCTATTTGATTGTTCTATAATGTCTTTCTGAGTTATATACCAAATTCCAATGTTATAGCTTTAAAACTAAGTGAGAAGATAGATTTTGAAGGTCAATAAGTATAGTTTTGAGATACGGGCGTTCAAAGTTTCCTTCGTATTTCTATAAAGACAATGTTAATAAATAATGATTATTATGAATGTATATTTCTTTTTTGTGTATTAATAAACCAAAACTATTTTATTTATCATAATTTTAATCATAAATGATGATCCCTTTGCTCATATATCGCAGCCTGGAGCACTGCTTGAGGCAAGATGGGCACTCCTTCCTACGCAATTCTCTCTCTCCCCTTCACTAACTTGGCTTATTACAGCAAATTTTCTTCTTCTGTATGTTAGCGAGATGTTTTCCTTGTATTTTCCTCTTTGGCATGATGAAATTCTTGCCCGAAACAAAGATAAACAAACGTAAAATGGAAGAGAATGTCAAGAGGTGAAACTCGAAGGCGTACTCTTTTTTTACAAAGACAATTTAATAAATCATGATTATTATGAATTTCAATATTCCATTTGGGTATTGAAAAACCAAAACTTTGTTATTTATCATAAATGAAGATCTCTTTGCTCAAGATCGTAGCCTTGGGCATAGTGTGACGTGTGTTGTCAAGCAAGACGGGGGCGTTACTAAGCAACCCTCCCCTCTCTCTTCACTAACTACGCATATATTATGATATTCTGTAATAATACTTGAGCGATTTTTCTTCGTCTGTATGTTAGCGAGATGTTTTCCTTGTCTTTTCCTCATTGGCATGTTGAAATTCTTGCCGAAACATACATAAACATACATAAACATACGTAAAAGTGGGCGAATGGCAGAGGTGAAATGGAACGTGTAGACTACTTGAAGTCTGTGATCGCACTAAATCAGGACTGGACTTGGTACCTGAGCCTGAAGTCTCCTTCTCGACTCGGGGAATGTCTACAGATGCCATTTCTCCCAATTTCTTTGACAATAATTATCAAAATTTACGATAATAGAAGAAATATTGCATTTTCTTGTACGGATCAATGTTTTAGGCTTATTGAGTTACGATAACTAATTACCCTGTAACTACGAAAGTAAGTGCATTTTTCGCCTATACCACCATATATAGGGTTCCGGCCGGCCCCCTTAAAAGTAAATTATAAGACCTGCGCTTACAGTATAGACAATGTGATGTTTTATCATCAAATAATGGCAAATGATCAGAATTTTATTCTACATGTGCTGACTTAATTATGCAAAGAAGAAAAAGACAGCATTCTTGAATCTGGGAGGGTTTGTGCTCCTAACAACAAACAATAATTCTAAAACCAGCCCCTTCTTCAAGGATTTGGTCTTTCTGGATAAAAGCTTGAAGAACTATAACTGGACATAGCAAAGCTTCCTCTTCGCTGCCTACAAAAGGATTTAATTAGGTACCATCATAAATCTGGATGTTTTTAGCCCAAAACAATGGACCCATTCAAAGCTTTATATGAAAGGGCTTGAAGCTCACGAATAAACTATGTTGTAGCAATAGCTAAAAGGAAAAGTGTTTAGAAAGTTAAATTCCTAAAGAAAGCTTTCTCCAAAGGCTAAAAGTGGAGTATTGTCACATTCCATCATAAATTATGACAGGAAAATTTTGGGGCTTCCAATTCAAAAGATCATTACAAGACCTCATCCAAAGTCTTGAGCAATATTGAAGTTAGTATGTTCCAAAACTGAAAACACACAATGCAATAATATACTGTGCAAGTATTTTAAAAGCCCTGGAACAGAAAGTGCTTTGTAAACCTGAGATACCAAAGAATTTTATCAGGTAATTTAAACAGGTACAGTTACTGGAAATCCCTCAGGACAAACATTAAGATCAATATATGGCCACTGTTGTTTCTATGGGGTCAGATAAAGCATAAAGAAGTTTTGATAGAATTTTCTCAAATGTCTAACAAATTTCCTCACTGACAGAAAGTGAAGAACTTCTACCACCAAGAAGCTATGGAAACCGTTTTTAAGTAGAGGAAAAGCATAAGGGTCTAGATTCGACCAATCTAGAAGAAAGCATCAACTAACCATGCAAAGGATCCTGGCATGGAGCACAGTAAACTAGGTGCTTCATGTTTTGGGCAGTTGCAAACTGGTCATTATTCAGGGCTCCCCTAAGGGGATTACAACTTCCGACATAGTTGCAGATGAAAACCATTTTGTGCTGGTCTGCAATAACGAGCTTTGTGTTTCTTCCTGAGACAAACTGTGGCAGAAGAATGACATTTCTCTGCATGCCTGAGCAAATTTCTTTGATTTGTGCAGTACCTCATGTAAGAACGAGATTGAATTGCTGGAGTAGACAGCAATCATTTTGTCAATGATTAGAATGAGTTTAACCCTTTAACGCGGAAGGGATATAATAAAAATCGTCTCCCGTATGCCGAGGGGGTCTCGGAGTGAGCGCCGAAGCGGAAAAAATATTTTCTTAAAAAAATCACAGCGCACTTAGTTTTCAAGATTAAGAGTTCATTTTTGGCTCCTTTTTTGTCATTGCTTGAAGTTTAGTATGCAACCATCAGAAATGAAAAAAATATCATTATCATATATAAATAATGAGATATGTGATAGCGCGAAAACAAAATTTCATATATAATTGTATTCAAATCGCACTGTGAGCAAAACGGTTAAAGCTAAAGAGTTAATTTCTTTTTTGTTGTATTGTACACTAAATTGTGATCATTTTGGTATATAACAGATTGTAAAACGATCAAAGCAACACAGAGAAAATATTATCACAAAATGATGCATGAATACGTAACATGCCGATGTAAAAAAATGTTTTTTTCAAAAATTCACCATAAATCTAAATATTGTTCTAGAGACTTCCAATTTGTTTCAAAATGAAGATAAATGATTGAATATTATTATACTGTAAGAGTTTTAGCTTACAATTGCAGTTTTTGACCATTTCGGAAGAGTTAAAGTTGACCGAATGTCGAATTTTTTTATATATTTTTTTTATATGCAAATATTTCAAAAATGAGAAAAGCTACAACCTTCAATTATTTTTTGTTGTATTCTACATAAAATTGCACACATTATCATATATAAAACTCTATGAAACGCCTAATATGAAATGGAGCAAATATTACGAGAATGCGACGTACGCATTCAGAGATTTGCGGCAAGAGACAGCTACATACTAATATATATAATAAAAAACAGGAAAACAACATATGTTGTAGGTATAATGATAAAAAACCTTGGTTCCTACCTGAATGGCAGAAGACTTCATGGATACTGTCTATGAGTCTGCTTGCCTCAAGAGCTTCAGAGAGGATGAGACCTGTGACTGATAGCCCTTCTGGATCTTGTCAATGGGGGCTGGCCCACTTACTTGACAGAGCCTTGTCTTGGATCATGCCAATGGGGGCTGACCCCCTTACATGGCAGAGCCTTCACCTGTATCGTATCAACGGTGGCTAACCCTCTTACATGACAGAGCTTTAGGTACTAAGATACTACAAGGAGCACAACAACCAATCCCGACCACCTGACCACGCTAACATGTTAGAAACTAAGATTTAAAAGGGCTCCACTTCCAGCACCCTCTTCCAAACAACCTAAAAAACACATCACAAATCATTAAAAACCCTAACATAACTAAACCAAATAGGATTGGCTTCAGCTCCCTGTCCCAGCAACGAATCCGCAGATACGTATGCTCCAATAGAGAAACACTTATCATATGTTACTCGAATGTCTCTTAAATAATGGGATGCGAACACCGAGTTGCATCTCCAGTATGTAGACTCGATGAGAGTCTGGAGAGACAAGTTCTTATGGAAAGCCAAAGAGGTAGCGATGGCTCTCACCTCATGAGCTTTAACTCTTAGGAGCTTGAGGTGCTTGTCTTCACAGGCTAAGTGGGCTTCTCTGATTACGTCTTTGATAAAGAAGCCTGAGCATTTTTAGAGATGGATCTCTTAGGATCTCTAACCGAGCACCATAAACTTTCCTTGTTACCTCCCAGTTTTCTCTTCCTTTCCAGGTAAAACTTGAGGATCCTGACTGGACACAGAGTCCTCTCTAGTTCTCTTCCTGCCAGCGAAGAAAGTCCCTTAACCTCGAAAGTTCTCGGCCAAGGTTTCGAAGGGTTTTCGTTCTTAGCGAGGAAAAGGGGCTTGAAGGAACAGATTGCTGAGTCCTTCCTGAACCCAACTGTGTCTTCCAAAGCTTGGAGTTCACTTACCCTCTTGGCTGAGGCTAAAGCAAAAGAAACAACGACTTCCTGGTCAGGTCTCTGAAAGAAGCTGTAAGTGGAGGTTCAAATCTGGGGGACATTAATATCTTAGAACCACATCCAGGTTCCAACTGGGTGGTCTAATACTCTTGGTTTTTGAGGTATCGAAAGACCTGATTAAATCATGGAGGTCTTTGTCTTCTGCAATATTTAGGCCTCTATGCCTGAAGACTGAGGGAAGCATGCTTCTATAGCCTTTAATTGTGGAGACGGCCAGGTTACAATTCTCTCTCAAGTAATGGAGGAAGTCGGCTATGTCTGTCACAGAGGTACTGGACGAGGATATCTTATGAGCTCTGCTCCATCTTCAAAACACTCCCACTTCGACTGGTAGACTCGAACGGTAGAGGCTCTCCTTGCTCTTGCAATCGCCTTTGCAACTCCGCATGAAAAACCCCTCGCTCTGACATGTCCTTTGATAGTATGAAGGCAGTCAGACTGAGAGTGGGGAGGTTTTTGTGATATCTGTTGAAGTGGGGCAGTTTGAGAAGATCGCTCCTGAGTGGAAGCGATCTTGGAAAATCTATCATCTATTCCAGTACCTCTGTGTACCAGTTTTGAGCTGGCCAGAACGGGGCGATCAGAGTCAGTTTTGCTCCTTCTGCTGCTACAAAATTTCTCACCACTTCCCCTACGATCTTGAATGGGGGAAAAGCATACCCGTCTATCCCCGACCAACTGAGAAGGAGGCCGTCCACTGCTACCATGGACCACCTTGGGTCTGAGATTGGGGAGGCAGTAGTTTTCCAGCCTTGCGTTCCAATGTGTGGCGAACAGGTCTACGTTCGGTCTTCCCCAGAGGTTCCAAAGTCTGTTGCAGACCATTCCGTAGGAAGGACTTGCTCTTTCCTGCTCAGAAGATCGGCCCTCGCATTCCTTTCTCCTTGTATAAACCTTGTTAGGAGAGTGATGTTTCGCTCTTTGGCCCAAAGCAGTAACTCCCTTGCTTTCTCGTAAAGGGAGAAGGAGTGAGTTCCTCCCCGCTTCCTGATGTAAGCTAGGGCTGTGGTGTTGTCGGCGTTGACCTGCAACACCGATCCCGAGATCTGAGCCTCAAAGTGCAGGAGAGCCAGATGAACTGCTGCCAACTCCTTTAGGTTGATGTGCCAGGACACCTGTTCCCCTCTCCAGGTGCCTGACACTTCTCTCGCGCCTAGAGTGGCTCCCCAGCCCGACTCTGAGGCGTCTGAAAATAACACTAGGCGAGGGCTCGGAGCATGAAGGGACACGCCTTCGTTGAGCCTGTGCGGGTTCAACCACCAATGGAGATTCTCCTTTATCTTCTCTGAGCAAAGGAAGGAGTCTGACTTCTGATCCCAATTCTCCCTTAGGTAAAATTGCAGGGGCCTTAGGTGAAGCCTTCCCAGAGAAATGAACTGTTCCATCGAGGAAAGGGTTCCCAGCAGACTCATCCAGTCCCTCATGGAACATCGTTCTTTCTCTAGGAAAGCTGCTACTTTTTGCAAGCAGCGATCTCGTCTTTCCTGGGACGGAAATTACTTGAAAACCCCGAGAATCCATCAGAATCCCCAGATAGACAATGCTTTGCCGGGGAATCACCTGGGACTTCTCGAGGTTTACTAACAGTCCTAAGGACTGGGTCAACTTCAGAGTCAAAATCAAGTCCTCCATACAGCGAACTTCCGACTGGGGCCCGAATCAGCCAGTCGTCTAGGTACAATGAGATCCGAACTCCTTCCAGATGTAGCCAATGTGCTACATTTTTCATCAGGCCTGTGAACACTTGCGGAGCCGTCGAAAGCCCGAAGGACAGAGCACGAAACTGGAATACTTTTCTTCGTACCATGAACCTCAGGTATTTCCTGGAAGGGTGGATTGGAACGTGGAAATACGCATCCTGAAGGTCCAGGGACACCATCCAGTCCCCTGGATGAAGAGCTGCTAGGACAGAGGATGTCGTTTCCATTGCGAACTTCTTCTTTGTCACGAACAGTTCAGAGTGCTCACATCCAACGACCAGTCTCCACCCTCCTGAGTTTTTTGGTACCAAAAAACAGGCGGTTGTAAAACCCTGGGGAATGGACCTCTTGTACTTCTTCTATTGCCTCCTTGTCCAGCATCTGGCTCACCAGATGTTGAAGGGCTTGGTTCCTTACTGGATCTTTGTATTTCGCTGTTAACTCCCTTGGAGTTGTCGTCAAGGGAGGTTTCTCCCTGAAGGGGATCAGATATCCTCTCTCGAGGATAGAGAGGGACCAGGCGTCCGCCCCTTTCTGTGCTCAGACTTTGTGGAACTTTAAAAGTCTGGCACCTACTTTCGTCTGGAGGACTCCTGTCTCACTGGCTCTTAGCGAAAGATCTTCTCGAAGACCTTCCTCTCTTCTCTGATCGTCTGCTCCTAAGAGAGGCTCTAGGGGCGGACCTTCCTCGAAAGGGCTGTTGGAAGGGAGCCTTCTCCCTCTTGGTCATCGGGACCGCCGGCTTCAATCTTTTGGCCGATTGAGCCAGAGGATCTTGAGTGGCCTTTTCAGATAAGGACCTCGAAATATCTTTTACTATCTCTTGCGGGAAGAGGTGACTCGACAGGGGCGAGTACAAAAGAGCGGATCTCTGTAGAGGAGACACGGACTTGGCTAAGAAGGAGCTGTACACAGCCCTCTTCTTAAGGATGCCCGATCCGAAGAGGGAGGCGATCTCGGTGGACCCATCCATCACCGCTTTGTCTAAACACGGCAATACGCTGGCTAGTTCCTCCATGTTCACGAAGTCAGGCTCCTGTGCCCTCTTGGCCAAGCTCCTAGAGCCCAATCCATAAAGTTAAAAGACTTTGAGGGCGCAAAAGAGGCCCTTGAGGAGATGGTCCATCTCACACATCCCCCAAGAAGCCTTCACAAACAGAAGAGAGCGCCTCCTTGACGAGTCTACGAGAAAGGAGAAATCTGCATCAGCAGAAGAAGGCAGTCCCAATCCCATGGACTCTTTGGTGTCGTACCATATGCCTGGTTTTCCAGCAAGCTTGGACGGTGGACAGGAAAAAACTGTCTTCCCTGCTTCTTTCTTGGAAAGAAGCCAGTGCTCTAACCCTTTAATAGCTTTTCTCATAGAAAGAGTAGGGCGCATCCTGACGAAGGAGGGGACTTTGGCTGCTTAGTGCTTGAAAGCAAAGATCCTGGGGAAGGAGGGTCAGCCGGGCGAAGAGAATCTCCGAACTCTTGCAGGAGGAGAGACGCTAGTCTCTTACAACCAGAGACCCCTGCGTCCTTAGGGGATTCCTCCTCTGAAACTTCCTCCATAGCCGCTGCTGGAGAAGAGGGCTTTCAAGGCGAAAGGCTCTCAGAAGGAGAGGCGCTTTTCTCCCTAGCCGAATTCTTGGCAGGAGAACAGTCTCTCTTCCCAACGAGTGCTCTGTTAGGAGAAGAACTAGTCTCCACTTGCTGGAGCTTAGCAGGAGTAGAGCGCCTGCTACCCTCCTTAGTTCTGAGAGGATCCTGGAGCTTCTCAGGGTCCTGGCGCCAGCCAGGAGAGGCGCTTGCGTCCTTGAAAGTGCGCCTGACAGGAGTAGGGCACCTACTGAGTTCAGGGCTCATGTCCGTATCTTGGCGCCTGCCAGGAGAGGCGCTTGCGTCCCGGTGGAGGCGCCTGGGAGGCAACATGCCCCTGTAAGGAGAAAGGCGGTTGCCTTGATCTCGGCGCCAGCCAGGAGAGGAGCTTGCATCCTTAAGAGGGAGCCTGGACGGGGAGATGCACCTGCCAAGATCCTGGCGCCTGCTAGGAGAGGCGCCCGGAAGGAGAATGGGGTCTGCTACTTCCAGGGAAGTTATGCTGCTCCTGGCGCCTGCCAGGAGAGGAGCTTGCGTCCCTCACAGGCAGTCTGGAAGAATCAAGACGCTCACAGGGGAGCACGGGAAACGTCTGAATCCAGGAGGCTCTCAGGCTCCTGGCGCCTGTCAGGAGAGGAGCTTGCGCCCCGCGACACACTCCTAGAAGGTCGCTTAGATTAGGAGAGGTGCTTGCGAATAGAAGAGGCCTGACAGGAGAAGACGTACGGCCGTGATGAGAGGAGGCATAAGAAGCCGAAGGCTTTGCTGGGGAAGAGTGGCTTTCAGGAGAAGGGCGTCTGCCTGAGCCAGAGCGAAGGCTAGAAGCCGATCTCTTAACAGAGCTCTTGATCAGAAGGGAGACATCCTTCTTTCGAGATGCGCCCCTTCGACAGCGAGCTTACCAGAGCGGACAACTGCTCTTGGAGGCCAACCAGGAACTTCTTCGTCGTCGAACTAACTCCTTCCGGAGAGGAGTCACGAGATCTTAGAGCTCTCTTCTTCTGTGAAGGAGAATACTCCGGGAAGGGCTCGGGGCTGGAGTCCAAAGCGTCTCCTCCAGGAGGCTTCCAGGTTCTCTTGAGAGGGCGAGACTTGGACAAGGAACTCCACTCGCGCCTAGGCGAGGACGAATCGGAGTCCGAAAAGCACTTCCATAGGATGCTTTTTCTGTAGCTATCCATGGCAGCCTGGGAAGAGTCTACAGGTTCTGCCGAAGGGACGCCTGACCGTTGGGGATACTCTACATCCTCCTTGCGGCTGTCAACATTCCTCCTCCCCTGGTCTTGGGAGTTTGGAAGCCGTCTAGGCCTAGGGGCAATGCGGAGTCGGTCAGACACCCCCTCCACTGCACACATCACTGTCCTTGCCTTTTTCCTTCATTGTTCGTAGCTGCGATTGCAAGCTACGGATCGAGGCTTTCATTGCAGCCATCTCCGAAGACGAATCCACGGGTTCGCTGCGGGGGGAAGGGGCTGAAACCATATTAGAGGCAGGAGAATCTACATAAGAGTTAGGAGCTACTTCCTGATCAATTGAGCAGGACCTACTAGAGCTTGTGACGGAAGCCTTCCTGACTCTATCTTTCTCCAACTTTCTGATATATGCAGCCAAATCTTCCATTCTATTTCAGTCAGACTTTCACACTCTACACAGGTGCTAGCTACTGAACAAGCATTCCCCCGACATTTTACACAAACAGTGTGAGGGTCTACCGAAGCTTTTGGTAGCCTCACCTTACATTCCTCTTTCACACACACCCTAAACACAGGTGTCACGTCAGACATTCTTAAGAAAAATCCAAATCAATATCCAAAAAACAGTCCACAAAAAGCGTATGCCAAAGCTAAAGATCAAATACGTCACCAAAGGTCAACCCGAAAATCCTCAGCAAGCGAGAAAGAATTTCAATGCAGGAGGAACCAACAACAATGTTGTCGGAACCGGCGACAGAGAAAATCTGATTAGAAAACGGGAATGGTTCCTAGTCCCGCCACCCAGCAGCGGGAGTGGGCTGATCACCTGACCTACCTGTCGCGTGTGCCGCGAGTTTTGAATTCTGTCAGGACGTCAGAGACTATAGCTAAGTATATATCTACCGGGGAAGTTGCATGTACAAAAATGAAGGTAAATGATTGAATATTACTAGAATATAAGAGTTTTAGCTTACAATTGCGTTTTTCGACCATTTCGGTAGAGTCAAAGTTGACCGAAGGTTGAAATTTTGGCACTTATCATTATTATATGAAAATATTTCAAAACTGATAAAGGCTACAATCATGAGTATTTTTTTTTTTTGTATGCTACATGAAATTGCGCACATTTTCATGTATCATAATCCATGTAACGGCTAATTTAAAATGATGCTAAAATTATGTCAAAGTGACGAAATAATTTCTGAGATGTGTCACTGATACTTTTTAGTGCGATAAGAAAAAAATTCACGCTTGCGCGCCTACATAACGATTGTAAACAAAACAACGCCTTGAACCATGAGCTCCCAGCATCCCCCAAGGCGCATGATTCAAAAGTTTTTGCCTGGTAGGCCTCTTAAGTATTTTTCTGCAAATTTTTTTAAAAACGTTTTTTATTGACATACCATACGTCCAACCAGCACCCGACAGACAATTTATGTCGACGTTTAATACGTCCAATCGGCGTTAAAGGGCTAATAGGTGCATAACAATATTATAAGAATGCTGTAAATCATTTTTACCATAAAAAATTAGTATTAGGCACATACACAAATATGAAAAAATATTAATATGTTACAATATAGGGTCAACAGAAAAAAACCAGCAAATTAGTGAAAGTTCCTCGTGGAAAAGTGAACGATGTGTTCCACAAAAATCTGTGACAAAGTGGACCGCTTAAACGTGAAATGCGTAAAACCAAGGGAGCACTGCAAGTTAAAAAAGCATAAAAGAACAATATAATTATCGTTAGTAACATAATAATCATTGCTTAAGTGCTACAGCCATAAACAACTGAATGAAAACAGTTGTTTTGCTACAACAACCAAACTGAATCTGATAACATTTGATAGCACTTCAGCCATTATACAATAGTAAATAATTACCATAATTTTGTTACCAATGGCATTATTTAAGTAGAATTGGACTGATATATTTTTATATTATACATTTATTTGCTATGGAGAAAACATCAGCATGGAAATATAGTACTGCTAAATTTAAACTGCATTTGTAGCTGAAGCTGAGAAAACAAGGTTCACACTGCTAATTATCATGCATCAGTAACATGGATGAAACTCGACCGCAAATTATAGTGGAGAAAAAGTATATCAATAAAAAAGGCTGGGCATGGAAGAACAGATTTTACTGTTGTTTTCAGGCCAATAAAAGATAAATGCATAAAGCTCGTATTATGATGAAATAGGGTAAAAATAGTGAAATTGACCTGCTAATTTTTTTTACACAAAAATGCATGCTCTCGGCGCCATCTATTAACGGAAAAAAATAAATAAATAAATAACTACTAAATCAACTTCACAAGAAGACGTATTCAAGTTATATCTCAACTTTAAAACACTTCACATAACAAAACATAACCTTGACCCATATAAATATTTATCGCTCTGAATTGAATTAAATGCGGCGAAATAAACTTAGCTCCATCAGCTGACTTTCCAAAACAAAACATGATCGGTTTGTTTGTATTTTATAATACAAACGCAACACAAGACTACATACAATATTATTGGATACAGCAAAGTAAAGGGTAACTTTTTAAAAGCCAAAGAAAAGATGCATACTCATTATTTTTGTATTTTATGAGAGGTCTCAGCACTTAGGCTAAGCCGCCGATAACCAGACAACAGTGATATAAACCCTATGGAGGGGAAAACCAAGTTATGAATATATTGAACAAGCGCCGTAAAACCGAAATGCCTGTAACCGATACCAACGGTAACTGGGGGCTGCCTGTATTAGAGTCCAATTTATAGTTTTCAAAGTCGCCGAGATTAACAGTGACTCCTGATGTCCATAAAGTCTAAGTTTAGCTCTGATAGGAAGAGGGGCTAGGAAGGGTGGTGACATCTAAAAATAACCAAAAACTATAGTTATTAGTTTCTAATCCATAACTTTTGAGGTCACCAAGATGAATAGTGACCCTCCCAATGACAAAGTCTGACAACAGCCCCAATAGGAAGGGGGTTTGAGAAGGGATGAAAAATCAAATGACAAAAATACAGGTATTCTCCTACTTACGATGGGGTTAGGTACCGAAAAACCCATCGTAAGTTGAAAAAAATCATATCTCGAATACGTATAGCCTAGCCTACACTAAGTTAACCCTTAAACGCCGAAGCGGTAAAAAAAAAATGTCTCCCGTGTGCCGGAGGCGTTTCAGAGTGAGCGCGGAAGCGGAAAAAATATTTTTTTCAAAAAATCACAGCGCGCTTAGTTTTGAAGATTAAGAGTTCATTTTTGGCTCCTTTTTTTGTCATTGCCTGAAGTTTAGTATGCAACCATCAGAAATGAAAAAAATTATCATTATCATATATAAATAATGTGATATATGATAGCGCAAAAACGAAATTTCATATATAATTGTATTTAAATCGCACTGTGCGCAAAACGGTTAAAGGTAACAAGTTACTTTTTTTTCGTTGTAATGTACACTAAATTGTGATCATTTGGTATAGTAACACATTGTAAACGATAAAAGCAACACAGAGAAAATATTTATCACAAAATAATGCATGAATTCGTAATGCGCGGACGTAAACAAATAATTTTTTTCAAAAATTCACCATAAATCTACATATTGTCCTAGAGACTTCCAATTTCTTTCAAAATGAAGACAAATGATTGAATATTACTATACTGTAAGAATATTAGCTTACAAATGCAGTTTTCGACCATATCTGACGAGTTAAAGTTGACCGAATGTCGAATTTTTTTTATATATATTTTTTTATATGCAATTATTTCGGAAATAAGAAAAGTTACAACTTTCAAATATTTTTAGTTTTATTCTACATGAAATTGCGCACATTTTCATATATAAAACTCTATGAAATGCCTAATATGAAACGGAGCCAATATTCCGAGAATGGGACTTACGCATTTCGGAGATTTGTGGCGGAGAATCCGTGCGCGGAGGGAAGGAAAGTTTTTTTTAAAAATTCACCATAAATTTAAATATTGTGCTAGAGACTTCCAATTTGTTTCACGATGAAGATAAATGACTGAATATTACTAGACTGTAAGAGTTTTATCTTACAATTGCATTTTTCGACCATTTCGGTAGAGTCAAATTTGACCGAACGTGGTTTTTTTCTATTTATCGTGATTTATATGCAAATATTTCAAAAATGAGAAAAGCTACAACCTTCAACTATTTTTTGTTGTATTATACATGAACTTGCGCACATTTTCATATATAAAACTTTATGTAACGGCTAATTTAAAATGGTGCAAACATTACCACAATCGCACGTATGATTTTTTCGGAAGTGTTACCACGCGGACGTAAAGAAAATGTAATTTTTTTCATAAATTCACCATAAATCGAAATATTGTGCTAGAGACTTCCAATTTGTTGCAAAATGAAGGTAAATGACTCAATATTACTAGAATATAAGCGTTTTAGCTTACAATTGCGTTTTTCGACCATTTCGGTAGTCAAAGTTGACTGAAGGTTGAAAATTTGTCACTTATCATTTTTTATGTGAAAATATTTCAAAATTGATAAAAGCTACAACCATGAGTATTTTTTTTTTTTCTGTATTCTACATAAAAATGCGCACATTTTCATATATAAAACTTTATGTAACGGCTAATTTAAAATGGTGCAAACATTACCACAATCGCATGTATGATTTTTTTTGGAAGAGTTACCGCGAGGACGTAAGGAGAAAGTTTTTTCATAAATCGAAATATTGTGCTAGAGACTTCCAATTAGTTGCAAAATTAAGGTAAATGATTGAATATTACTAAAATATAAGAGTTTTAGCTTACAATTGCGTTTTTCGACCATTTCGGTAGAGTCAAAGTTGACCGAAGATTGAAATTTTGGCACTTATCGTTATTTATATGAAAATATCTCAAACTGATAAAAAAGCTACAATCATGAGTATTTTTTGCTGTATTCTACATAAAAATGCGCACATTTTCATATATAATACTACATATAAGGGCTAATTTAAAATGGTAAAAAAATTATGTCAAAGTGACGAAATAATTTCCGAGATGTGTCACAGATACTTTTTAGTGCGGCAAGGAAGAAATTCGCGCGTGCGCGCCTGCATAATGATTGTAAACAAAACAACACCTTGATCCGTGAACTCCCAGCATCCCCCAAGGCGCGTGATTCAAGAGTTTTCGGCTGGTAGGCCTAAAAGTATTTTTCAGCGAATTTTTAAAAAAACTTTTGTATGTCGACGTAAAATACGTCCAGTCGGCACCCGAGAGACAAAAAATGCAGACGTAAAATACGTCCAGTCGGCGTTTAAGGTTAATCAGTACCATATAGGCTATACATATACATATATGGAAGATTAGTCTACACTAGACAGTATACATATACATATACGGTATAGTAATTATTAATATCAGCTAATTCGGGTGGTTCTATGCAGAATGAACTTATGAGAAGTATAAAAAGAAATTTAATAATAAGAACAAAAATCAGACTGTAGTGTAAAGGGTACTCACCAAGATTCGGTCCGTTGTTGGCATACGTGATCGGCATCAGGCTGTTCATGGCTACATAAAACTAAAGATCGGAAGAGGAGGAGGATGATAAAGCAGCAGGATCATCAATTCGCTCCTCTTCAGATAGAATTTCTTCTTCTGTTAGTTAACCCTCTAACGCCGAAGCGGTAAAAAAAAAATTGTCTCCTGTGCTGGAGGTGTTTCAGAGTGAGCGCGGAAGTGGAAAAAATGTTTTTTTCAAAAAATCACAGCGCGCTTAGTTTTCAAGATTAAGAGTTCATTTTTGGTTCCTTTTTTTGTCATCGGCTGAGGTTTAGTATGCAACTATCAGAAATGAAAAAAATTATCATTATCATATATAAATAATGCGATATAGGATAGCGCAAAAACGAAATTTCATATATTATTGTATTCAAATTGCGCTGTGCGCGAAACGGTTAAAGGTAACAAGGTACTTTTTTTTCGTTGTAATGTACACTAAATTGCGATCATTTTGGTATAAACACATTGTAAAACGATAAAAGCAACACAGAGAAAATATTATCACAAAATAATGCATGAATTCGTAACGCGCGGATGTAAACAAATATTTTTTTCAAAAATTTGCCATAAATCTAAATATTGTCCTAGAGACTTCCAATTTCTTTCAAAATGAAGACAAATGATTGAATATTACTGTACTGTAAGAGTATTAGCTTACAATTGCAGTTTTCGACCATATCTGACGAGTTAAAGTTGACCGAATGTCGAATTTTTTTATATATATATTTTTTATATGCAATTATTTCGGAAATAAGAAAAGCTACATCCTTCAAATATTTTTTTGTTTTATTCTACATGAAATTGCGCACATTTTCATATATAAAACTCTATGAAATGCCTAATATAAAACGGAGCAAATATTCCGAGAATGGTACGTACGCATTTTGGAGATTTGTGGCGGAGAATCCGCGCGCGGAGGGAAGGAAAGATTTTTTTTTAAATTCACCATAAATCTAAATATTTTGCTAGAGACTTCGAATTTGTTCAAGAAGATGAAGAAAAATGACTGAATATTACTAGAATGTAAGAGTTTTAGCTTACAATTGCGTTTTTCGACCATTTTGGTAGAGTCAAAGTTGACCGAACGGGGTTTTTTTTCTATTTATCGTGATTTATATGCAAATATTTCAAAAATGAGAAAAGCTACAACCTTCAATTATTTGTTGTTGTATTCTACATAAAATTGCGCACATTTTCATATATAAAACTTTATGTAACGGCTAATTTAAAATGGTGCAAACATTACCACAATCGCACGTATGATTTTTTCGGAAGAGTTACCGCGCAGACGTAAAGAAAATGTTTTTTTTCATAAATTCACCATAAATCGAAATATTTGTGCTAGAGACTTCCAATTTGTTGCAAAATGAAGGTAAATGCTTGAATATTACTAGAATATAAGCGTTTAGCTTACAATTGCGTTTTTCGACCTTTTCAGTAGAGTCAAAGTTGACCGAAGGTTGAAATTTTGGCAATTATCGTTTATATGAAAATATCTCAAAACTGATAAAAGCTACAACCATGGGTTGTTTTTAGTTGTATTGTGCATGAAATTGCGCACATTTCCATATATTAAACTTTATATAACGGCTAATTTTAAAAGGGTGCAAACATTACCACAATCGCATGTGTGATTTTTTCGGAAGAGTTACCGCACAGACGTAAGGAGAAAGTTTTTTCATAAATTCACCATAAATCGGAATATTGTGCTAGAGACTTCCAATTAGCTGCAAAATTAAGGTAAATGATTGAATATTACTAAAATATAAGAGTTTTAGCTTACAATTGCGTTTTTCGACCATTTCGATAGAGTCAAAAGGTTTGACCGATAGGTTGAAATTTTGGCAATTATCGTTATTTTATATGAAAATATCTCAAAACTGATGAAAGCTACATCATGAGTATTTTATTGTTGTATTTTACATAAAAATGCACACATTTTCATATATAATACTTCATGTAACGGCTAATTTACAATGGTACAAAAATTATGTCAAAGTGACAAAATAATTTCCGAGATGTGTCACAGGTACTTTTTAGTGCGATAAGAAAGAAATTCGCGCTTGCGCGCGCCTGCGTAACGATTGTAAACAAAACAACACCTTGATCCGTGAACTCCCAGCATCCCCCAAGGCGCGTGATTCAAAAGGCTGGTAGGCCTATAAGTATTTTTCCGCGAATTTTAAAAAAAACTTTTGTATGTCGACGTAAAATACGTCCAGTCGGCACCCGAGAGACAAAAAATGTAGACGTAAAATACGTCCAGTTGGCGTTTAAGGGTTAAGGCGTTTCGAGGAAACAACTGTTCCGAGACGTACAGGATTGAGTCTTAAGTGAGGGCGTAGGGCGGGGGAAAGGTGAAGGCACTGGAGTCGTTCTCTTGAAGAAATAATCCATTGTAGGTTGCACAGTGTGTTTTCTTCACTCTTCATAAATTAATCGGTACATGCAATATTGTCTTGATGAGCCCTATGAACTTTGGCAAACTGTTCCTCGTCCCCATCCATTTCACTTAAAAGTTTCAGTCCTTGTTCAAATAAAGCAAATGCCTCTGCCAGTTTTTTTAGTCGTAAATGTTCGCTCCGGCTCTTCTTTTATTTCTTCTTCCTCTTCTGCTTTTTTTTTTCTCTTCTGTAAGTGCAACTGAATCCTCTGCCGTTAGCTCTAAATCTTGCAGATCTATAAGTTCTTGGATATCTTCCTCATCAATTTCAAAATCTAAACTGTTCCCAAGTATCAAAATCTTTTTATTGATTTCCACTTCTTCTTCATTCTGATCGAAACCTTTAAAGGAGTTTACATACAATTTTAGCAGATTTTTCCAGACCCAATTCATACACTCTTTCTTTACCTCCTCCATGCCCTTCCAATGTTCATAATGGAGTTCAGAACACTAAATTCTTTCCAGAAAGTTCTGAGATCTTTCTCCTGATTATCCGTAGCCTGAACAGCCTGGCCAAACGTGTTCCGAAGATAATACACCTTGAACGTAGCCACAGTACCCACCCTGATCCATGGGTTGTATGTGAGAAGTTGTTTGGTGGCAGAAATACAACTTTTACAATCTCGTTAATATCGCCGATGTATTGAGGGTGGCCAGGAGCATTGCTGAGAATCAGAAAGAATTTTGAAGGGGATGTTATTTTTCCTACAATAATCTTTCACTTCCAAAATGAACGAACCAGTCTTCCAACAGCATTGCTGTCATCCACGCTTTTTTATTATGATGGTAATGCACAAGAAGTGTATGCTTGTCTGTGTTTTTCTGAGTGATAAATCATAAACAGCTCAAGTTTATACCCAGCCACATTTCCCCCAAGCAAGAGTCAATCGATCCTTGTATGCCTTAAACCCAGGCATCGCTATTGCTTCTTTATGGATGTAGGACCATTTTGGCATACGCCTCCAATATAGTCCGGTTTCGTCGACATTAAAGATTTGCTCTGGCAAGTACCCTTCATTAACGACGATCTTGTGAAAAGCATCCTTAAACTTAGCTGCTCCGTCGGCATCAGCACTTACTGCTTCACCGCTAATTTTCACACTGAAAATTATGGCGGTTCTTGAAATGACAAAACCATCCAGCACTCGCTGCAAAACTTTTGTTGTGGTTATCATCATACTTCTTCTTTAGTTCTTCAAAAAGCATGCATGCCTTTGTCTGAATGGTCAAGAGGGTGAGTGGCATATGATTTTGTACTTGGTCCTCCATCCATGTGACCAGTAACTGCTCCATTTCTTCCAAAGGCCCTATCCTCTTCTTTGTCCCTGAATAAGGTACTTATAATTTTATGTACTCCTCAGTTCAACAGACCTAACAAAACCACAACTTGCATGCTCAAAAAGCAATCTTCCTGGTAGCAATAGCATCAGGAGTCCACATTAGTGAATTGGGCTCCCTTAGATGGGGATGATATATCACACAAACTGCTGATAATCAATTATTGTTGTCCCCTGGTCCATCATTCCTGGCCAAGAATGACAATTATTTAAAGAAAACTCAATTTACCAGACAGAACAGTATGCTTAGTTTATGAACTAAAGTTGTAATTAGAGGTCAAGCAAACATCCCAGAAGGTCCAATTTTTCTACATACTAGCATGAACAAACCACTCTCTCTACAAGGGCTAAGAATAATTTTAGTGTTTCTCATTCAAAAGGCTAAGCCACATTCCTTTCCTAGATCACATGATATTAGAAAAGTAAGTGTACATCATTGGCCTTCATCAGAAATGTATCTTTCAATGAGGTCTCTGAATTTACAGGGTGGGCATCAGTCAGTATTCTTACAACACTACTGCCATGAGCTGAAACAAATTCGACTACACTGTGTATCAGTAGGTGGTATGGTTAGTCCTGACCCCATAGACGCTACAGCGAAAAACCAGGGGTTTTCCTAACAGGTGGGTATGTTGACTACCACTGGAGAAGATGCTTCAACATTGCAACCATACCCAGCATGCTTAGGTAAGTCACCATAGAACTTTACACTAAAAGTGTATCTTATCGATTAGTTTCGTTCTCTTTTTTACTGAAACTTGTGGCTTGACCTCGGACCGGAAATTATATAGTTTTAATTTTGTGACACTTGAGATGTAAATTTTGGGAGCTTCAGGTTTTTGTCACCTGTCAATTTCTTTGTAATGCTCCTTTTGAGGACGAATCAGTGACTACGTTATCAAAAACCAGATATGACGTAGGAAAACCTATTTTTGGTAGTCGCTGTTGAGTTCTCAAAACCCTCCCACTTCCCTGACAAAGAACCATGGGATTTGGGTAAAGGTTCATCCTGCACCAGCCAACAGAGTAATGGTCCTTGCTCTTTTAACCAGCCCGATCATAAAACAAGATGACTGATGTGCACGCACAATAATCACTTCTGCAGTTTTGACGTAGGAAAATTGGGTACAGCTTCGCTGTAAACAAGATAAAATGCCTTTTTGTCTTTGAGTCCATTATAGCTACTCTATCACTTGTCATAGTGTTTATCATTATGGCATAATACCTGGCTGCAAGACCGGGTTAAAAGACATTTCTTTGATATAAGTCTAGTCACCATGGGGTGCTGGCACACACCATGGAGGGTAACTCCTTTGAGGACTCAACAGCAACTACCAAAACAGGATTTTCCTAAATCAAAACTTGTTTTATTCCTCAAAGAACAGGTAATATTTACAAATAAATTAATTGGTAACAGATTACATCACAGAAGACATTATTTTTAGGCCTATAAATCATTTTGCAACATAGAGGCAGCTTAAAGAGCCTAAAACTTCAACATTCAAAGAAAACTTGTTATAATTCATATTCCCATTCTAAAAATGTTATGACTATTGAGCTTATATTAGGTCTACTGTTATATAATGCTGCAGACATAGTTATGTTGACCAGTCCAAGGAGCAAGTTAAGTGAACTGTCATTGGTGGCACTGCTAACCTTATCACACAGTACTATGAACTAAGCAACATAAAAAAAAAATCAGTTCAAATCACATAGATTACGAATTATACCAATGCATTACAGGGATCATATTTATATAACCATAAAGAAAATAGTGCTAGCTGTGAATTCACAAACTTTTGACATGTATTTGGCAATGCCACATTGAGTCTGAGAATCTGGACGATACAAAAAGCATCACGTCACATGAGATTTGAGCATCACTGTACATAGAATGAGTGTACCTCAAAATGACAACTCCAGCACCGCACAGCATAATTCAAATATAAAAAAATAAAATTACCTGTATTAATGAGAACAGATTAGTAGTCAAAGGAAAAATTGAATGTTGTGTACAATAAGCAATCAGATCACACAACAATGGTACTGTTTTAATTCAATCTACTAAGACAAGAAAAAAGACATTTCTGGGCTCAGCTCGTGTCGGCCTATGAAAGTATCCTTAATATCATTCTTTCTAGGTAAAATTAGCCTAAAATTACCAGAGAAAAACAAAATTAAGAAAATGTCAGTAAAACTGACTCGCTCACTCTTAAAAAGAAGTGTCGGTATGATATAGGGGCGAGTGTGGAACACTACCACGAGACAAACACCAATTAGAACTTCCTATCAGAATCCCCCCAAGAGAGAGCTGATACCAACGGGCGATGCAGCCTCTACTACTACTACTAGAGGACGCCACAGACAGCAGCGCCCCTAGCGGACATCCTTAATTTTTAGCGCTAGCGACAAGTCGCCATTTTCTTGTGCTCGTGCTTTTTTGGATTTATCCTTACAATCTACGATGGAACGCTCTGCAATTGCCACGGCTAAGTTAAGTAACTCATAGGTAATATTTTACCACATTTTGATCTTCCGGGTACCGGTATTTTCCTCTTAATAGGTCATATACGGTTCCCCTCCCCCCGGTTGTCTCGTGGCGGCCATGCGCCTCGTAAGAATTCCCGGTCCTCCATACTGGGACTTCTTATACTTATGGGCTTACTTTATCACGTTCATTGTTTTACATCGAGTTTTAGCTAGTTCAGCCCTCCTACCATTCTCTTAGCTTGGTATTTAGGGTGCATTATTATTTATTCCGGCCCAGCATCCCGGCTCTTGCTCTACATCGGCTATCGCTGGCTCCGAGTAGGCTTCTGTTTCTTGGAACAGTCTGCCTCCTCCTGGGCTTCTTTCTCTTTTACTAAAAGTGTCTCTTCCATCTTTCGATGTATATATTTTATTTAGGGTGTTAGACTAGCCTAGGTGCTTGTTCCGTGTATTGGTACAGCTTGGTTCACGTGGCCCTCCACGGTTGTGTTGCTCGCGGCCTAGGCCACTTGCTGGTCACGTGTTCCATAGCACCTTACCCTGCCCTTCCCTCCCTTTCTGGTATAGGGAGGAGCTGGGGGACCCCTTGGTTGTCATGACAACCTCAGTCGCCTTCTCTCATCCTCTCGGAGGTGACCAGGGGTTCCTCCCAGCGGGGGGTATAGGGCGTCCACTCATGAGGTACCGGGTCTCTATGCGGGTATTGTGAGGCGGGGAGGAGTAGGCCATCCCTCCCTCCTTTCTCGCTCCCGCCGTGTTTCGCCGAGACCTTCCTCCCCCCCTCCCCAGTTGCTCAGCCACCTCCCTTGCTATACGAAAGGAGCCTTCCGTCGCAGCCGGGGCACCTTTGGTTATAGGTTACTGGCTCCGCTAGCGGCGGGGTGGGCACTACGAGTGGTCGGTTGCTTGCCTACTATATCCTTATATCTCTCCCCCGCTACCGGAAGGGAGCTTACTCCTTACCTACGCCACTCTTCTAGTAGACGGGCGGAGAGGTTGTTTTAATTATTATTATTTTAAGGATATACCCTAATTGAACAATATTTTACAATGAATTGTGTATTATTATTATTATTATTTTATCAACCATCCCCGCCATTTTCCGTCGTGGTTTCCATTACCACCACTCCTGGTTGGTTGTCTTTTGTGCCTCCGCCATCAGCGGAGCCATAGCCTAGATACCAACCTAGTTACCACACGTATTTTTTTTGGCGGGGCTCTGGTTTAATCTAACTTTATCGCTCCGGCACCAACGGAGCTTATGTTAGACTGTAAGTGTTTACTTGGTACTCATGTACTTTTCCACTTACAGGCTACCAACTGCCAGGTCCCAGCGTGTAACGCGACGCTGTTCGACCCCTGTGGACATGATGAGTGTAGGTCTCACGCCCCCTGTGCCACGTCGTTCAACGAGACGATCGTCTGGCACCCTGAAGCCTGCGCCATCTGCTACGACCTGGTCGGTCAGCTGGGAGATGGGGTAAGTCCATTATAGGCTTACTTATTATTTTACTAACAACTTCTAGTCGTAAGTTTGTTAACCCCGTTCCACTATTGGCAGCTAATCTCACCTTTCTTTCAGGCTTCCGGTGTGAGGGAAGTCGCCCTCGCCACCCTGAAAGCGTGGGCGGGCGGCTTCGGGAAGAACGCCGCCAAGGGCCAGCCCTACATTTTGGACAGGAAGATGGCCGTCCAGATCTTCCCCGCGGGCAAGTCGACGGGTACGTTGACCCCTTGTCCGCTGCCCCGCTGATAGCCTCCATCCAGCAAGACCTCCAGCAATCATTTGGGGTCGTAGCCTCCCAGGAGTCGGTCCCGGACGTCGCTGCCCTGGACCTTAACCTTGAGCCTATGGCGGTAGGTGGGGAGGATTTGTTGGTTGAGGTAGGTATGTCGAGCGCCCAAGGTCTTTCCTTGGGCGCCCCTGGATCTTCTCCTGTCCCCTCTTCTTCCGCTTCATTCCAAGGCTTTGCGGGATCTGAGATCCCTATTCGCTCTCCCGCTCTCTCTGTACCTCCTAAGGAGAAGGGAAAGAGAGAACCGAAGACTCTAGCTAAGTCGACTTCTAGGAAGTCGTCTTCGTCTTCTTCGGCTAAGAAGTCGTCGACTTCCTATGCCGATGCGGTGAAGGCAAAGCCGAGCTCTTCTCAATCAAAGAGCTCCAGAAGCAAGGCTTCGAAGGAGAAGGCTCGCGCTCCCGCCGAGTCACTGCCTTCTCCCGCCTCCACTGCTTCCACTCCGGCTACGCCGGTAGGAGTAGCAAGCACCAGCACCTTTGATCCCTCTACTTTCTCAGCAGGGGTGATGGAACAGGTGGGCGTGCTAGTAGGCTCACAAATCTCCGCACTGGGGACACGGTTCGAGCAGATGTTTGCGCAGTTATCAAACAGTCTGTCTCAATCTGGACAATCAATCCAGGATCTCTCTAACAGAATGAGAGAAAATGAGGACCGGGTAGCTGGGCTAGCTCAGGCTCCTCCCCCAGTCTCCCCAGCATCTAGCACGGGGATTCTTCAACTCCCGCCATATGACTCCTTGCCAGCTTTCTCTATGGAGAACCCATGGAGAGTAGCTGCCTACGCTCCATTCAAAGATGGAATGATCTCTATCTCGGAGTGTGGAACTCGAAGGATTGAGGACTTCGAGTTTTACCCTCCGGGTCTGACGCAGCCTTTCATCGGATATGCTAGGCTGACGCCAACGGCTCTGACGAGGGAAGACAAGATCTCTAAGGAGTCGGTCCTTTATAGTAGAGATCACGCCACGTGAATGGGTTCACTGCCTTGAGGACTGGGAGTGTACGAACACCAAACTCCAGGCCTACAAGAGTCCCTTCACTATTTTCGCGACGGAAGAGGAGGTTTCTCTTCCGTTCGCCACGAAATTAGTGGAGAAGTCCCTTCAGGCAGTCCTCAAGGATGAGCCCATCCCACAGTTGAGGGAGGCGGAGTCTACTTCTCCGCTCTTCCCGGCCTTCGGAGAATTGTGGGAGAACTTGCCAGCTACGTTCACGCTTGGTAAGCTCAAACCGGACTGCGCCATGGACCAGTTCGGTGAGAAACTACCTAGGCTGCCGGATTCCCTAATCCAGGCAGAGTTCGATGCGCGAACTAGGTTTGGCAGGTCCCTCAATTCCCTCATAATCACAGAAATGGCTGCCCTTTCTTACGCTACGGAACCGCTGTTCAAGATTCTGGCGAAATCTCAGTTTCAGACGGTTCTAACGGACGCTTTTGACTTCTTCCAGGCTAGGAGGAACTGCCGGAAGCATGTCTTACAAGAATGCACCATCAGGCATGAGCCTAATAGACTCTTGGCCGCTAGCATGTGGGGAGCGGATCTCTTCCCAGAGTCCGCGGTGAACGAGGTACACCACGAAGCTGCTAGACTCAACCAGAGCCTTAGAGCTAGGTGGGGTATTTCCTCAAAGAGGAAACAGGAATCCGTTCCCACTGCTGGCAAGAAACCGAAGAAGGCTGGTAAGAGGTTCCAGCCATATAAAAAACTCCAGCAACAGCAGCAATTTGTGCAGGCGGTCCCGGTTACCCAACAGGGACAACCTGCCACCTCTAAGCAGAACCAGCCTATCCTCCTGTTGCCCCCACAATCTCAACCATCCACTTCCTACGCTATCTCGCCGGCCTTCAACCCTGCATATGAGGCTCAAGGCTACACTCAACCGAGAGGTAGGGCGAGAGGTTACTTTCGTCAGCGTGGCGCAGGAAGGGGTACGAGGAGTAGACAGTTCAGAGGAGGGCGTGGTGGCCAACCCGCCCATCAACAATGAGGCTCCCCAGGTAGGAGGGAGGCTGTTCCTCTTCCGCCACAGGTGGGGGTTCAGCAATTGGGCACAGAGCATAGTGTCCAAAGGATTAGGCTGGAGTTGGATCAAAGATCCTCCTCCAATCAAATCATTTCATCAGATGCCGTCAAAGGAATTGACAGATTACGCGAAAGAACTCCTTCAGAAAGGAGCTATTGCGAGAGTCAAACATCTAAAATTTCAAGGTCGCTTATTCAGCGTGCCAAAGAAAGGCTCAACAAAAAGAAGGGTAATCTTAGACTTGTCAAAGCTAAACTCTTTCATTCGCTGCGACAAGTTCAAGATGCTACCCTCTCGCAAGTAAGGACCTTACTTCCGCGTGGAGCCGTCACATGCTCCATCGATCTTACAGACGCATACTATCATATCCCTATAGCCAGGCACTTCCGCCCATTCCTAGGATTCAGGCTAGGAAATCAAACATTCTCATTCAAAGTGATGCCCTTCGGTCTGAATGTAGCCCCCAGGGTATTCACAAAGATAGCAGAAGTGGTTGTACAACAATTGAGAGCTCAGGGAATCATGGTAGCAGCATACCTCGACGATTGGTTGATCTGGGCACCAACAGTCGAGGAATGTCTCAAAGCCACCAAAAAGGTAGTTCACTTTCTGGAACATCTGGGGTTCCAGATAAACAAAACGAAATCCAGACTTACTCCGGAATCTCGTTTTCAGTGGCTAGGAATCCAATGGGATTTGTCTTCCCACAATCTGTCAATTCCAGTGGCCAAACGGAAGGAAATAGCAAATCTGTCAGGCAATTTCTCAAATGCAAACAAACGTCAAGAAGAAACCAGGAGAGAATCCTAGGGTCTCTTCAGTTTGCTTCGGTAACAGATATCCTTCTGAAAGCAAGGCTGAAAGATATAAATCGAATTTGGCGGTCAAAAGCAAACTCCAAATATCGAGACAAGTTGTCAGTAATTCCACAGATCCTCCGCAACCAAACTACGGCCTTGGTCAAAAGTAAAGAACTTAGCCAAGAAGTACCCCTTCAATATCCCCTCCCAGTGTAACCATTCATACGGATGCATCCCTGTCCGGGTGGGGGGGATACTCTCAGTTCAAACAGGTTCAGGGGACTTGGTCAGTTCAATTTCGCCAGCTCCACATAAACGTGTTGGAAGCAATGGCAGTATTTCTTACTCTGAAGAGACTGCTTCCCCCGAAGAAGTCTCATCTAAGGCTAGTTTTGGACAGTGCAGTGGTAGTTCATTGCATCAACAGAGGAGGGTCCAAATCCAAGCATGTGAACCATGTCATGATAGCCATCTTTGCGTTAGCAAACAAACACAAATGGCATCTGTCTGCCACTCACCTGGCAGGAGTAAGGAATGTGATAGCAGACGCCCTGTCCCGGTCAGTTCCTCTGGAATCAGAGTGGTCTCTGGACGTCGGGTCATTCCAGTGGGTAAGCCGGAGAGTAGTCCCAGGTCTCCAAGTGGATCTCTTCGCCTCACAAGCGAACCACAAGCTCCCTTGCTATGTGGCCCCCAACCTGGACCCTCTCTGGCTTATGCCACGGACGCCCTGTCGTTGGATTGGAATCAGTGGAGGAGAATTTATGTTTTTCCTCCAGTGATCTTCTCTTGAAAGTCCTAAACAAACTAAGGTCTTTCAAAGGGATAGTAGCTCTGATTGCACCGGACTGGCCCAAGAGCAACTGGTATCCTCTTCTTCTGGAATTGGGTCTCCGACCTCAACGGATCCCCAATCCCAAACTATCACAATCAGTACAAATGAGGACTGTGTTCGCTTCCTCAGGAACTCTCCAGACCCTAACTTTATGGACTTCATGAAGTTTGCGGCTAATAAAGATGCTGACATGATCCACAGAATATTCTCTTCCTAGAATCAGATAAGAGAGAGTCAACCATTAGACAATATGACTCAGCTGTTAAAAAATTAGCATCTTTCTTGAGAGAATCGAACACTACAACCATGACAGTTAATTTGGCTATATCCTTTTTCAGATCCTTATTTGAAAAAGGTTTTAAGTTTACAGCTAGCACGATTACCACTCATAAATCGGCTTTGAAGAAAATCTTTCAAGTAGGTTTTCAGATAGATTTGACTGAATCTTATTTCACATCTATCCCTAAAGCCTGTGCTAGACTTAGACCTTCTCAGAGGCCTACTACAGTTTCATGGTTCTTAAATGATGTCCTCAAACTAGCTTCAGATACTGACAACTCATCTTGTACATTCATAATGCTCCTGAGGAAGACATTATTCTTATTAAGCCTAGCCTCAGGAGCTAGAATTTCAGAACTGTCGGCTCTATCCAGGGATGCGGGTCATGTGGAATTCCTCCCATCAGGAGAAGTTCTACTTGCTCCGGATCGTAGCTTTTTAGTTTTTACCAAAAATGAAGATCCTCTTGCAAGGTGGGCTCCTTGGAAGGTTATCCCACTTCCACAGGATCCTTCTCTCTGCCCAGTATCAACTCTTAGAGCCTTTCTATCTCGTACTTCTTCTAGATCCTCAGGTGCTCTCTTCATGAGAGAAAAAGGTGGTACTTTATCAGTTAAAGGCATTAGACAGCAAATCCTTTACTTCATTAAACAAGCCAACCCTGAGTCATTCCCGAAAGCACATGATATCAGGGGAGTAGCCACCTCAATTAAAACATTATTTTCAACATATGAATTTTGAGGATCTTAAAAAGTATACTGGATGGAAATCTCCGACAGTCTTTAAACGGCATTATTTAAAGTCCTTGGAATCTTTAAAGTTTTCAGCAGTAGCAGCGGGAAACATAGTTTCCCCTGATACTGTATAGTAGTTGTAGTATAGATCCAGGTCTCCTTTCTACCTAAATCAGCCAACATGCCTCACCCTATTGCCAGGCTACTCAAACATCATAGCCTTAGCCGTTGAATCTTTTAGTGGATTGTCCCTTATTTTTTTGCTAGAGACATCCACACTTGTACTGATAATGTACTTCAGTGTACCTACCCTTATTTTTATGCTAGGGTAGGACACAATATGTTTGTATATATTCACCATTTTTGTATTTATGATGAACTTCAGTCCACAATGTGTTTTGTATATATTTTTTGCAATATTTGTATTAATGATGGATTTCAGTGTACCTAAACCCTTATTTTTTATGCTAGGGTAGGGCACATGAGTTTGTATATTTTGTAATTTTATTACTAAAGTAAATCCCCATTTTTTTCTTTATTACTGCAGCTCTGTAATTTTCTGTAATTACCATTTAAGTACTTTAAGATACTACAACGTTCTATTATTTTACTGTTTAGTATAAGTTAGTTTAAGTGCTTAATTTGTATGCTGTAATTGATTTACTATATTATATCCATCATTTTACACTGTTTTTCATTGTTCCTTTATCCCATCTTGTCTGTTTCTCTGGTACTCTTTCATAGGCCGACACGAGCTGAGCCCAGAAAAGGGATTTTGACGAAGGAAAAATCTATTTCTGGGTGATTGGCTCGTGTCGCCCTATGAAACCCCCCCTTGATGGTTTGTTTTCCCCCCCTTGCAGGACAAGATGTATTTAGCTGTTTTAATTAAGGCGTTTTAAATTAAGGATGTCCGCTAGGGGCGCTGCTGTCCGTGGCGTCCTCTAGTAGTAGTAGTAGAGGCTGCATCGCCCGTTGGTATCAGCTCTCTCTTGGGGGGATTCTGATAGGAAGTTCTAATTGGTGTTTGTCTCGTGGTAGTGTTCCACACTCGCCCTATATCATACCGACACTTCTTTTTAAGAGTGAGCGAGTCAGTTTTTACTGACATTTTCTTAATTTTGTTTTTCTCTGGTAATTTTAGGCTAATTTTTACCTAGAAAGAATGATATTAAGGATACTTTCATAGGGCGACACGAGCCAATCACCCAGAAATAGATTTTTCCTTCGTCAAAATCCCTTTTATGAATAAATAATACATTTTCTAGTAAATTACTAACAATACTATGCATTGTTGGATTCACTCATACTTTCACCTGTCAAGTCAACTTTTAAATGCACTTTAACAAATCAAGAAAAGCTCAAATAAAACTTACTGAAAAGCACAGAGATCACATGTCCAGCACAGGCTGCTATCTTCAGACAATTTATCAGGATCTACTTTATTTCCTTTAAATTTCTGAGGACTGGAGTTCTTGTAGAAAGTTACTAAATTTCTGTCTCTGAAAGTTTAAAAAATGAAATCTGTAAAACCCTTGAATAATTCTCTGATAAAATAATAAAATAATAATTTTAAAAAATTTTGCTTATTACAAAAACACATACTGGTATGAAAAGGTCAAGCACTGGGGACTACTGAGGTCATTCAGCACTTGAAAGGCAATTGACAGTAACAAGAGGAAACGCTGGCAGTTGCACTATGACATAATTATGATGTGGATAGCAAGTTGAAAGAAAGATATGAACTGAGGTACAATGAAAGGAATGAAAGGGGTCGTAGTTAGGGGCCAAAGGGTCACTACAAATAACCTTTATCGAGTGTAGTCGCTATTTCGTCCTCAAAGGAGTTACCCTCCATGGTGTGTGCCAGTGCCCAATGGTGACTAGGCTAATATCAAAGAATTATCTTTTAGCATGGTCTTGTACCTGTGAATTGCATTGCAATGATAAACACCATTGACACATGATAGAGTAAAATGGACTCAAAGACAAGAAGGCATTTTGTTTTGTCTTCAGAGAAGCTGTACATATTCTCACATCAAGACTGCAGAAGTGACTATTGTGCGTCGGCCATCTTATTTTACAATACGGCCGGTTAAAAGACAAAAAACCATTACCTTTCTAGTCAATGCACACTAGGTGTATCCAGTAAGTGCTACTCATTTGAGACATTTCAGTCTCCACTTTTTTCTTTGAGGGTCATGGAACAACCAAAATTTGAAAGTTAAGTGCTTATTTTTAAACTTTAAGAGAAAAATATTTTAGTTTGAGACTGTAGAACAAAGGTTGTTTTGAATAATAGAAACCGGACTTTGTTTGGCCAGCCTTTGTTCGGGGAGCACATGGTTGGTGCAATACATGATCCTGGCTAGACTTTTTATGAAAGTGAATATTATTAAAAAATTTGTCATTCCTTTTGGAAGTTTTTAGCTAAAGAATTGTACCACAATTTATTATTAATTTTGTTAATCTTTATAGATAAAGGTGTCTACAATTTCCTAGATGTTAGCTTGTGAGGACAGATTGACAGGTATGTACTTGGGTACTGATGCTTTATTGCCCAACCACGGGGTACACAATGACAGGTGCGGACTGACAAGTAACCTAGGTCAGGTTGACAGAGGTCCGAACGCTGAGGCCAACAATTTGTTTCTTTATAGACATATAAATGATAATATGCACAGACACAGTCTGTGTACACATATTTGTATTGGCGGAAAGGCCAAAGAATTCTACATTGATTGATATACATGGGAACTTAGCAAGTCGTTGAAATGATAATAAAAAACATCAGAGCCACGTTGCCTTTACAAGCACTCCCACCCCCACCCCCACCCAAGACAATTATCATAAATAAAGTTTGGAAAATTATATTAAATTAAATTAAATGAGGAACTTCTGGTCGTGGTATCTTCGTGGAGGCAGGAGTCGACTCCTTGTCGTAGAGATCAGTTGTTGTGGGGCATTATCGACTGCCGAGTCCTTTGGCGTTTTGGCTGACAGGATGCCTCCCCAGTGTGGCACCTGAGGGGTTCGACTGTCACCAAGGGTGTCCACAGCCGCATTTGGGCGTGCTTGGGCTTCGGGAGCAGCCTTGTTTTGTGAAGGTACTCGGGGGTGCATGCCAGTTTCTTCCCTGGTGTTGTTGTCCATCAGGAAGGCAGGTTTTAACCTGTCGATATAGACCCAGTCTTCGTGGCCATATATCATGGCTGGAAGTGTTTGGTCCTGTTGAAGAACATTTTCAGGCAGGGTGTGAACTTTCTTGCGATTTCCTGCAGTCTTGGAATAGATGTATCTGATCGGCCGCACCTGTGGGGAAGAATTTGCCAGGTACAGCTGATGCCTCGCCGTTTGCTTTTGGTGCGGTGCACAGACCCTGCAGGACCCAGGGTAGCTGCGACTTCCAGTTTTCGTCCGTGCAGGGTGCCATCAGGGCGGCCTTTAATAAGCGGTGGGTGGTCCTCTCCACCATGCCGATGGCTGCAAGGTTGTATGTGGTGGTGCTGTGGAGCGTCGTTCCCACCAGGTGAGCCAAGGCGGCCCACAGGTCGGATAGGAAGGCAGGACCGCAGTCTGTGGTGATGTTGTCCAATACGCTGAAGCGGCTGATCCAGCTTGAGAGAAGGGCTTCCGCACATGCGCTAGTAGTGGCTTCTGTCATAGGAGTCGCCTCGGGCCACCTTGTGGATCGGTCAATGGTAGTCAGGGGGTGTTTCTGGTGTCCCCTGATTGAGGGCAAAGGCCCACAACGTCGATGTGGATGTGACCAACTGTCACCTGGGTTGCGGGAAATCCCCCACTCCTGATTCTGTGTGTCTGCTGATCTTGCTTGTTTGGCAAGTCGCACACCTCTTTGCCCCCTCTCGTACATCCTTCCTGATCCCGTGCCACATGAATTTTTCCGTCATCAGCCACGTCATCGTTCGTCCTGATAGATGAAACAGTCCATGTGTCACACTGGTAACCTAGGATTATATTTCCTAAAGGTGATCTAAATAACATGGATTACCTATAGTTAAAGTGATAAGATTCTAGGAGTTGATAAACTGGCTACACAATTTTCATTTTATATAAACTGCATATTTAGCATGATCTAAATAACCCAGGACTAAGTAGTACCCAGACTTGTCGAAAATTGGCAACCAGTGCCAGATGAGATATATAGTAGCCTGACCTTGAGGCTACATTTTAAGTATACAAGTAGTCCACAGTTATCGACAGACTCAGTTAATGGCAATCCGGTTTTATGGTGTTTGTCTAGTGCCATAAAATCTGCAATTTATGGCACCATAACATACCAAGTTTCGGTTATCGGTGCCATAAGGTGCCAATAATAGTTATGGCATCATAAACATACCTAAGGAGGTAACATTAACCAGTTACCGTCAGCATTAACCATAATATTCAGCACCATAAGTGCCATAATATCACCAAATAAATCACAAAGTTTCGTTTAGTAGCGGTTTTCTCTTTTCAGCACCTTGCCGAAAACGAAACCCCTACAGATAACTAGGGACTGCCTGTATTTGTGTATTAACCTTTAAACGCCTATTGGACGTATTTTACGTCGATGAAAATTGTCTGTCGGGTGCTTAACCCTTAAACGCCAACTGGACGTATTTTACGTCTACATTTTATGTCTCTCGGGTGCCGACTGGACGTATTTTACGTCGACATACAAAAGTTTTTTTAAAAATTCGTGGAAAAATACTTTTAGGCCTACCAGCCGAAAACTCTTGAATCACGCGCCTTGGGGAATGCTGGGAGTTCACAGATCAAGGTGTTGTTTTGTTTACAATTGTTACGCAGGCGCGCAAGCGCAAATTTCTTTCTTGCCGCACTAAAAAGTATCTGTGACACATCTCGGAAATTATTTCGTCACTTTGACATAATTTTTGTACCATTTTAAATTAGCCGTTACATGGATTATTATATATGAAAATGTGCGCAGTTTTTATGTAGAATACAACAAAAAAACTCATGATTGTAGCTTTTATCAGTTTTGAGATACTTCCATATGAATAACGATAAGTGCCAAAATTTCAACCTTCGGTCAACTTTGACTCTACCGAAATAGTCGAAAAACGCAATTGTAAGCTAAAACTCTTATATTTTAGTAATATTCAATCATTTACCTTAATTTTGCAACTAATTGGAAGTCTCTAGCACAATATTTCAACTTATGGTGAATTTATGAAAAAACTTTATCCTTACGTCCGCGCGGTAACTCTTCCGAAAAAAGTCATACATGCGATTGTGGTAATGTTTGCACCATTTTAAAATTAACCGTTATATAAAGTTTTATATATGAAAATGTGCGCATTTTTATGTAGAATACAAAAAAAAAAATACTCATGATTGTAGCTTTTATCAGTTTTGAGATATTTTCATATAAATAACGATAAGTGCCAAAATTTCAACCTTCGGTCAACTTTGACTACCGAAATGGTCGAAAAACAAAATTGTAAGCTAAAACGCTTATATTCTAGTAATATTCAAGCATTTACCTTCATTTTGCAACAAATTGGAAGTCTCTAGCACAATATTTCGATTTATGGTGAATTTATGAAAAAAAAAATAACATTTTCTTTACGTCCACGCGGTAACTCTTCCGAAAAAATCATACGTGCAATTGTGGTAATGTTTGCACCATTTTAAATTAGCCGTTACATAAAGTTTTATATATGAAAATGTGTGCAATTTCATGTAGAATACAACAATAAATAATTGAAGGTTGTAGCATTTCTCATTTTTGAAATATTTGCATATAAATCACGATAAATAGAAAAAAAACCACGTTCGGTCAACTTTGACTCTACCGAAATGGTCGAAAAACAAAATTGTAAGCTAAAACTCTTACAGTCTAGTAATATTCAGTCATTTATCTTCATCTTGAAACAAATTCGAAGTATCTAGCACAATATTTAGATTTATGGTAAATTTAAAAAAAAAACTTTCCTTCCCTCCGCGCGCGGATTCTCCGCCACAAATCTCCGAAATGCGTACGTCCCATTCTCGGAATATTTGCTCCATTTTATATTAGGCATTTCATAGAGTTTTATATGTGAAAATGTGCGCAATTTCATGTAGAATAAAACGAAAAATATTTGAAGGTTGTAGCTTTTCTAATTTCCGAAATAATTGCATATAAAAAATATATATAAAAAAATTAGACATTTGGTCAACTTTAACTCGTCAGATATGGTCGAAAACTGCAATTGTAAGCTAATACTCTTACAGTATAGTAATATTCAATCATTTGTCTTGCATTTTGAAAGAAAATTGGAAGTCTCTAGGACAATATTTAGATTTATGGCGAATTTTTGAAAAAAATATTTGTTTACGTCCGCGCGTTACAAATTCATGTATTATTTTATGATAATATTTTCTCTGTGTTGCTTTTATCGTTTTACAATGTGTTCTATGCCAGAATGATCGCAATTTAGTGTATATTACAACGAAAAAAAAAGTAACTTGTTACCTTTAACCGTTTCGCGCACAGCACGATTTGAATACAATTATATATGAAATTTCGTTTTTGCGCTATCATATATTGCATTATTTATATATGATAATGATAATTTTTTTCATTTCTGATGGTTGCATACAAAACTTCAGCCAATGACAAAAAAAAGGAGCCAAAAATGAACCCTAAATCTTGAAAACTAAGCGCGCTGTGATTTTTTGAAAAAAATATTTTTTTCGCTTCCACGCTCACTCCAAAACACCTCCGGCACATGAGACAATTTTTATTTTACCGCTTCGGCGTTTAAGGGTTAATTGCCGTAAAATACATCGACACTAAAGTTTTTAAAATATTTGCTGAAAAATAGTTATAGGACTACTTGGCAAAAAATTTTGAATCACGCGCCTTGAGGGATGCTGGGAGTTCACAGATCAAGCTGCTGTTTTTGTTTACAAGCATTACTCAGTGCGCATGCACGAATTTCTTTCTTCTCGCACTAAAAGGCATCAGCGACACATCTCAGAATTTATTTCGTCATCACGTTGTCGTAATTTTTAGTTTTATATTAGCCGTTACATAGAGTTTTATATATGAAAATGTGTACAATTTCATGTAGAATACAACCAAAAAACAACCCAAATGAAAATGTGCACAATTTCATGTAGAATACAACCAAAAACAACCCATGGTTGTAACTTTCATCAGTTTTGAAATATTATCATATAAATAACGATAAGTACCAAAATTTCAACCTTCGGTCAACTTTGACTCGACCGAAATGGTCAGAAAACGCAATTGTAAGCTAAAATTCTTACATTCTAGTAATATTCAATCATTTACCTTCATTTTGCAACAAATTGGAAGTCTCTAGCACAATATTTCGATTTATGGTGAATTTTTAAAAAAAAACTTTTTAAAAAACTTTTTCCTTATGTCCGCAGGGTAACTCTGCCAAAAAAAATCAGAAATTTTTTCGTCCGATTGTCATAATGTTTGCACCGTTTTATATAAGCCGTTACTAAGCTTTATAAATGCAAATGTGTGCAATTTCATGTGTACAATACAACCAAAAACAACCCATGGTTGTAACTTTTATCAGTTTTGAAATATTTTCATATAAATAACGGTGTCAAAATTTCAACCTTCGGTCAACTTTGACGTGACAGAACTGGTCAAAAAAGGCAATTGTAAGCTAAAATGCTTACATTCTAGTAATATTCAATCATTTACCTTCATTTTGCAACACATTGGAAGTCTCTAGCACAATATTTCGATTTATGGAGAAGTTTTGAAAAAACTTTTTCCTTATGTCCGCGCTGTAACTCTGCCGAAAAAATAGGAAATTCTTTCGTCGGATTGTCGTAATGTTTGAACTGGTTTATATTAGCCATTAAATAATGTTTTATATATGAAAATGTGCGCAATTTCATGTAGAATACAACAATAAACAACACATGGTTGTAGCTTTTATCAGTTTTGAGATTGATTATAAATAACGATAAGTACCAAAATTTCAACCTTCGGTCAACTTTGACTTGACCGAAATGGTCGAAAAACGTAATTGTAAGCTAAATCTCTTATATTTTTGTAATATTCAATCATTTACCTTCATTTGGCAACAAATTGGAAGTCTCTAGCACAAAATTTTGATTTTTGGTGAATTTATAAAAAAAACTTTTTCCTTACATACTCGCGATAACTGCCGAAAAAATAAATTCTTGCGCCAGTTTGTCATAATATTTGCACCATTTTATATTAGCCGTTGCATAAAGTTTTATATATGAAAATGTGTGCAATTTCATGTACAATACAACCAAAAACGAACCATGGTTGTAGCTTTCATCAGTTTTGAAATATTTTCATATAAATAACGATGTGCCAAAATTTTAACCTTCGGTCAACTTTGACTCTACTGAACTGGTCAAAAACCGTAATTGTAAGCTAAAACTCTTACATTCTAGTAATATTCAATCATTTACCTTCATTTTGCAACAAATTGAAAGTCTCTAGGATAATATTTCGATTTATGGTGAATGTTTTGAAAAAACTTTTTCCTTACGTCCCCGCGGTAACTACCGAAAAAATCAGAAATTCATTCGTCAGATTGTCGTAATGTTTTCACCGTTTTATATTAGGCGTTACATAAAATTTTATATATGAAATGTGCAAATTTCATGTAGAATACAACAATAAACAACCCATGGTTGTAGCTTTTATCAGTTTTGAAATATTTTCTTATAAATAACGATAAGTGCCAAAATTTTAACCTTCGGTCAACTTTGACTCTACTGAACTGGTCAAAAAATGCAATTGTAAGCTAAAACTCTTACATTCTAGTAATATTCAATCATTTACCTTCATTTTGCAACACATTGGAAGTCTCTAGCACAATATTTCAATTTATGGTGAAGTTTTAAAAAAACTCTTTCCTTACGTCCGCAAGGTAACACTACCAAAAAAATCAGAAATTCTTTTGTCGGGTTGTCGTAATGTTTGTACCGTTTTATATTAGGCGTTACATAAAGTTTTATATATGAAAATGTGTGAAATTTCATGAAGAGTACAACAAAAACAACCCATGGTTGTAGCTTTTACCCGTTTTGAAATTTCTTCATATAAATAACGATAAGTACCAAAATTTCAACCTTTGGTCAACTTTGACTTGACCAAAATGGTCGAAAAACGCAATTGTAAGCTAAAACTCTTACACTCTAGTAATATTCAATCATTTACTTTCATTTTGAAACAAATTGGAAGTCTCTAGCACAATATTTTGATTTATGGTGAATTTTGAAAAAACTTTTCCTCACGTCCGCGCGGGGTAACTCTGCTGAAAAAATAAAAAATTCTTTCGTTGGATTGTCGTAATCCTTGTACCGTTTTATATTAGGCGTTACATAAATTTTATATATGAAAATGTGCACAATTTCAAGTAGAATACAACAAAAATCAACCAATGGTTGTAGCTCTTATCAGTTTTGAAATATCTTCATAAAAATAACGATAAGTACCAAATTTTCAACCTTCGGTCAACTTTGACTTAACTGAAATGGTCGAAAAATGCAATTGTAAGCTAAAACTCTTATATTCTAGTAATATTCAATCATTACCTTCATTTTGCAACAAATTGGAAGTCTCTAGCACAATATTTCGATTTATGGTGAATGTTTGAAAAAAACTTTTTCCTTCCCTCCGCGTGCGGTAACTCTACCGAAAAAATCAGAAATTTTTTCGTCGGATTGTTGTAATGTTTGTACCGTTTTATATTAGCCGGTACATAAAGTTTTATATATAAAAATGTGCGCAATTTCATGTAGAATACAATAAAAAAACCACCCATGGTTGCTTTTATCAGTTTTGAAATATTT
Source organism: Macrobrachium nipponense (assembly GCF_015104395.2). Lineage (NCBI taxonomy): Eukaryota > Metazoa > Arthropoda > Malacostraca > Decapoda > Palaemonidae > Macrobrachium > Macrobrachium nipponense. Next base: position 63,053,234 of record NC_061110.1, on the reverse strand, counting down.
TCATATAAATCACGATAAATAGAAAAAAATTCGATCTTCAGTCAACTTTAACTCGTCTGAAATGGTCGAAAACTGCAATTGTAAGCTACAACACTTACAGTATAGTAATATTCAATCAACTGCCTTCATTTTGCAACAAACGGGAAGTCTCTAGCACAATATTTCAATTTATGGTGAATTTTTGAAAACAACTTTTTTTTACATCCGAGTGTTACGAATTCATGGATTATATTGTGATAATATTTTCTCTGTGTTGCTTTGTTTGTTTTACAATTTGTTATATACCAAAATCATTGCAATTTAGTGTGCAATACAACGAAAAAAAATTTAACTCATTAGCTTTAACAGTTTTGCTCACAGCGCAATTTGTATACAATTATATATGAAAAAAATATTTTGTGCTGTCATATATTCCAATATTTATGAGAGATAATGATATTTTTTTTTCATTTCTGATGGTTGCATACTAAAATTCAGGCAATGACAAAAAACGGAGCCAAAAATGAACTCTTAATCTTGAAAACTAAGCGTGCTGTGATTTTTTGAACAAAACTTATTTTCCGCTTCGGTGCTCAATCCTGAACGCCACCGGCATACAGGAGACACTTTCAGAAATACCGGCTCGGCGTTTAAGGGTTAATTAACATGTAACCTTGAGTGTTGACATTTATTGTCCTGATTAGCCATTAATCTAAATTAGAGTAAGAGATAATTTAGTTATCCTAGAATAAATGATAATTTAGTTATAAAATAATACCCTAACAAAAAGGTTAGTATTAGTAGGATGGTTTTATATTCATATACCCTAGTTAATCTTATGGCTACATACTAAGGTATTCTAAGATTAGCAAAAATGACTCTGTTTGCTATGACTTGGTAGCCTATATGTAAGACCACAAGCTAATATACTCAAGGCTCAAAAATTACTGGACTCCATAAAAATAACTTGGTTTACGACTGTTGCCTAGCTAATCATTGAGGCTACATATTAATTCTTGTGTAACTTGTATCTTTAAGAAATTATATAAACCTAGAATAGGTAGGAATCCCTTTTTAAATTGAGTATCATTCTATTTGCCTATAAAACAATATGGCTGAGTATCAGGCAAGAGGGCAGACTAGGCAATATGAATAACAAAACGATAAGATATTTTGTATATATTAGGTTTTGATTAACCCTAATGTAAGAGGTAGCTTATAATAACTGAAAACCCTCTAAAAAATCCTTTATGATTAGCTTAAAATAGATTAAACTTGGAGTATTAACCTCAGCCATATGAAAAAGTTGATTGGGTTAGTTAAACTAGTCTGAGTGGTATTACAACTAAAATTAAAAACCTGACATGGCCATTAAAAAGGGGTAATTTTAAGTTATACAGACATAGACAGGTCTTCAAACCTGTAAAATGAGATCTACTAATAGTATCACTTTACAGTGTCCATGATTAAAAATAATCTATACTAATTAAATTTTCTAATAACACTGGTTTTTTCCCTACAGAGCCACCTTGAGGCATGATCTGTTAAAATGTTCTGTAGCAGGTTGCTCGGTACGTTTTTTGCCAGCGGGCATGGCCCACATCACCTGCCATAAACAAAGTCCCTGTAATAATCAGGAAAAATTTGTTTGGTCACCAGATATGTGGGAAATTTGTAGCTGCTCTTGGCAGCAAGTTTTTAAGGATGAAACTGCCCGTTTTAGGATGTCTCGATGGGTCGTATGGTTCAGCAAGGGTGAGGAAAAGGGGAAATTATACCTATCTGCCAGAACTCCGGCAGCATATACTAAACCTCTTCTCTGAAGATCTATATTTGGGCCAAAACCCTGTAACATCAGTCCCAACTACTCCCCAGTTTCATCCTGCAGAGAAAATAGAGGAATCCTCACTTGGAAGGGAATTTCTTAAGAAGGATTATGAGGTTGATACTGATACCGAAAGGACCTTGCTGAATCACGGACACAACTTTCAACTAGCCATGGGGGAAACATTATAGAAGTCAATCCCCTATGCAGCTTCCAGAAGCTGATCAGGATCCTCCCCCCACTCAATGAAAATGACAACTGTTTTAAAGGGTTATAGTAATTCACCCAGAACCTCTGCCCAGAGTTCTGGTTACCAGTGCCATAAGGGCCCAATAATAGAGTTATAGCACCATAACATACTGTACCCAACAGAGCTAATAAGAGGTACCATTAACGGATTAATTACTTAACCCTTAAACGCCGAAGTGGTAAAAAAATAAAAACTCCCCCGAATTCCGGAGCCGGTTTTGAGCGAGCGCGGAAGCGGAAAAAATAATTTTTTCAAAAAATCACAGCGCGCTTAGTTTTGAAGATTAAGAGTTCATTTTTGGCTCCTTTTTTTGTCATTGCCTGAAATTTAGTATGCACTCATCAGAATAAATGGAAAAATAATATCATTATCATATGGTAATAATGCGATATATGGTAGCGAAAAAAAAAAAATGTATACATAATTGTATTAAAATCACGGTGCAAAAAACGGTAAAAGCTAACGAGTTTCTTTTTTTTCTGTTGTATTTTACACTAAATTGCAATCATTTTGATATATAATACATTGTAAAACAATAAAAGTGTATGTGTTGGTAAACTCCTTAACCTTAAGTGGAGGGGCAAGGACACAACTTAAATGTAGGTTCTAAATGTCTATTGTAGAAATATATACAAGATCCAGGGGACAAACAGCAGTCAGCTAAACAAACAGACAGACGAGGCGAGACTGCCTCGCGAGAGCAATAATTACAATGTTGCCAATACTTAAATGTTGCCATATCATATTACTGGACTTAACATGGGATACTCTAATGGCGCGCAACATGTGAAATAATGTTTGAACTTAATAACAACATAATAATACTGGTACATGTGAAATGCGTCTTTTTCATGTACCTACACCTCCCTCCCCCTCACGCTCGTAGTGCATTCTCGAGCGGACTCCTTTTCCATGAGTCTTTGGAACGACGTGGGTTTACTGGAGGAATACTAAGGACTCTCTTTCTAGGTCCTGGCTAGGGGCCACAGGGACAGGGAGAAAGGGGTCACTATCAGTGGGTGGCACCAGGCGAAGAAAACGACGATTACGCCACCACACACGACCACTAGGGAGGCGAATTTGATAGTCTCTTGACCTTCCATGACCCATGACAGTGCCAACTTTGCCCCAACGATGAGAGGTCGGGTCTTGAATCCGAACTTGCTGTCCGACACTAAACGTGGGTAAGGGTGGGCATGCTTGTCGTACTTGGTCTTTACCTGCTTGTAACGAGCGGCAGCACGGCGGTCACAATCTTCGGTCTTGACCTGCCACTCCTTGGAGAATGCTTGAGGGTGGGCAGGGATACATGACCTTAGAGGACAGCCATACAGGATCTGGGCAGGAGAGCGTCCAGTAAAGTTAGGAGTATTTCTGAGCTCCAATAAGCCTCGGTCAAATGCTTCACAATCAATGTTGCCAGATGGGGCTGTTTTGAGGATGAGGTGCTTGATCGACTTCACAGCGGCTTCAGCGTGACCATTCGATTGTGGGTAGTGGGGTGAGGTTACCATGTGTCGAACTCCCATCGCTTCATAAAATCCTTGAACTCTGCGCTGGTGAATTGGGGGCCTCCATCTGTCCTTAGGCGAAGGGGGACACCAACTTCACGGAAATAGCGGCAGAAGATCCTGATAGTATTAGAAGCGGTAGTATCGCCTTGGCAGGGTGCGACAACAGGCCATCCTGACAGGCGATCGACGACGACGAGGAAAGACTTCCCTGCAACAACAAAGAAGTCGGCTGAGACGGACTCGAAGGGTCTTGTCGGGTTGTCGTCATTCATTAGAGGTTCCTGGCGGCTGAGATGGCTGCAATGTCTGACATGCCTCACAAGCTCTGACTGTGTTGGCAATATCAGAGTCAATGCCAGGCCAGAAAACTGACTGCCTTGCTCTGCGCTTGGTTGCTTCCACACCTCTGTGGCTGTCATGCAAGTGGGACAAGGTGCGACGACGGAGAGCGGCAGGAACTACAAACCCTTGCTCCATACAGGACAAGGTCACCATCGGCGTAGAGATCTTCACGTAGTTTCCAATAAGGAAGTAAGGAATTGTGAAGGTCATACCTGTTGCGAGGAAAATCCTGATGTGACACAATCGAGTAGATGAGTATACGCAGGATCTGCTTTCGCTGCGTCACGAAGATCCTGTATCCAAGTATCCTGTCGGGATCCTGAGCTGGAGACTCGTCTGAAAGGATAACGGCGTTCACAGCCATGACAGTTCGAAGATGAGCAGCGGAAGAAGCACCCGAGATCTCGTCCTCCTGTGTGGGGTGGCTGACTGGGGCGCGAGACAATGCATCTGGGATGCACAGCACTTACCCGCACACACCACACAGCTTTTTTAAAGATGTAGGGCGAGATTTTCTCCTTGAGGCGCTGGAGACGAGAGTTCTCGATGGCATCCAGCGTATAACTGTTCAGAATAGGTATGAGGGGCCGGTGATCCGTCATCACAGTAAAATTCTGTAGGCCTACTAAATATAGCCTACATTTCGACATTGCCCAGACAACAGCTAGCATCTCAAGCTCGATGGTGGCATATCGTGTCTCTGCGTCAGCGAGAAACCGAGAACCACACTGAACTAGACGCAGGTGTCCATTACCATGGTCCTGCAGGAGGGCATATCCAATGCCGTGGAGGCGTGAAGCGTCCGTCTGAAGAACAACAGGTAGGTCTGGGTCGAAGAGGGCGAGAACTGGTGGACTGGTGAGAGCTAACTTGACACGTTGAAATGCTTCATCATGGTCGGGGGTCCAAACAAATGTTCTCTTGGGACTCATCAGGGGACGTAAAGGTTGGGCTGCAATGGAGATGTCAGGCGTGAACTCCGCTAACTGGTTGACCAATCCCATAAACGATCTGAGGTCTGTCAGGTTAGCAGGGGTTGGGAAATCCTTGATGGCACTGACTTTCTGCTTATCAGCTGAGATGCCGTCTCCTGAGAGATTGTACCCACAGAAATTCACGGAGGGTGCAGCGACCACAAATTTATCCTTGTTGAGTGTGATCCCAAACTTGCAGCACCGGGTGAGCACTTCGTGGATACGATGAAGGTGTGTAGCGTAGTCTTCGTCGTGGAGGAGAAGGTCGTCTATGACCTTAACACAGTTATGGACACCTTGAAGGGCCATATCACCTCGCAGGCAGAAGGCGTCTCCAGTAGCTGCGAAGCCCATCGGTCCTCTGCAATGTATGAACCGACCATATGGAGTAATAAAAGGTGGTAAATGCTGATCCTTCTTCTGCCAGTTCCATCTGCCAGTAACCATAGAGAGCATCAGCTGTGGTGAAATAATGAGCCTTCGGGCCTACACTGCGAATAGCGTAGTAGGGTGTGGGTGAAGGATGGGCTGGACGAGAAACCTGGCTATTCAACTTGGTCAGATCGACAGTGATTCGTACTCCTGTCCCATTCTTGGGAACGACGACGAGAGGGTGGCACCAAACTGACGGGTCATCACCAGCAGGTTTGATTATCCCTTGGGCCACCATGGAGTCAAGCTCTTCTTTGACTTGGTCCTTAAAAGCGAATGGAATCTGTCTTGGGGTGTGGATGGCAAAAGGCACTGCACCATCCTTAAGGTGGATTCTCATGGGAGGACCAGCCATAGGCTTGAGAGGAGCTGTCTTCAACTCTTCTTTCGAGACCAACACATCTTGAAACTCTTGAAGAAAGTATTCCTTTGCTGCTGAAGGTGATGTGGTCGCTGAGATGGGTAGCTCCTTGACTCTATTAACGTGTTTGACCTCTAAAATAGGTTTAGGGAAATCAGGAGATATTATGGCCAGTTCCTCACAATGACCATAGGATAAAAGTGGAAATTCCACATTTTCATGCACTTGAATCCTGGCGAGACAGGATCGCTTGCCTAGTGTAAGGGTAGCTTGTAATATACCCAGAGCAGGTGACATTGGAGATCCATCCGCGGTGAACGTCGCACTTTGCGGAGGCGTCTGCAAACAGCTCCTGGAGATACCCAATGTGTCAAGGTGCTGCTTTCCAATAACAGTGACATCGGCACCTGTGTCTGGTAACATTTTAATGCGAGACTTAACATCGCCAAGCGACAAGAGGACACAGATAGTTTGGGCGTCTTGGAAATGGTGCGAGGCGATCCTAGGCGACGACAGCTGGTCCTTGAATCTTGCGATTTGTTGTTGACTGAAGAGGCACCACTGTTGCTTGAAGATCTGTCCTGACGAAGATTCTTCTTATTCTCCTTACAACACTTATCGAAGTGTCCAATGCGGTGACACATACGGCACTGGACCTTGCTGGCAGGACACTTCATGGTCCTGGACCAATGACCAACGCGGTCGCAGCTTTTACAAGTACTGTTTGGCCGCAGGGGCATTTGTCTTGATCATGCTGACGAGCGCAGTACTCCTGGCACCAAGTTGCTGGGTTCGAGGGTTTCGGCGAAGGTGGATGCTTTCCGCTTGACTTCTTGCTTCTCTTGTAGGCCGAACAGCACACAGCTGATTGGGTGGGGCACGTATGGCAGAAGTTGCAGTTTTAGCCGCCTCATACGACCGACAGGTGGTGATGAAATCTTGCAAAGAAGAATTGGCATCCAAGGCGATCAACTTCTGAACCAAGTCCGCGTCTCGAATGCCCATCAAGATAATCATTTTCAGCAGTGGGTCTCTTCACATGCGACGGCGGTACCTGGGCATAAATCAACTTCTTCCGCAAGGCGTCGAAGTTTCACATAGAAATCAGCGAAAGATTCTCCTTCCGATTGCTTGCAGCTAAGTACTCTCTTCGGCGAAGTACTTCATTCCTTAAACCCTTTATATGTGACCCTGTAATGGCGTTCCAGGACTTCATCTACAGGCTTATCTGTAGAGGAGATATTTGAAGTGTGTGTTCTAAAACACGCTGCGTTTCCAGGGTTAAACACATCCTCATCTGGATCATTTGCTTTTCCCGTGGAAGCTTAGAAAGATCCACCATGACAGCATAGTCATCCCACCGACGTCTCCATTCCCTGAACATCTGGAATGTTGCATCTGCCTTCAGTGGGGGTGGCGTTTGCGCGGTTGCTTTCTGTGGTGGTGGAAGAGAGGGTTGACTGGAGTTCGAAACCACCTCTGTGCCAGGTGTAAGGGTACCTGAATGAGAATGGATGATTGGTGCAAGAGTTTGAATGAGGGCAGTAAACCTTGCATTCTCCTCTTCTCTTCTAAGATCATCTTCTCTAAGGCGAATTGCTTCTTGTTCCCTTCTTCTTTCTTCTTCACGTTGTCTGTCTTGTCTTCTTGTTTCATCTTCCTTTCTTCTTCTCTCATCCTCATACAAGCGAGATTCCTCTAAAAACTTAATCAAAGCGAGGAAATCTGTCCCAGTAGCTTGAGAGGTAGATGGGGGATGGTAGTGGGGGCTTAAGAGTGGTGGGGAGGGAGAGACTGGATGCTCCAACACTCCCCCAACACTCAGTGTGGGCGCCCACATTACTGGCTGCCACTGTTCTGTGGGCTCTTCTAAATGGTCTGCAGGCGTACCTTTCGAGTCCGTCATTATTGTCGATGTGCAGTGCGCAAGAATAAAGTTTCAACAAAATTATTAAAATTATTCCGAAACGTCTGATACAAGAATAATAAATAAAATTCGTTGAAGCGTGAGTGTGTGCGTATGTGCGAGAAATACGTCAGCCAACGAGGGGACTAATGAGCGATAGTGTCTGCCTACGGCAGCTCACATCCAAGGCGACGTTGCCAAGTCGACTGAATCTCAGTCATCCCGTGATATGGCATGAGTGCGGGTGTGACAGTCGGTGCTCCGGCAAAGCCACAACAGAATAAATGCATACTCAATAAAATCACTAGAGCACACAAAAAAGGCACAATAAAAGCACAATGCACTGCACAACACTTCACAGTACTTGAGGCACTACACTGCACATGACATAGAATATATCAGCTGGGACACACACGAAAGCACTTTTGAACTAAACGTTCATCCAATATGGCCATGACCGTCCGGTTCCGGTTCCTGAAGTCCAAGTCTTGATAATCTTCACACAATACGACACTTCCAAAGTTCACTGCGCCATGTATGTGTTGGTAAACTCCTTAACCTTAAGTGGAGGGGCAAGGACACAACTTAAATGTAGGTTCTAAATGTCTATTGTAGAAATATATACAAGATCCAGGGGACAAACAGCAGTCAGCTAAACAAACAGACAGACGAGGCGAGACTGCCTCGCGAGAGCAATAATTACAATGTTGCCAATACTTAAATGTTGCCATATCATATTACTGGACTTAACATGGGATACTCTAATGGCGCGCAACATGTGAAATAATGTTTGAACATAATAACAACATAATAATACTGGTACATGTGAAATGCGTCTTTTTCATGTACCTACAAAAAGCAACACCGGAAAAATATTATCACAAAATGATGTACGAATTCGTAACGCACAGACGTAAAAAAATGTTTTTTTAAAAAATTCACCATAAATCTAAATATTGTTCTAGAGACTTCCAATTTATTTCAAATGAATACAAATGATTGAATATTACGATACTGTAGAGTTTTAGCTTACAATTGCGTTTTTCGACCATTTCGGTAGAGTCAAAGTTGACCGAACGTGTTTTTTTTTCTATTTATTGTGTTTTATATGCAAATATTTCGAAAATGAGAAAAGCTACAACCTTCAAATATTTTTCCTTTATTTTTACATGAAATTGCGCACAGCGGATTTTCATATATAAAACTCTATGAAATGCCTAATATGAAACGGAGCAAATTTTCCGAGAATTCGATGTACGCAATTCGGAGTTTTATGGCGGAGAATCCGCGAGCGTAGGGAAGGAAAGTTTTTTTCATAAATTCACCATAAATCGAAATATTGTGCTAGAGACTTCCAATTTGTTGCAAAATGAAGGTAAATGATTGAATATTACTAAAATATAAGAGTTTTTTTTTAGCTTACATTGCGTTTTTCGACCATTTTCGGTTGAGTCAAAGTTGACCGAACGTGGTTTTTTTTCTATTTATCGTGATTTATATGCAAATATTTCAAAAATGAGAAAAGCTACAACCTTCAGTTACTTTTCTTTGTATTCTACATGAAATTGCGTACATTTTTATATTATAAAACTTTTATGTAACGGCTAATTTTAAAATGGGTTGCAAAAACATTACCACAATCGCACATATGATTTTTTCGGAAGAGTTACCGCGCGGACATAAGGAAAATTTTATTTTTTTTCATAAATTCACCAAAATCATAATATTGTGCTAGAGACTTCCAATTTGTTACAAAATGAAGGTAAGTGATTGAATATTACTAAAATATAAGAGTTTTAGCTTACAATTGCGTTTTTCGACCATTTCGGTAGAGTCAAAATTGACCGAAAGTTGAAAATTTGTCACTTATCCTTTTTTACATCAAAATATTTCAAAACTGATAAAAGCTACAACCATGGGTTGTTTTTAGTTGTATTGTGCATGAAATTGCGCACATTTCCATATATAAAACTTTATGTAACGGCTAATTTTAAAATGGTGCAAACATTACCACAATCGCATGTATGATTTTTTTTCGGAAGAGTTACCGCGCGGACGTAAGGAAAAAGTTTTTTCATAAATTCACCATAAATCGAAATATTGTGCTAGAGACTTCCAATTTGTTGCAAAATTAAGGTAAATAGTTGAATATTACTACAATATAAGCGTTTTAGCTTACAATTGCGTTTTTCGACCATTTCGGTAGAGTCAAAGTTAACCGAAGGTTGAAATTTTGGCACTTATCGTTATTTATATGAAAATATTTCAAAACTGATTAAAGTTACAATCATGAGTATTTTATTGTTGTATTCTAAATGAAATTGCGCACATTTTCATATATAATACTTCATGTAACGGATAATTTAAAACGGTGCAAAAATTATGTCAAAGTGACGAAATAATTTTTGAGATTTGTCACCGATACTTTTTAGTGCGATAAGAAAGAAATTCGCGCTTGCGCGCCTGCGTAACGATTGTAAACAAAACAATGCCTTGATCCGTGACTCCAGCATCCCCCAAGGCGCGTGATTCAAAAGTTTTCGGCTGATAGGCCTATAAGTATTTTTTCCGCGAATTTTTAAAAAAACTTTTTTTGAGCCGACGTATGGTACGTCCATTTCGGAATCGGGGGAGATTTTGACTCGACGTTTATACGTCCATTCGGCGTTTAAGGGTTAAGTTTTGATTAATGGTGGTTTTCATTTATCTGCACCCTGCCGAAAACAGACCCCTTGCCGATAACCGGGGACTGCCTGTAATAGGTTAACATCAAAGATGCCCTTGCCATTGAATGGCAGTAGATAATGGATAAACTGCATGATTCTTAAGACGAAATGAAAGAAATCAAGTCAGTAATATATACATTACAATCCCAACTGGAACCAACAAATTGGCTAGTTCAGATTATGAATCTTATGATGAAAGCATAACAGAGGCTCAAAAATCTCACTATGATACTGACAATATTTGGTGAGATGCCCCAATGTGCATTTTCTCTCTGAAGGGTATTTCATCAATGGGAGAAAGACCATGATCGAAGTTGTACATGTTGAGGTTAGAGACAGGGCAGCATTTCCTAATACAAAATGGCACCTGATACCACCTTCACCAGACATAGAGACACCTCAAAAGGATATGATTCTCTTACCTGGAAATATAGCATTGAAAGCTATAGATTGAAAGCTATAGATGACACTCTTCACCAGGTGAATGGAAAATGGATCTACACTTATGAATAAAACTTATGTTGCTCATCATGTACCACCAGCCTGCTGCCCCTTCATGTTTAAAATAATTAAACATGTGAAGGCACACTTTCAGAATTACATTATAACTCAAAAGCAGGAGCCACTGGCAGAGCTAAAACCATTTGCCTTGGTTCTCCCAGTTTCAAAAAAACTCCACCGAAGAATGGGCAACACTTCAACTTTCTTTTCATACAAAAAAGCTCCTCCTTGATATTTAACTCAGCAATTTGGTACCCCAATGAAAAGGATATCAGATGAAACATCATAATTAGAATTTTGTGCTAGGACCCACCTCCTTAGTATTTTAACCACTTCCTCCTTGCTAGAAGTTGCCACTATAATGCTTCCAGAAGAATCCAGGACAATTTTTGCTGCTGTGGCTAAAAGCCTTAGTAGAACATTATGGAAAGCACTATGACTTTTTTAGACTGGCACATAAAGGCGTGAATGGAGGTATTGGAAAACTCCCGTCTCTTCCTAATGTGACTGCCTTATTACAGTCTAATGCCTTCCGTAGGGATCAGTTTCAGGATTCTATTGTAACTCAAGACAGAGCAGGCACGTCAACAAAATTGTACTGTGTATGCTCTTCTGGGAAAAGATTTCAGGAAACAAAAAGTCAGAAATTTCCCTTTACCAAATCCAAAAGAGGCTCGCTCTGATCAAAAGTCATCTAAGCCTTCAGTCACCTCCAATAGTTCTCCTCATAAGCAGGTAGGTAGGTGGTCAGAAGGGACAACAACCTACACAGCAGAAAGTACATCCTTTTCACAAGTTCCAAAGACCCTCTTATGAAGGAGAAGGAAAAGTAACACCTGGAGTGCGTCAACTTATCGACACTGAACAAGCACATTGCCATAAATTTTGACTACTGTTGCCCAAGTACGTTCAATCATTCCTAAAGGGACCTGGACAGTTTCTATAGATCTGAAAGGTGCATACTGGCACATCCCTATTGCAGTTCATGTTCAGCCCTTCCTAGGGTTCCAGATAGGGTACAATAGGTACAGGTTCAAAGTCATGCCTTTTGGGATAAACATTGCCCCAAGAATCTTTACAAAATTGGCAACAGTAGTTGTCCAAGAACTCAGGTAAGAAGGAATACATCTAATAGCTATTTAGATGACTGGTTAATATGGAGGGGGGGGGGGGGGGGGGGGGGGAGGGCCACAAGAAAAGTGCGCTTTTGTAAAACCATAAGAGCAGTGTTCAACAGACTGACGAAAACCCTAAGAGCAGTGTTTCAACAGACTCCAGTAAAAAGATTTTATAATAAATTGGAAAAAAAATCCACCATGCAGACAATTTCAGTGGCTGGGAATGTGTTGGGATACTGGTCATGGCCTTTCCTACCTCCCCATCAAAACTCAGAACAGAATAAGGAAAAACCCCAAAAGGTTAATGACACAACCCATAGTTTCTAAATGGCAGTTAGACTGTATAATGGGTCTGCTGCAGTTTGCATCAGTAACAGATGCAATACTTAGATTGCAATTGAAAAACGATAAATTTTGGCTGCCACACAAGAAAACCGATGTGCGATGAATCTCACAAAATGAATCAAAGTTGGGGAGATACTTCTGCCTTAGATCCGAAAGGAATCTCTGGCAAAATAGGTCACCCTGACTCCTCCATCTGTAAAAGTGACAACAAACACAGATGCTTCGTTGACAGGTTGGAAAGACATTGGGAGGATCGTCAGGTGGCATGGATTGGTCAGCTACTCTAAAGAATTGTAGTATCAATTTCCTGGAGCAGATGGCTCTCTTTTTGTCTCTCCAGAAACTCAAACCCCTGGAAGAGAGACACATTCTGTTGGTTCTAGACAACATGACTGCAATGCCTTGCATCAACAAATAGGGATCACACTCATGTTAATGTTAGCTCACAGGTAAAGAAGTGGCACTTGTCTGCAATTCACCTAACAGGTCTCTCAGTGTAATAGCAGACTCTTGTTAAGGAAACGACAGCCTCAACAAAGTGGACATTGGAAAATCATTCTTTTCAAACAAGAGCCAACTTACTTCAGCAACAAGTATATGTGTCCCCAAATTTGGACAGTCAAAACAACAGCAAGAAATGCTTTCCTACAACACTGGAACAAGTGGAAGATGGCAATATATCTGCTTCCTCTATTGTCCCAGATTTTGAAGGTTTTGAAAAAACTCATAACCTTCAAAGGAACAGCTTGCCTAATAGCCCCAAATTGACCAAACAGGCATTGGTTCCTATTACTTCAACAACGGATGAAGTGGTCTACTCCACTACTGTCTGCTGTACCATCCCAAAAGTAGGAGGGAAAGTCGTTTGCGTATCCTCCTTTCTATGCCGAGACCTTCACATGTGAACTTTTTAAATATCATCTACTGTAAAAACTACTAACCCAACATTGCTAGGTACCTAGTGAAATAACTACAGGCATCATGTGTCTGGGATTACCAGTCTGTATGGGAGATTTGGGTAGCTTATATCCATACTGAGAGCCCAGTCAAGATTTCAATAGAAACACTTAAATTTTCTTGCATACTTCTTCAAAGACATGCATCTCACAGTTACAACAATTATGGCATACAAGGCAGCATTAACGAAACCCTTCCTTTATGGATTTGGGATAGATTACAGCATAGAAGTTGTCACTTCCCTTCTGCGATCTTTTGCTCTACAAAGACCCGCTCCCGTAAAAGACTTCCAATTAGGTACTTAGAATTTTATGTACCCCTAACCACAACTCACATGCTTCAAAAAGTGATCTTCCTGGTGGCATTAGCATCAGGAGCCAGTATTACTGAATTGGGCTCTCTAAGACAGAGACGATAGGGGAAACAACCAACTGGACTAGCTGATCCAGTTTTCATCACGTGTGGATCCACCCTCCGAAAAAGTAATTAACACGTCCTGACACTCGAGATGGGCACCAGTCACGAGTCATCAGTGGTGAGAGCAACAGCTTGAGACCTCTACTATCCTTTCGAAGTAAGTATTTTTTCAAAAGTTAGAAATTAAGGTCATATTTTAAGATTAAACAGAGGTTAATGAAAGTCTAGCCATGCGCAGTGCAAACTGCAAACATACCTCGATAACGCTTTAGAAATTTTTACTTATAACAGCTCAAATGTAGAAGATTGACGCCATCTGAATGTTTGCAGTCGCTTGTGTCAATACTTTCCATTCCCTGTGCTAAATCCGCACACCACTTGTACCCATAGACGCTAGGACACTTTCCTCACAACAATCATCAACAATGACGATGCCCATGAGGGATCCAAGGAAACTGACACTTTTTCGGTAAAAAGAAGAAGCATGCACTAGATAATTATTTAAAAAAATAGTTAAACGGCAGTATATAAGGACATGAATTGCATACATTTTTACATATTCATGAATATTAATTTGAAAATATTTGTTGTTGAGAAGCTGACTCAATATCAAATTTGCTGTGAACAGTACCTACGGAATTGTTCGTGCTCTTCTATTGTTTATCAGTGTTGCCAACTGGTATGTGTTTACCCTCCAAACTGGGTATAAGACTTACTCAAAACCGGGGAAATAAGTGAAATTAGCGCATCTATTTGTAGTATATATACATCTTAGAGCAATTTTATCATTATTACATTATTATGACAACTAGAATTCATGGAAACAGTTTGTAAATGCATCGGCATATGTGTGAAGCTCCACTAAATTGGCAATGATGACATTTTGCCGTTGTCTGCTCGTATCCACTTTTAGAAATATCTGTAATTTTTCGGGGTTAATTTAGTTGCAGAAAAGGGATAACAGACATGAGTTAAAATAAACATTTTAAAGTTAAAAAGTAAAGTTAAACTAAATAATGAGTAAGGTAAACAGTTAAGGGAATAAGGCTTTGTACCTCAAACAGTGTAGTAGTGTGCTGGCCACAACTGTGTTTGTGGAGTGAGCGCTTAGGAACCAGGGACAGCAACGTAGTTCAAGGGCAATTTGGAGTGAATTAAGACCAAAATGTGTATAAATACAATCAAATAAGCACGTTGGAGTTTCAGTTGTGATGGCAGTAAGGATAAAACCACTGATTCCAAGGTAAAAATGAATTTCAGTTCAAACCATGACCCCGGGAATAAGAAGTTTCATACTTTCTCTAATATAGACAACAAAATGTTGTTTTATTGTGCTGATTACAACTGCAATCTTGAGTAAGATCAATAAATGTTACATATATATGCTAACATTGTTCAAATGAGTTCTGGGAAGGCTGGGAAAGACGTTGGATCCCTGCTGGCTATGAACAGCACCTCAGTGGGTCTACACCATATTGGATTTAAAAACTGCCTTGAAAACATATTAAAACTTCAATCCTTTGAATGGTATGCTTAAAGATGTAACTGTATTCTTGTTTCACCAATTAAATTTCGAGTGAATAAGGCTTTTCCACCTGATGACGATGGATACACTGCAGTGTTTCCCCCTATATGTCACACAAACTGCTGATAATCAATTACTATTGTCCCCTGGTCCATCATTCCTGGCCAAGAATGTGAATCCTTCAAGAAGCAAATCTGTTCTTATAAGAAAACCCAATTTAGCAGACAGAACATTATGCTCAGTTCAAGCACTTAAGGATTACCTAGAGGTCACAGCAAACATCCCAGGAGGTCATTCCTAACAGGTGGGTATGCTGACTATCATTGGGGAAGGCGCATGAAGACTGCAACCATACCAAGCATGCTTAGATGAGTCAATATAGAACTTTACACTAAAAACACAAATTCGTTTAGTTTTGTGTTCTGTGCTACTGAAACTTACGGCTTAACCTTGGATCACAAATGATTTCGTTTTAAGTTTGAGATTGTTGGGATGGATATTTTGGAAGCTTAAGCTTTTTGTCACTAATTTCTTTGTAATGCTCCTTTGAAGACAAAACAGCAACTATGCTATCAAAAAACAGGTTTTGACGTAGGAAAATCCTATTTTTGATAGTCGCTGTTGAGTCCTCAAAACCCTCCCACTTCCCTGACAAAAAGCCATGGGATTTGGGTAAAGGTTCATCCTGCATTGACCAACATAGTAATGGTTCTTGGTCTTTTAACCAGCCCGATCATAAAGCAAGATCGTAGACATGCATGTGCAATAGTCACTTCTTCTGCACTCTTGACGTGGGAAATGGGTCAGCTTTGCTGAAGACAAGACAAAATGCCTTCTTGTCTTTGAGTCCATTACACTCTATCACGCGTCATACAATACCTGGCTACAAGACAGACCAGGTTAAAAGATATTTCTTTGATATTAGTCTAGTCACCATTGGGCACTGGCACACACCATGGAGGGTAACTCCTTTGAGGACTCAACAGCGACAACCAAAAATAGGTTTTTCCTATATCAAGAGCTCTCAAGTAATGTGTACGGAGCACCTCATGGAACTACCCTCCAAGGGGAGTTAATATATTAATCCTAATTTATACAAAATCATTGTATTGCAACAAATTCATATTTTATGATAATGTAAATTATATTGTTCCAACAAGTCACTATACACTAAACCTAAAAATTATGGGGTAAATTTTTAGGTATTTTGTTTTGTTCGCTGAAAATATAGCAAGCACTGGCTACAGAAGAAATCACTGGGTAACCAGAGTTACCATCTACTGATATTTCCTGTTTAAGTACTACTAAAAAGTGTTAGTTTCAGACTTTTGACATTATTAGCAAAAATATAAAAAATAAAAAATCCAGAAAAGGATAGTACACAATGTGCATCCAAGAAGTATTCACACACAATGCACTTAACCCTCTTACGCCGAAGCGGTAAAAAAAAATTGTCTCCCGTGTGCCGGAGGTGTTTCAGAGTGAGCACGGAAGCGGAAAAAATATTTTTTTCAAAAAATTACAGCGCGCTTAGTTTTGAAGATTAAGAGTTCATTTTTGGCTCCTTTTTTTGTCATTGACTGATGTTTAGTATGCAACCATCAGAAATGAAAAAAAATTATCATTATCATATATAAATAATGCGATATATTGAGAGCGCAAAAATGATTATTGTTAATGTTACAAATAAAGTTTCATACATACTTACCTGGCAGATATATACATAGCTGGGACGACGGAAAGTCTTAGCTATGTATATATCGACAGGTAAGTTGATTGTATGAAAACGAAATTTCATATATAATTGTATTCAAATCGCGCTGTGCGCAAAACGGTTTAAAGGTAACAAGTTACTTTTTTTTGTTGTAATGTACACTAAATTGCGATCATTTTGGTATATAACACATTGTAAAAACGATAAAAGCAACACAGAGAGATTATCACAAAAATAATGCATGAATTCGTAACGCGCGGATGTAAACAAATATTTTTTTCAAAAAATTCACCATAAAATTAAATATTGTCTAGAGACTTCCAATTTCTTTCAAAAATGAAGACAAATGATTGAATATTACTATACTGTAAGAAAATTAGCTTACAATTGCAGTTTTCGACCATATCTGACGAGTTAAAGTTGACCGAATGTCGAATTTTTTTATATATATTTTTTTATATGCAATTATTTCGGAAATAAGAAAAGCTACAACCTTCAAATATTTTTAGTTTTATTCTACATGAAATTGCGCACATTTTCATATATAAAACTCTATGAAATGCCTAATATGAAACGGAGCAAATATTCCGAGAATGGTACGTATGCATTTCGTAGATTTGTGGCGGAGAATCCGTGCGCGGAGGGAAGGAAAGTTTTTTTTTTAAATTCACCATAAATCTAAATATTTTGCTAGAGACTTCGAATTTGTTTCAAGATGAAGATAAATGACTGAATATTACTAGACTGTAAGAGTTTTAGCTTACAATTGCGTTTTCGACCATTTCGGTAGAGTCAAAGTTGACGAACGTGGTTTTTTTTTTCTATTTATCGTGATTTATATGCAAATATTTCAAAATGAAAAAAGCTACAACCTTCAATTATTTTTTGTTGTATTCTACATGAAATTGCGCACATTTTCACATATAAAAACTTTAGGTAACAGCTAATTTAAAATGGTGCAAACATTACCACAATTGCACGTATGATTTTTTCGGAAGAGTTATCGCGCGGACGTAAAGAAAATGTTTTTTTTTTTTCATAAATTCACCATAAATCGAAATATTGTGCTAGAGACTTCCAATTTGTTGCAAAATGAAGGTAAATGCTTGAATATTACTAGAATATAAGCGTTTTTAGCTTACAATTGCATTTCTGGGCTCAGCTTGTGTCGGCCTATGAAATATCCTTAAGTTCATTATTTCTAGGTAAAATTATCCTAAAATTACCAGAGAAAAAAATAAAATCAAGAAAATGTCAGTAAAACTGACTCGCTCACTCTATAAAAGAAGTGTCGGTATGGAAATAGGGGCGAGTGGGATCACTACCACGAGTCATTTACCATTTAGACCTTCCAACATAAAATCCCCACTTGAGAGAGCTGATACTAAAGGGTGATGCGACCCACTACTACTAAACTACTACTGACGCCACGCGGACAGCAGCGCCCCTAGCGGTCATCCTTAATTATTAGCTCGACAACGCTAGTTGCATCTTTTTTCACTCGTGTTGTTTTCGCTTGGATTTATCTTTCTCAACGATGGAACGTGCTGCAATCGCTTCGGCTAAGTTAAGTGCCTCATAAGTAATAATTTTTGGTATTCCAGTCTTCCTGGGACCAGTATTTTCTGGGTTTTTTTAGGTCATATACGGTCTCCCGGTTGACTCGTGGCGGCCTTGTGCCGCCTCGTGTTGTTAAGATTTCCCGGTCTTCCATACTGGGACATCTTATGCTTATGGGCTCTATATTTACGTTCATCGTTTATTACATCGCATTTAGAGTTAGGACACAGGGTTGGGGTTGGGAATGGGGAAAACAGGGGGGGGAATCCCGGCGTGAACACGGCGGACGAGAGAGAGAGGGGGGTGGCCTACCCCCCTCCGTCCCTACTACTACCCGCCAGGTAACCCGGTACCCGAGACAAGTGGTCGCCCTAGCCCCCAGCTGGTATAGAACTCCTGGCCCCCTCGGAGGGAGAGGGAGGTAGGCTACAGTGGTTGTCATGACAACAAGGAGATCCACCAGACCCCTCCCTACCACACGGTAGGGAGGGAAGGGGGAGGGTAAGGTGCCTAATGGGACACGTGATCGTAGGTGACCTAGGACGCGATAGCAACACAACCACAGAGGGCCACGTGAACCAGACTGTACCAACACATGGCACAAGGCCACCTAGGCTAGCCTAGCACCTAAATAACACTGATAATAAAATAAATACATCGTAAAAGATAGAAGAGACACTTGAGTAAAAGAGAAAGAAGCCCAGGAGGAGGCGAACTGATCCGAAGAACAGTCGACTACTCGGAGCCAGCAGTAGCCGATGAAGAGCAAGAGCTGGGATGCTGGGCCAGAAAAACACAGTATAGCCCTAAATACCTAAATATCTCTTAGTTTGGTATTTAGGGCTATACTGTGTTTTTCTGGCCCAGCATCCCAGCTCTTGCTCTTCATCGGCTACTGCTGGCTCCGAGTAGTCGACTGTTCTTCGGATCAGTTCGCCTCCTCCTGGGCTTCTTTCTCTTTTACTCAAGTGTCTCTTCTATCTTTTACGATGTATTTATTTATTATCAGTGTTATTTAGGGTGCTATAAGCCCCCCCCCCCCTACTAGGCCCTGCCTAGTGCCTTGTGCCATGTGTTGGTACAGTCTGGTTCACGTGGCCCTCTGTGGTTGTGTTGCTATCGCGTCCTAGGTCACCTACGATCACGTGTCCCATTAGGCACCTTACCCTCCCCCTTCCCTCCCTACCGTGTGGTAGGGAGGGGTCTGGTGGATCTCCTTGGTTGTCATGACAACCACTGTAGCCTACCTCCCTCTCCCTCCGAGGGGGCCAGGAGTTCTATACCAGCTGGGGGCTAGGGCGACCACATTGTCTCGGGTACCGGGTTACCTGGCGGGTAGTAGTAGGGACGGAGGGGGGTAGGCCACCCCCCTCTCTCTCTCGTCCGCCGTGTTCACGCCGGGATTCCCCCCCTGTTTTCCCCATCCCAACCCTCCCCTACCTTAAAAGAACGGAGCCCCCGCTGAAGTCGGGAGCCCCTTCGGTTATAGGTCCACCTGGCTCCGCCAGCGGGCGGGGTGGGAATTTACTAGTGGTCTATATTGCTTGCCTACTATATCCTGGTTTTCGCTACCGGAGGAGAGCTCGCTCCTTACCCGGGCACTCCTCTAGTAGACGGAAAGAGTTATACCTCATTCTATATGGATATACCCTTACTGATACAATGACTATTGGTTTTCAGTTTTATGTACTATCTCCGTCGTGGTTTCATGGCCCCTCACCACTCCTAGTTGGAACCTTTTTCCTGTCTCTGGCGTAAGCCTCAGACCCCCACCAACCGCCTAGCTAACCACAAGTATTGCGGCGGAGCACTAGCTTAATCTAACTTACATGCTCCGGCATGCAGCGGAGTCCATGTTAGGCTGTAAGTGTGCACTCTGATACTCATGTATCTCTCCACTTACAGGCTACCAACTGCCAGGTTCCAGGTTGTAACACTGTGTTGTATGACCCCTGCGCCCATGAAGAGTGTAGGACCCACGCCCCGTGTGCCACTACCCACAACGGGATGATTGTTTGGCACCCTGAGGCATGCACCATCTGCTATGACCTCGTGAGTCAGCTTTTGGGTGGGTAAGTTAACTCCTGGACATTTTTCCTGTTATCAATGATTTACCCTTAGTTTTAAGCTCCTTTAAACCGTATCTCCGCCTCTAGAAGCTTCATATCGCCTTCTCTTACAGGCTGCCGCCGTGAAAGAAGTCGCCCTAGCAACCCTGAAAGCTTGGGTAGGCGGCTTCGGGAAGAACGCCGCCAAGGGCCAGCCTTACATGTTAGATAAGAAGCTGGCCATCCAGATCTTCCCCGGAGGCAAGGCGACGGGGTACGTGGACCCCATCTCGGCAGCCCCACTCATAGCTTCCATTCAGCAGGAGGTGCAGCAGGCGTTTGGGTCCGTCTCGATGCAGGAGCTGGTCCCAGATGTAGCTAACCTGGACCTTAATCTTGAGCCTATGGCGGTAGGTGCGGAGGATTTGTTGGTTGAGGTAGGTGTTTCGGGCGCTCAAGGTCTACCCTTGTGCGCTCCTGGATCTTCTTCCCCTGTTCCTTCTTCTTCTTTTCAAGGCTTCACGGGATCTGAGATCCCTTCTCGTTCACCCGCTCTCTCTGTACCCCCGAAGGTGAAGGGACAGAGAGAACAGAAGACCCTCCATAAGACGACTTCTAAGAAGTCGTCGTCTTCTTCGGCTAGGAAGTCTACGACATCCTATGCCGATGCGGTGAAAGCGAAGCCTAGCTCTTCCCATTCAAAGAGCTCAAGAAGCAAGGCTTCTAAGGAGAAGGCCCGCGCTCCTGCCGAACCAATGCCTTCTCCGGCATCTACCGGATCTACTCCGGTAACTCCTGTTGGGGTGGCGGGACCTAGCTCTTTTGATTCCACCACTTTCTCAGCAGGAGTGTTGCAACAAGTGGGAGAGATGGTTGGCTCTCTCGGTACTAGGTTTGAGCAAATGTTTGCTCAACTGTCCAGTACGATCAACCAATCTGGTCAATCGATACAAGACCTCTCTAACCGAGTTAGGGAGCATGATGACCGCTTCGCTGGCCTCACTCAGGCCCCTCAGGCGAGCTCCCCTGTGGCAGGTACTGGTCTCCTACAGCTACCTCCTTATGAATCCCTACCAGCCTTCTCTATGGATAACCCCTGGAGGGTGGCAGCTTATGCCCCCTTCAAGGATGGCATGATTTCCATTCCGGAGTGTGGAACAAGAAGGATTGAGGACTTCGAGTTCTACCCTCCGGACTGACTCAGCCTTTCATAGGGTATGCTAGGCTTACGGTAACTGCTCTCAATAGAGAGGAGATCTCTAGAGAGACTGTACTGTATAGTAGGGATCACGCACAGAGGGAATGGGTTCACTGCCTGGAGGATTGGGATTGTACCAATACCAAACTCCAGGCATTCAAGAGCCCCTTCACTATCTTCGCTACGGAGGAGGAGGCTTCTCTTCCATTCGCTACTAAGATAGTAGAAGCGACTCTCCAAGCAGTCCTTAAAGACGAGCCCATGCCACAGTTGAGAGAGGCGGAATCAACATCTCCGCTCTTTCCGTCCTTAGGAGAATTGTGGGAGAACCTTCCTGCCACTTTCTCAGTAGGTAAGCTGAAGCCAGACTGTGCGATGGATCAGTTTGGCGAGAAGCTCCCGAGACTGCCTGATAGCCTTATTCAGGCAGAATTCGATGCCCGCACAAGATTTGGGAGATCTCTTAACTCCCTTATCATTACGGAGATGGCTGCCCTTTCCTATGCTACGGAACCGCTTTTTAAAATACTGGCTAATCCCAGCTCCAGTCGGTTTCAAGCTGATGCCTTTGACTTCTTCTCAGCCAGAAGGAACTGCCGAAAGCATGTTTGCAGGAGGCAACTATTAGGCATGAGCCTAATAGACTTCTAGCTTCCAGCATGTGGGTGCGGACCTCTTCCCAGAAGCCTCTGTGAATGAGGTGCATCACGAGGCTGCTAGGCTTAACCAGAGCCTTAGAGCCAGATGGGGCATCTCTTCCAAGAGGAAGCAAGAGAGCGCCCCTGCTGCTGGTAAGAAATTGAAGAAAACTGGTAGGAGATTCCAACCCTATCAAAAACAGCAGCAACAACAACATTTCGTCCAAGCCGTCCCAGTTACACAACAGGGACAGCCTTCGACTTCTAAGCAGACACAGCCCATTCTCCTGTTGTCTCCTCAGAATCAACCCTCGACCTCATACACCGTCTCGCCAGCTTTCAACTCGATGTATGAAAGCTAGGCCTACCCAACCTTCAAGAGGTTTTCTAGGGGGAGCAGAGCGAGAAGGTCACTTTCGCCAACGAGGCACAGGAAGAGCTGCAAGAGGCAAGCACTTCAGAGGAGGACGCGGAGGTCAACCCGCTCAACAACAGTGAGCTCCCCAGGTAGGAGGGAGGCTGTTCCTCTTCCGTCACAGGTAGGGGGTTCAGCAAATGGGCACGAGCATTGTGTCCAAAGGATTGGGTTGGAGTTGGATCAAAGATCCTCCTCCAAACAAATCATTCTATCAGATACCATCAAAGGAGTTGACAGATTATGCGGAGGAACTCCTTCAGAAAGGAGCTATTGCGAGAGTCAAGCATCTAAATTTCAAGGTCGCTTGTTCAGCGTGCCAAGAAAGGCTCAACAAAAAGAAGGGTAATCTTAGACTTGTCAAAGCTAAACTCTTTCATTCGTTGCGACAAGTTCAAAATGCTCACCATCTCGCAGGTACGGACCTTACTTCCCCGTGGGCCGTCACAACCTCTATCGATCTTACAGACGCATACTATAATATCCCTATAGCCAGACACTTCCCGTCCATTCCAGGCTTCAAAAACTAGGAAATCAGACGTTCTCATTCAAAGTGATGCCCTTCGGTCTGAACGTTAGCCCCCAGGGTATTCACGAAAATAGCAGAAGTGGTAGTTCAACAATTGAGAACACAAGGGATAATGGTAGCAGCGTACCTCGACGATTGGTTAATCTGGGCACCAACGGTCGAGGAATGCCTCAAAGCCACGAAGAAGGTAGTACAATTTCTGGAGTCTCGTTTTCAGCGGCTTAGGAATCCAATGGGATTTATCCTCCCACAATCTGTCAATTCCAGTGGTCAAAAGGAAAGAAATAGCCAAGTCTGTGAGGCAATTTCTCAAATGCAAACAAGCTACAAGGAGAAACCAGGAAAGAATCCTAGGTTCCCTTCAGTTTGCCTCAGTGACAGACATCCTCCTGAAAGCAAGACTGAAAGATATAAATCGAGTTTGGCGATCAAGAGCAAACGCCAAATCTCGGGACAAGTTGTCAGTAATTCCACAGATCCTTCGCAATCAGCTCGTCCATGGACAAAAGTGAAGAATCTTGCCAAATTGGTACCCCTTCAATATCCCCTTCCGGTGTTAACCATTCACACGGATGCCTCCCTGTCCGGTTGGGGGGGATATTCTCAATTCAAGCAAGTTCAGGGGACTTGGTCCGTCAATTCTGCCAGCTCCACATAAACGTTCTGGAGGCAATGGCAGTATTTCTTACTCTGAAGAGACTTCCTTCCCCAAAGAAGTCTCATCTAAGACTAGTTTTGGACAGTGCAGTGGTAGTACATTGCATCAACAGAGGAGGGTCCAAATCCAAACACGTGAATCATGTCATGATAGCCATCTTTGCTCTAGCAGACAAGCACAAATGGCATCTATCTGCCACTCATTTGGTGGCAGGGGTAAGAAATGTGATAGCGGACGCACTATCCCGGTCAGTCCTCTGGAGTCAGAATGGTCCTGGACGGCAGGTCATTTGAGTGGATATGCCAGAGAGTCCCAGGTCCTCCAAGTAGATCTCTTCGCCTCACAAGCGAACCACAAGCTCCCTTGCTATGTGGCCCCCAACCTGGACCCTCTGGCTTATGCCACAGTCTTTGGACTGGAATCAATGGAAGAAAATCTACATTTTTCCTCCAGTGAATCTTCTTTTGAAAGTTCTGAGCAAGCTGAGGACTTTCAAGGGACTGGTAGCTCTGAGCGCTCCCGATTGGCCAAAAAAAGCAACTGGTATCCTCTGCTTCTGGAATTGGGTCTCCGACCTCAACGGATTCCCAATCCCAAGCTGTCGCAATCAGTACAAATGAGGACTGTGTTCGCTTCCTCAGGAATTCTTCAGACCCTAACTTTATGGACTTCATGAAGTTTGCGGCTAAAAAGATGCTAACATTGATCCACAAAAACATCCTCTTTATGGAATCAAGAATAAAAGAGAGTCAACTATTAGACAATATGACTCAGCTGTTAAAAAGTTAGCATCCTTCCTGAAAGAATCAAAACACTACAACCATGACAGTTAAACTTAGCTATATCCTTTTTCAGATCCTTATTTGAAAAAGGTTTAGTAGCTAGCACAATTACTACTAATAAATTGGCTTTGAAGAAAATCTTTCAGTTGGGTTTTCAAATAGATTTAACGGAATCTTACTTTACATCTATTCCAAAGCCTGTGCTAAACTTTAGTCCTTCTCAAAGGCCTACTTCAGTTTCATGGTTCTTACAAATGATGTCCTCAAACTAGCCTCAGATACTGACAAACTCGTCTTGCACATTCATAATGCTACTTAGGAAGACGTTATTTTTGTTAAGCCTGGCTTCAGGAGCCAGAATTTCAGAACTGTCGGCTCTATCCAGAGATGCGGGTCATGTAGAATTTCTCCCCTCAGGAGAAGTTCTACTTTCCCCGGATCGCAGTTTTTTAGCTAAAAACGAGGATCCTCTTGCAAGGTGGGCCCCTTGGAAAGTTATCCCACTTCCGCAAGATCCTTCTCTTTGCCCAGTATCAACTTTAAGAGCCTTTCTATCTCGTACACCCTCTAGATCCTCAGGTCCTCTCTTTACGAGAGAAAAGGTGGCACTTTATCAGTGAAAGGAATCAGACAACAGATCCTTTACTTCATTAAACAAGCCAACCCTGAATCATTTCCTAAAGCACATGATATCAGAGGAGTAGCCACCTCAATTAATTATTTCCAACATATGAATTTTTGAGGATCTTAAAAAGTTATACTGGATGGAAATCACCGACAGTCTTTAAACGTCATTACCTGAAGTCCTTGGAATCTTTAAAAATTTTCAGCAGTAGCAGCGGGAAACATTGTTTCTCCTGATACCGCACAGTAGTTGTAGTATAGATCCAGGTCTCCTTTCTACCTACCTCCCGTCCAACATGCCTCACCCTATTGCCATGCTCTTCGTGATACTCTAGCCTTAGCCGCTAGGAACGTATTGGTGGAATGCCCCTTATTTTTATGCTAGGGGCATCCACATTGTATACATATAATGTGCTTCAGTGTTTCTACCCTTATTTTTATGCTAGGGTAGAACACAATGAGTTTGTATATTTTGTAAATAATACTTAAATTAGTGAATCATTGTATATTGTTCTATTTACCATTACACTATTATGTAACCCACCATTTTCTAGTATAAGCTAGAATTTTAAGTACTTTATGTTAATATGGTATCGTTTATCCCTACCATTATTTAGTATAAGCTACTTTTAAGTACTTTTTGTTAGTATACTGTAATGAGTCTTGATTCACTTATATTATATCAGTCTTTTACTATTTGGTTTCATTTGTCCATTTGTCCTTTTATTCCTCTTGTCTGTTTCTCTGGTACTATTTCATAGGCCGACACGAGCTGAGCCAACCCAGAAAAAGGGATTTTGACGTAGGAAAAATCTATTTCAGGGTGATTGGCTCGTGTCGCCCTATGAAACCCACCCTGTTTCTTTTTACCCACCCTGCAGGACAAGATGTTCATATATTAAGGATGACCGCTAGGGGCGCTGCTCTCCGCGTGGCGTCAGTAGTAGTAGTAGTAGTAGCGGTCGCATCACCCTTAGTATCAGCGTCTCTCAGGTGGGGATTTTATGTTGGAAGGTCTAAATGGTAAATGACTCGTGTAGTGATCCCACTCGCCCCTATTTCCATACCGACACTTCTTTTATAGAGTGAGCGATTCAGTTTTACTGACATTTTCTTGATTTTATTTTTTTTCTCTGGTAATTTTAGGGTAATTTCACCTAGAAATAATGAACTTGAGGATATTTCATAGGGCGACACGAGCCAATCACCCAGAAATAGATTTTTCCTACGTCAAAATCCCTTTTTTCGACCATTTCGGTAGAGTCAAAGTTGAGCGAAGGTTGAAATTTGGCAATTATCGTTATTTATATGAAAATATCTCAAAACTGATAAAAGCTACAACCATGGGTTTGTTTTTAGTTGTATTATGGCATGAAATTGTCCACACACTTTTCCATATATTAAAACTTTATTATAACAGCTAATTTTAAAATGGTGCAAACATTACCACAATCGCAAGTATGATTTTTTTCGGAAGAGTTACCGCGCGGACGTAAGGAAAAAGTTTTTTCATAAATTCACCATAAATTGAAATATTGTGCTAGAGACTTCCAATTAGTTGCAAAATTAAGGTAAATGATTGAATATTACTAAAATATAAGAGTTTTAGGTTACAATTGTGTTTTTCGACCATTTCAGTAGAGTCAAAGTTGACCGAAGGTTGAAATTTTGGCAATTATCGTTATTTATATGAAAATATCTCAAAACTGATAAAAGCTACAATCATGAGTATTTTATTGTTGTATTCTACATAAAAATGCGCACATTTTCATATATAATACTTCATGTAACGGCTAATTTACAATGGTACAAAAATTATGTCAAAGTGACGAAATAATTTCCGAGATGTGTCACAGACACTTTTTAGTGCGGCAAGAAAGAAATTCGCGCTTGCGCGCCTGCGTAAAGATTGTAAACAAAACAACACCTTGATCTGTGAACTCCCAGCATCCCCCAAGGCGCGTGATTCAAAAGTTTTAGGCTGGTAGGCCTTCAAGTATTTTTCCGCGAATTTAAAAAAAAACTTTTGTAAGTCGACGTAAAATACGTCCAGTCGGCACACGGGAGACAAAAAATGTCGACGTAAAATACGTCCAGTCGGCGTAAGAGGGTTAAGTCAATCAACTAATTACTGCCTTAGTTGGATTTTTATTCTAATTAGAAAACATTGTTCTTGTATGTGAAGATTAAATTATAAATTAATAGTGGCTCTCTGTCTTTTTATTGCCTTGGTAATAAATAAATGAACATAAGTATTATAACTGAAGATTTTTTGCTAAATTTGCTGTATATTTTGTTTGATTAAAAAGGAAATGTCTGAATATGAGCACCAAAGGCAATAAGTATACAAATAATTTGACTAAATTTTGATCTAAGAGTTATATAAGTGCACCAGCATATAATGAATCTTAATATTAATGTAAGACTGTGTGTAGAGGAACTCACTTGGGAACGGGTTGTTTAGGAACATGGGTGGAGCTGGGGAGGTTTCCCTGGCTGGAAGGGGATGTAGTGTTTGATTGGTGAAGAGGGCTAGGTAGATGTCTAACTTGTTAGAACCTGTTTTTTTATGTTTATGATTTTTCCGCATTTTATTGAAGGGAAGCACCAAACACTGAATTTCAAGGACTTATCAAATTTTAGGTATCAACAGTTTTCAACTGTTTTGTCTAAATAAACATATCCTGAAGCGACAATGCTTAAAGGAATTTTTAGACTGGTTTACTGACAATTTTGTTCAGCGCTTGTTTGACACTGTGAACCACAAATTGTGAAAAAGAACTAAAAAATCATCTGTATGATTAATTCAGGATAGGTCCAAGTGAGTTATAAACGATTTCGACAGTTATGTGTAAACAGTCATAGCTACTGTCATGATATTTTCATAATAAAATTAAGTTTCATATTATATTTACCAAGAAAATTACAGAATCGGAGACAACTCTCCTTCCCTCTAATGGACGTAAGGCCACAAACACAATTGAACTAACCGGCTGGTTGTTTCTCCTAGGTGCTCCAACATTGGACAGAGCGAGTCACTATACATAACAGTTGAATCCCTACCATAATTTAAAAAAAAAAAAAGGCTGCCAGGCGAGGCAAAACAAACCTTAAACTATTGTACTGATTGACTTGGATGAAGGTAATGTAATATGAAAGCCTTGACTTATGTACTGATTACTTGGGTAAGTAACGTATATATGAAAACCCATATTTTTTGTTGCTAAAACCAAACGAAATGATTTAACGAAGGAATTATTTTCCTAATTTTGTACATTAAAAGTAAAATGGATTTAAAAAGGTAAACTCACATCATTTAAGTTACTGTAAAACCTATCAAATTCACAAAACAGCAGTTATGATTCGTCTTACCGATGTAAACATATAAATACATATTGCTGGGTTCTTAGAGATAGAACTAAGCTTAAAACAAGACATAATACGGTAATCCCTCAATTATTCAGATTAATTGAACAAGGCCAAGTCGGATAAAGGTGAAATCTAGATTAAAGCAAGTAACAAAAACCTATGGGTGCTCAGGGCAGCTATGTGGCCTTCCTCCCCTAACCTTGTCAATACCGCATAAAAACAAAATACTGCTGTTTAAACATAACCACCACACTTTAAACAGAGAACTTGATCCAAAAATCAATTATCTGCATTATTTACCTATATACGTGCAACAAAACACATAACGGCACATGGCATATAACTTTTAAAAATCCGCAAACCCCTTTTTTCCTCTTATATGCAACCTGCAATACAGTATGCTACAGTAATGGATAATAACTTTGCTTCTCCACATTTTTCTTAAACATATACTACTGTACTAATATAACTTTTTTCACACTTACCTAGTAACGGTCCCAAAATGCAAATGCCCACCAGCCTTCTAAAACAAACAAGGAGATTCACAAGTTCTCCTCTTCCATCTCCTCCTCCAACACTACTGTTTGATCAAGGTCCTGTACCTCTTTGATGTATAAAGGTCTGTTGCTTTGCTTTACTTAAAGTGCAGGCTGTCCCCATTTAATGGCAGGGGTTTTGTTCCCAGCCGAGCACTGATACCCGAACGTCATCAATAACCGAACACCACAGTAATTATGGTAACAAATGGCATTTATGATACCTAAGCACTGATCGGTGCAGATAAACAGCTTACTGACGGTGATAAACTGCTTATTGGTGCTGAAAATCTGGTTAACGACGTCGTTAGCCAAGCATTGTAAAACCAAAACATCCTTAACCAATGCCACTGATAAGCGCACGCTGCTTGTACAGTATTTCGTTACAAGTTTAGTTGATTCTAAATATGAAGATAACACTTACCATTAGAGTACAAAGAGGATGCTTTATCACTGTTGATATTTCATCTATGATTACCGTAAAAAAACTTCAAATGCAAATTTGTAGATGTTGGCAATATATTGGGCTTGTTATAACCTAAATTTTGGTCCCACCAATGAAAGCAAAGGGTGTGTTCATATTTATACACTAATAGGCACATAATTGCATTTATCTTTTGGGTTGTACAAATAAAAAATGACAGAATACAGTAAAAATATAAATGAGAAAAGAAAAAATACACATAAATGAAAAAGTGAAGGATTGTGTTACTGTATAGGTTTTAGCGTAAGCATTACAGTGATACCCAAAACTTATGCGAGATTAGATTCCAGACCCCCAAGCACAAGTCAAATGTTAATGTAAGTTTGGCACAGTCTCTTAAAATGCTAATAGATGCTTATTTCTAGTTTAAATAATATGACTTAATTAATCATGCTCCCAAAGTATTTAGGTTAACTTTTAAATTAAAATGAAGTTACGTACTGTAATTTCCTTTACAAGTTAGCTTATAAATTACCCTTAAAAAAGGAATAAATGGTTGTAAAAACAGTACATATCACAGTGAGATTTGTCTCTCTCCCCTTCTCTATGATCTATCCTTAGAAATCTTGTCAACCTCACTTTTAAGAACTTCTTTATTCTGCTATCTTTCTCTCTAAATAGGACAAAATCATGCTCTCAAATAATTCAAGTTTCATTTAAAAGTTAGCCTAATACCATAGTGTAATTCATATTTCATTACAGTACCGAGGAGAGAGAGAGAGAGAGAGAGAGAGAGAGAGAGAGAGAGAGAGAGAGAGAGAGAGAGAGAGAGAGAGAGAGAGAGAGAGAGAGAGAGGGGTTGACCATAAGGAGAGGGAATTATTTATGAATTGTTACGGAGACAGAGAGAATGTTACATGTTACATATCAAAAGATGGAGATTAATGATTTATGAGAGAGAGAGAGAGAGAGAGAGAGAGAGAGAGATTAAACTTTGACACTGTTAGCAACACTCAACTTCCCTCACATGTCAAGTGAACTGACAGTTCCCTTTCAACCCCTTCCCATCTAAGTCACAAGATCAGGGGACAAACTTGGAATATAATGTATTTTTTTATTTTATATATACTAATTAACATATAACTGCATAATAAACCTCTGTTATCAGAGAGAGAGAGAGAGAGAGAGAGAGAGAGAGAGAGAGAGAGAGAGAGAGAGAGAGAGAGAGAGAGAGAGAGAATATTACTTGATCTGCTGTAGACAACACTCCCCACCCTTGCTATCACATTTGACTGATTTATTTAGCTTCCAGCAAGTTAATAAACATGAAGGAAATGTTTTATTTATTTAGTTTTTTAAATGTGTACCACATGCAAATCCTGTAATTACAGAATCCACGAACACTTAAACCCTTAGAAAATAAAAATCTTAAGCTGACTACTATTTTGTTAGTTCAAAACTCAAGAAAACCTACTAAAAATGCTTATACGTACCTGGTTTTTCTTAGTAGTCTTATCACAAAAAAAGTGTACTTTGATCATGAAATTGATATGAAAAATACAGTAAACTTGTGGATATTTCTCATAGAAAAATACTACGAATACGCTTATTTCCCGTGAATAATAAATAGGTATGGTTCATAAAGAAATCCGCTAATATGTGAGTTTGCGAATGTTCAGAACACAAATACGGGGATATACTGTATTATTATTATTATTATTATTATTATTATTATTATTATAATAATATTTTAAAAATTAGGCCCCATTATAAACTAAGTGTTTTTTCCTGCCTTATGACTTGAAGGGACTTGCTTCAAATTTTACCGCTTATTCTACAAATAATATTGAATAAACACAAGTCCTGTATCAGTCTTTTTGGAGATCTAAGCATTTATTAAAATAAATAAATAAGCTTCCAAAAAACAGCAAAAGAGCATTTAATTTTGGACTCAAAAAATAGAAACAATCAGAAATATCTGGATTTCTGAAGCCAGTGATCCCTATATCATTATAAGAGGTTTTATAACACTAGAGAAAATGGGATGCATATTCTAGTTGGGGAACAATTACTTTGGATCAATTTTTTTCATATTCATTTTCCATTTTTTTTTAATTTGTCGTTCACAGTGCATTAAAGCGATGAACAAAGTTGTCCAAGAACAAAGTTTGTTCAAGAACCAATCTAAAACATTTGTTGTAGTAATAACGTTTCAAGTATATGTTAATTTGACACATAAAACAGTCCAAAATACTAGCGTTATATATCTCAAACTTGATCCAATCTAAGATCATTTGTAAATTCTTACGTATTTTTACAATCTGTCAGTCAGTGCCGTAAAAGCGATGAACAAAATTGTCTATAAACTAATCTAAACAAAATTGTCTATAAACCAATCTAAACATTCTCTTTTAGCAAAAATGTTTCTAGAAGTGTTTGCAGTCAACCACCCCATTTGCATTCTCAAGATTCGCAGACTTACTTATTTGAGGATTTTTTTCTTTTGAGCCTATCTATTAATTATTCACGAAAAATTCGGCAACTCGCAGCCTTTTCTGTCGATAAATATTCGTCAATTAGTTTATTTCTTTGCTCAGTTCGTGTTGCTGCTGCGAAATAATCCTTTAATTCATTATTTCTTAGGCAAATGATCTAACAAATACCGAGAATAACCAAACAAAATAAA
The DNA here is from genome assembly GCF_015104395.2 of Macrobrachium nipponense. Lineage (NCBI taxonomy): Eukaryota > Metazoa > Arthropoda > Malacostraca > Decapoda > Palaemonidae > Macrobrachium > Macrobrachium nipponense. Next base: position 63,020,881 of record NC_061110.1, on the reverse strand, counting down.
GAAAGGTCAGTATAAACTGACTCGTCACCCACAAGAAGGGCCGGGGTCGGTATGAACACTAGGGCGAGTGAGACCACTACCACGAACTTCTTGTCAATTAGAAATTTCCCACAACAAAATCCCTCAGGAAGAGAGCCGACCCACAGAACGGGGCAGCAACTACTACTACTACAACCCACGCTTAGGTGACTGCTGCGCCTCTGGTGGCCATCCTTCAAGTTAGAGGTCTACGAGACGCCGCATTTTTTCTTGCTCTGTGTTTTTCGTGCCCTTTTAAGGATTTTCCGCCATTATCGAACTTCAGCCATCGCATCAGCTAAGTTAAGTATTCCGAAAGGTTCCTATTTTAGTTCATTCCTTCCTTGAGTCAGTATTTGCCGTTTTTTAGGTATAATACAGATTCTCGGTCGGAAGCATGGCGGCATTGTTCTGCCTTGTGGCGGGTTCGTTCTCGGTCTCCCATACCTGGAACCTTCCCTTTATTCTGTGCGTCTCTAGACCGTTTTTATGATTATTATTTTGCTAGGGGATCTAGCCTGCATTGGGTTTCATGTCATGCATGCATGTCTACTCTACCTTACGTAGGCATTATCTCTTCCATCCAGACCCTAGCCATAGCTCTTAGTATCGGCCCAGGCTAGCTTTGAGTGGAGACTTTCTTTCGGGTTAGTCGTACACTCCTGGATTTTTTCTCTTCCTATATTTATTTCCCCTGCTTTTGTGTTATTTTAATTATTTTAATTATTTTATTTTGGTTTTGGTTTAGCCTAGGGCGTCTGGTACGTATTTTATTTTGGTTTTGGTTTAGCCTAGGGCATCTGGTACGTTATCTTAGCCTAGGTTTATGGTCACATGGTCCCCATTAGTTTTGTTGCTTCCTTATTATCAGTTTTGTTGCATCAGTTGTTGCATCTTGCTTATCAGTTTGGTTGCATTAACCTATGGCTATCGTTTTTTCCCCCCATTTTGTTGTTTATATCGTGTTATCGTACCGTGGTCACCCTGTGATCGCGGTACAGCCAGACGCCCGTCCCAGTCACCCCCTGCCAATCCCCCTGCCTCTCCCATAGAGTTTGGGGGAGGGAGGTCTGTCCTTGCTCGCTCCACCTGGGCCCGTCTCCCTCTCTCCCTACGCGAGGGGGGAGTAGGGGAGGCTGGACAGACACTGGACTGGGAGTGACCTTGTCTCTCTGCTTCACGGTGCTCCGTTGTGGCGAAGGGGGGGGGTTGGCCTCCCCCCCTCCTTGTGCTCCGTCGCTCCGCTGTAGGCTCGAGTTCTGTTTCGCCCTCTCGCTCCCTCCCCGTGATGTCGGTTCTCTGTTTTCTTCCCGGAGCTCTGCCGATTGCAAGGGAGGGAGCTAAGTACCCCGCCTACTGGTGGACCTCAGGCGTACAGTCGGTCTCCTTTACCTTAACCATCCCGTGTGTCCGGCGCAGCCGGCAGAGTCAGACACCACCGCGATTCGGAATCGTCTTCCGAAATTTTGTGCTATTTTATGCTTAGTTAATCATAAGTTATTGATAAATTATCTTAAGCTGGGTCCCTCCTTGCCCCCTGTTTTCCTACTTTGCTCACATCGGAGCTATATATTAATGCCTATTAAGGCGGTAGGGGAGGGGTTATGCCCAAAATTTTTCACTCTTCGGCATGCAACGGAGTTCTAGAGTAGCCTTGTAAGTGTTATAATGATACTCATGTATCCTTCCACTTACAGACTACCAACTGTGGAGCACCGGGGTGCAACGCCGTGCTCCAGGACCCCTGTGGACATGAAGTCTGCAGGTCCATGCTCCGTGCGCGACTCCTCACGGGAATCTGCAGGTCTGGTTCCACGAAACGTGTACGATCTGCTATGATCTTGTGAATCAGTTTTTGGACGGGGTAAGTATTTCCAGCTGTATATATAGCATATAAATACTGGATTATATCTTAAGTCTAAGTTTCAAATATGTCTTTTAAGCTTAAGTTCTCCATATTTTTGTGAAATATATGCCCGAAATGTGTAGGCTTAAGGCTCTATTTTAGTCTAAGGTTGAACCTCAACTTTAAACTAAAAACTAACAGACACCCTCTCTTACAGGCTGCCGCTGTTAGAGAGACCGCCCTTGCAACCTTGAGGGCTTGGGTCGGCGGCTTCGGCAAGAACGCCGCCAAGGGACAGCCCTACATTTTAGAAAAGAGGAGGCTGTCCTGCTGTTCCCCGGCGGCAAGTCATCGACGGGGTACGTCGACCCGGCGGAGGCAGCCCCGACGATGACGCAATCCAGCGGCAGGTCGCCGCATGCATGAAGGAACCAGGCCAGGACATTTCAGCGGAAGTCGCGACGTTGGACCTTAATGTTGAACCGATGGTAGGTGTAGACAACCTGTTGGTCGAGGTAGGTACGTTGGACGCTCAAGGGCTTCCCTTGGGAGCCTCTCGGTAATTCTTCTTCCACCCGCTATCTCTACTGCTTCCTTCCAAGGCTTTACAGGAGCTGAGCTCCAGTATTCTACGCCTAGCGCTTCTGTGAAACCTAAGGTGAAGGGGCACAGAGCGCAGAAAACCCTAACGAAGCGTCGTCGTCGTCCAAAAAGACTTCGTCAATGTCATCGTCTCGTAAGTCTTCGGGTTCAAATCCCGGAGCAGAGAAGGGTAAATCTTCTGCTTCAGGCTCTAGGTCTTCCAAGAGCAAGTCCTCCAAGGAGAGGCCCCGTACTCCGGCGGAGTCAATGGTCTCTCCTCCTCCTGAGGTACCTCTACCGAGTTACCCTTCCACCTCTGCCATCGGCTCCTGCCTTTGATCACACAACATTTCTCCGTTGGGATGATGCAACAGATGGGGGATTTGGTAGGCTCATTGAGGAACAGTATGGAGCAGATGTTCTCCCCACCCAGTTATCCGACAGGATCACGACACAGGAGAACATATCGGGTTTAACCAGGCCCCTCAAGCTCACTCCGGCACCTGGTGTTGGTCTGGTCCAGCTTCCTCCCCATGATTCTCTGCCTCCGTTCACAATGAACAACCCCTGGAGAGTGGCTTCCTACGCCCCTTTCCAGGATGGACTCATTTCCATCCCGGAGTGCGGTACTCGAAGGATTGAAGACTTCGAGTTTTATCCGGAGAACCTTCAACCGCCGTTCATTGGCTACGCCAGGCTAACGGAGGCAGCTAATGACCAGGGAGGATAAGGTCCCGAGGGAGACAGTGCTGTACTCCCGGGACCAGGCTCAAAGGGAGTGGCTTCGGTGTCTAGAGGAGATGGACTGCTCGAACACCAGGATTCAAGCTTTCAAGAGTCCCTTCACCATCTTTACGATGGAGGAAGAGGCTCCTCTCCCCTTCTTAACGAAGATCGCCACTGTCACCATCCCAGCTGGCTTGAAGGAGAATAAACCCTTGCCACAGTTAAGGGAAGCAGATCCCACTTCTCCTTTGCTCCCTTCGCTTGGAGATTTGTGGGCAAACACCTTCTCGGCAGGTAAGCTCAAACCGGACTGCGCCATGGACCAGTTCGGCGAGAAGCTACCAAGACTTCCTGATAGCCTCATTCAAGCTGAGTTTGAGGCCAAGTTTAGGCTTGCCAGGTCTATGAACACCATGGCAATGACAGAAGTAGCGGCTATATCCTACGCTTCAGAGCCGCTCTTCAAGTTATTGACCAAGTCACAGACTTATACGGTCCAATCGGACTTGTACGAGTTTGTGACAGCGAGGGTAAATTGTCGAAAGCATGTCCTCCAGGAAGCAACTATTCGGCATGAGCCGAATAAGCTGCTTTCCTCAAACATCTGGGGGGCAGACCTCTTCCCAGAAGCAATGGTCAAGGAGGTCCAAAATGAGGCAACGAGGCTCAATCAGAGCCTCAAGGATCGTTGGGGCCTCACTGCTAAGAGGGCGCCAAAAAGATCAGCCTTCAGCAGGCAAAAAGCTGAAAAAGGCTAAACGATTCCAGCCTTATCAAAGAAGCCTCAAACACTTTAACCAAGCTGTGTCAGCTGTGCCGATTGTTCAATCAGGCCAGCCTTCTACTTTCGAAGACACCGGCTCAACCCATTTACGTGATTTCCCCTCAGGCTCAGCCTTCCACCTCCTACGCTGTCTCCCCCGCCTTTAACCAGGTGTTCGAGGGCCAAGCCTTCCAACACTATGACCGGTTTGCCAGGGGAGGTTGGGCTAGGGGATCCTTTCGTCAGAGAGGATCAGGAAGGGGGTTGTTTTCGCTCAATAGGGGGGGGGGAAAGCACTTCAGTGAGGCCGCGGAGGTCACTCGACCCAGCAGCAGTGAGATCTCCAAGGTAGGAGGGAGGCTGTTTCTCTTCCGGCATCAGTGGGGATTCAGCAAATGGGCACAAAGCATTGTGTCGAAGGGCCTGGGTTGGAGTTGGATTGGAGGCCCCCCTCCACCCAGACCGTTCCTTCAACTTCCATCGAAAGAACTGACGGAGTATGCGGAGGAGCTCCTCCAGAAAAGGAGCAATAGCGAGAGTCAACAGATTAAAGTTTCAGGGTTGCTTGTTCAGCGTACCAAAGAAAGGCTCATTAAAAAGAAGGGTAATCTTAGACTTGTCCTGCTTAAACTTGGCCATTCGCTGCGACAAGTTCAAAATGCTGACTATCTCGCAGGTGCGGGACCTTACTTCCCGTGGGGCCGTCACCACCTCTATCGATCTTACAGACGCATACTATCATATTCCTATTGCAAGACACTTTCGCCCTTACCTGGGCTTCAGACTTTAGGAGGACCAAGCATTCTCCTTCAAGGTAGTTCCTTTCGGTCTGAATGTAGCACCCAGAGTATTCACGAAATTGGCGGAAGTAGTCGTTCAACAACTGAGGTCTTAGTAGCGTACCTCGACGACTGGTTGATTTGGGCTCCAACAGTCGAGGGAATGTCGCAAAGCCACAATGAAGGTCATTCAATTCCTGGAATATCTGGGGTTCCAGATAAACAGGACAAAGTCAAGACTCACTCCGGAGTCCAACTTTCAATGGCTGGGCATCCAATGGAATCTATCCTCCCATACTCTGTCGATTCCATCAGCCAAGAGGAAAGAAATAGCGAAGTCAGTGAAACAATTTCTAAAGTACAAATAGGCTTCAAGGAGAAACCAGGAAAGAATCCTAGGTTTCCCTCCAATTTGCCTCGTGACAAACATCTTGATGAAAGCCAAACTGAAAGACTTAACCAGGATCTGGCGCTCACGAGCAAATGTCAGATCCAGGGACAAGCTATAACAATACCACAGATTCTACGGAATCGTCTGCGGCCATTGGACAAAGTTAAAGAACCTGTCCATGTCAGTACCCCTTCAGTTTCCCCCTCCGGGAATCACTATCCACACAGACGCTTCATTAAGCGGCTGGGGAGGATATTCTCAGTTCAAAGAAAGTTCAGGGAACATGGTCACCCCAATTCCGCCAGCTTCACATTAAATGTATTGGAAGCAATGGCAGTGTTCCTGACTGAAGAGGTTACGTCCCCCCAAAGAACTCTCATATAAAGTTAGTTCTGGACAGCGCAGTGTGCATTGTATAAACAGGAGGCTCCAAGTCAAGACACCTGAATCATGTCATGATAGCCATCTTTTCCCTGGCGGACAAGTTCAGTTGGCACCTCTCCTCCACCCACTGGCCGGAGTGAGAAACGTCATAGCAGATGCTCTATCCCGTTCAGTTCCTATGGAGTCGGAATGGTCCCACTGGACAAACAGTTCGTTCCAATGGATTCTCCGGAGGGTACCAGGCTGCAAGTAGATCTGTTTGCATCTCAAACGAACCACAAACTTCCCTGTTATGTGGCTCCCAACCTGGACCCTCTGGCCTATGCCATGGATGCCCTGTCCATAGATTGGAGCAACTGGGAGAAGATTTATGTCTTTCCTCCGGTGAATCTTCTCCTGAAAGTACTGAACAAACTCAGGACGTTCAAGGGTCAGGTAGCTCTAGTAGCTCCGGACTGGCCGAAGAGCAACTGGTACCCCCTTGCTCCTGGAATTGGGTCTTCGTCCTCTCGAATTCCCAATCCCAGACTCTCCCAGTCAGTACAAATGAAGACTGTTTGCTTCCTCAGGAATTCTCAAAGCCCTAACTTTATGGACTTCATGAAGTTTGCGGCCAAGAGCATCAAATACGATCCACGCAAAATATCCTTTTCCTGGAATCAGATAAAAGAGATTAAACTTTGAGGCAGTATGACGCTGCAGTTAAAAAGTTGGCATCCTTCCTGAGGGAATCAGACATTAAAATCATGACAATCAATTCAGCTATATCCTTTTTCATGATCCTTATTGAAAAAGGGTTAGCAGCTAGTACTATTACGACAAACAAGTCAGCCTTGAAGAAGATTTTTCAATTGGGTTTTTAACATAGACTTAACAGATTCTTACTTTTCGTCTATTCCCAAGGCTTGTGCTAGACTTAGACCTTCAGTAAGGCCTACTTCAGTGTCATGGTTCCTAAATGATGTTCTAAAACTGGCTTTGGATACAAATAATACGACATGTTCATTTCTGGGCTTGACCTGTGTCGGCCTGTGAAATGGTTCCTTTGATACTATTTCTGAAGAATAAATATTGCTATTCATCTAGAGAAAAAAGAAACAATATAATGCCAAAGATAAATGGCTCGCTCACTTCTTATAGAAGTGTCGGTATAGTAAGGAGCGAGTGGAATCACTACCAGAGGTCCCTTGCCATTTAGCTTCTTCCTTCGACAAAACCCCGAACTACGGAGGAGCTGTGCTACAGCTCCCGGTCTACTACTACCGTGAGCGCCTCCGACGCCTGAGACGTCATTCCTTTCGATAGCGCGCGTTACACCAAACGTTAAAATTTTTTTCGATGCTGTGTTTCGCTCTATTTTGGATTATCTTTTATTTTCAAGATGTCTTCAACTTCTGCTTCTAAGTTAAGTAGCTGTTTGGGTTAACTGATCTCATTTTATGATGATCTTCGTGTTTTATACATATTCGGAGCCATTATCGGCCGGTATGCCCCTCAACCGCATGGCGGTACAGGTTATCTCTTTCGGTCTTCCATACCGTTAGAGATTTCAATTTTTCTCAGTACTTTAGATATGGTTACTTATACATAGTCTCTATATCTTTATGCAGTTAGTTTTTTAGTTAGGCCTCCACGGGGCACGCTCCGACCGCACGTTTCGGACCTTAGTCTAGCTACGCCTTACATTGGTAGGAGTTTTATCAGTCACGATTGAGAGTCATATCATCTTAATTATTCTGATGTTCTCTCTTTTCTCTCTAGTTTCCTGATTACCTTTAATAATATTATAGGTACTAGGTTTTGGCTAACATACCACATGCTTCGGTATGGCGATTAGCTTCCCTGTTATCCATTTATTTTTACCGTTAGTTAGGCTTTCATACTAATTGTCGATTGGTTGATTAGCCTGCCCCCCAGTTTTTCTTGAACTAGAGGTTAAATTAGGCTAACATACCCCTTTCTTCGGATCGGCGATTAACCTAATTTTCTGTTTGCTTAGCTTCGTGTTCCTCGTGTAGTCTAGCTTTAAGATATCGCTTTAATTTTATTTGATTGATTATTATAATAATCCTATTTATATCAGTGTATTGATGTTGTTCCGACAGTTCTTCCCCACCTCGTATCTTTCACCTGGCTGGGAAGACCACCGGTTGATCACGGTGAGCCACCCGGTTACGGGGTCCCCCTCCCGTCCCCCCATTCCCCCCCACCCCCCCCTCCATACATTGCCATCCACGTCGATGGGTGATGACTCGTTTCTCACAGCTAGCGTCCGAGTCTGCATGAGAGGGGGTGACTCACGGGACTGGTGGGGATTCTCCCCTCCCCACTGGTATTCTCACTCGTCACGTGCCTCGGGGGCTCGGGACCTCCTCCCCCCTTCTTCTCCGTCCTTAACTGGCCGCTCAGGGGGAGGGCTCCCCCTACCCCACGTTCTTCCCTACTCTTTCCCCCTCAGTTCAGTCCGGCAGGTGGTCTATCCGCCGCTACCGAACATAGAGAGGGGGGAGGGAACCACTGGGTTTCCTATCCACTTAGGATAGTTCACACGAGCACTTACTGATATAATGGGTTTTTATTTTGTTTTATTTTGTGTTATTTAATGTTTAGAATCTTTTGCATTACTCCGGGGTTTTTTTTATTTCCGCCTCTCGTACTATCCCTTGCTTCGTTAGAAGTTTGACATTGCTCACTCAATATTAATTAACTCAGGGCCATACGGAGAACTCCGGGCCCTACGGAGTCTATTTTTAGTCATATGACAAGTGAGCTTAGGTGGAGGCAGAGACTTTCTTCCCCCCTCGTAACTTTTCTATGTAATATTCATACGTAGATCTCTATCCGTCGGTCCTACTCCGGCACCCACAGATAGTTTGCATATTATTCCACCGGAGGTTGTCATTGGTACTCATGTATCCTTTGACTTACAGATGTGTTCCAGGAGATTGGGTGCAGTGCCATCCTCCAAGACCCGTGCGGCCATATAGTATGCCGTTCTCATGCAGGATGTGCAGTGAAAGTGGAGGATTTTATCGTTTGGCATCATGAAGCTTGCCAAACCTGCTACTTGCTAGTAGGAGATGCCTCACTAGTAGTAAGTTTCTTAGCACTTTCTTCATTCATTCGTCACCTGGAATACTTGTTGTTATATTATACCTTTCACATATGAGACACATATTCATATAATCTCAACACAACAGACATTCCTCCCCTATCCTCTCCCTAACTCTAGACCCTTTTTTTACAGGGTTCGATGAAGAAAAGAAGAGAAAGCTTTGTCGACTCTCAAAGCTTGGGTAGGGGGTTTTGGCCGGAATTCGAGGGCCGCCCCTACATTCTTCCCAGGATATGGCGGACCTAATATTCCCAGGAGCCAAGAAAGGATCAGTGGTGGACCCGATAGCGGCCGCCCCTTTGCTGGCCGACCTTCAAGTCATGATCTCCCTACAGATTGGGGGATTTTCCAGAGGACGTTGCAGAAGACGTTGCGGCAATGAACCTCGACGTTGAACCCATGGCTATTGACTCCATGGGTACAGGTAAGGGTGTAGTAGGGGCAGCTTCTGTGGGTTCTCAGGGCCCTTTCCTGAATTCCCTTTCTCCATCACCTTCTACTGATCCTTCTACTTCCACTTCCTTCCGGGGCTTCACTGAAGAGCAGCGGTCTTCAGTGATCCCCAAGGCTAAGATGACGAGGAGAAACTTAAAAAGTCTCTTCCCAAGAAATCGGTCATCCTGACAGACACTGTAACTCCGGCTCACCACCGGATCAGTTAGGTCAAGGGAGGCCTCTTCCTCTGCGTCGAGGTCCCCCAAACATAGATCACGTAAGGATCGGGCTCAAGTCCCTCTTTTTGATCCCGAATCCTTTTCGGCTAACATTCTGGAGCAGGTGGGAGTGATCGTAGGGGCCTTGGTTGACAACAAGGTCGGCTCGGTGCTCTCCCAGCTCTCCAGTTCTGTTACGTCTTCCGGCCAGTCGATCCAATCGCTGCGGAACAGCTGGCCGCTCAGGAGAATGCCATCGCCGGGATCCAAACCTCGATTGCGGCAGGTTCCCCTCTATCTGTGCCACCTTCTCCTCTTCCAATGCCAGATTCCAGCCAACTGCCGGAATTCAAGGCGGCCAACCCTTGGAGGATTGCTTCGTATGCCCCGTTTTGTCAACGGAATGTTGACAATCGAAGGTATAGGAACTCGAAGGCGTGAGGACTTCGAGTTCCACCCCAGAGACCTTCAACCACCATTCATTGTCTACGTCCGATAACGGAAGCAGCGATGATGAGAGAGGACAGGTTCCCAAGGAAACAGTGATCCTTCCGAGGGAACAGGCACAGCAGACTCTAATGAGAAGTCTGGAAGAATGGGGGTGTGAAAACACCCGCATCACAGCCTTTAGGAGTCCTTTCACCATTTTTACTCCGGTGGAAGGGACTCCGCTACCACTGACCCTTAAGGTAGTGGAAGCAACCTTTCAGGCCGCCCTGAAAGACGAGCCCCTGCCTCAACTACGAGAGCGGAACCCACCTCTCTCTTAGTCCCAGGCTCCGAGACGTACTTCGAGGGGGCAGTTCCTACTTTCTCAGTAGGAAAACTAAAGGCGGACTGTGCACCTCTCTCTTTAGTGAGAGACTCCCCAGGTTGTCGGACTCTCTCATCCAGATGGAGTACGACGCCCGACTAGGCTCGCGAGATCCCTTTCCTCCATGACTATGGCGGAGATGACGGCTCTTGTATACCAACAAGAGCCGTTATTTAAAGTTTTGGCTAAAGGTCTGCTGCACACCATGCAGTGTGACCTTTACGACTCCTCATAGCCAGGAGAAATTGTAGGAAGCACGTTCTGGCGGAAGCTACTATCCGCATGAACCGAATAAACTGATTGCTTCCTCAATTTGGGGAATGGAATACCTCTTTCCAGCACCAGTAGTAGCAGAAGTCCTTCATGAGGCTTCTAAGGTTAACCAGTGCCTCAAA
>NC_061110.1:62982268-63009915 GCF_015104395.2 Macrobrachium nipponense | reverse complement strand
TTTTCAAGAAACTACAAGAGCAGGAAAAATAACAGTCAACCTAGAGAAGAATGAGTTTGAAAAGGCATCTGTGCTGTATCTTGGGTCTGAAGTTGGGAAAGGCCTTCTTGCTCCAGTAAATGTTAATGTAGAAGGTATCCGTAAGGCTACCTCACCTACTACCAGGAAACAGCTACAGAGATTTTTAGGCGTGGCTGGATTCTATCTGCCCAAATTCCTCAGCCGTAGTAGCTCCCTTGACAGACTTAACTAGTTGCAAAGCTAAGTTTGTTTGGACTCCAAAGTGTCAAGAAGCCATTTTAACTTCAAGACCGGTACTTCAAGCTCCAGACTTCAACAAGAAATTTGTGATACTAGTTGATGCTTCTGACTGTGGCATTGGAGCTGTTCTACTTCAAGAAGATTAAAATAATATCCACCATCCTGTGTGCTTCATGTCTTCAAAACTGAAAAAAACATCAGAAAGTATACTCAACAATCGAGAAGGAAACTTTAGCCTTAATCACTGCATTGAAAAAGTTTGAAGTGTATGTGAACAGACCTAGGAATGAAGATATTTTAGTGTTGTTTGACCACTACAATCCACTATCATTTATCCAGCGAATGAAAAATGATATTGTTATGTTACAATAAAGTTTCATACATACTTACCTGGCAGATATATACATAGCTAAGACTCCGTCGTCCCCGACAGAAATTCAAATTTCGCGCCACTCGCTACAGGTAGGTCAGGTGATCTACCGGCCTGCCCTGGGCGGCAGGACTAGGAACCATTCCCGTTTTCTATCATATTTTCTCTCTTCCACCTGTCTCCTGCGGGGAGGCTGGGTGGGCCTTTAATTGTATATATCTGCCAGGTAAGTTTGTATGAAACTTTATTGTAACATAACAATATCATTTTCATACAATCAACTTACCTGTCAGATATATACATAGCTGATTGGCACCCTTTGGTGGAGGGTAAGAGACAGCTACTTATGGAATAGACAGGTAAACAACGTATGTTGTAGGTATAAATAAAACCTTGGTTCCTACCTGATAGGTGGTAGACTTCGTGGGTGTTTGCCCAGTAGTCTGCATCACCTCAAGAAACTTTAGCGAGATATATGATCTATGGCCAAGAGTTCTTGTGGGTCTGCCGAAGGGGTCTTATCCGCTTACTCGGCAGAGCCTGAAAGGACTTTGTCAATGGGTGCTGATCCAACTTATATGACAATACACCTTATGAAGGAGCACACAACCAATCCCGACCACCTGATCCTAACCAACATGTTAGAAATAAAGATTGTTCCGAGTTATCCCCGAACTCTTCACAACAACCATAACTCAAAAAGCACAATACGCACACATACATAATTAAAAAAAAAAAAAAATGTATACTCATCTAATTAGATAGGACAAGAGTTTCTTACTGAACAACAGAGACGGCCGCCCGTGCAGCACCAAGTCCTTTTTGTTAGAAGAGACTCCAAGAACATATCTAAAAAAAGAAGGTAAGTATATACTTAAAAAGGATTGGTGTCGGCTCCCATACCCAGGATCGTATCCGCCGATACGAAAGGACCCAGAGAAAAACATTTCTCATAGGTCACACGAACGTCTTTCAAGTAATGAGATGCAAATACTGAGTTGCATCTCCAAAATGTCGTATCTATGATGTTTTTAAGCGACATATTCTTATGAAACGAGAGAGACGTCGCTACTGCTCTCACTTCATGAGCTTTCGGAACTCTTCGTCAGGACAGATCTTATGCGCGTCTGTAATGACTTTTCTCACAAAGAATGCAAGAGCATTCTTGGACATCAGTCTTGTGGGGTCTTTTACCGCGCACCAAAGACCTTGCCTAGAGCCTCCCATCTGGTGCTTTCTCTGAAGGTAGAATTTCAGAGCTCTTACAGGACATAGAGACCTCTCTGCTTCTCTGCCTACGAGACTCGATAAGCCTTTGACTTCGAATGACTTAGGCCAGGGATTCGTGGGATTCTCGTTTTTAGCTAAAAACAGGGTCTTAAACGAGCAAATAGCTGAGTCTCCCTTGAATCCTACTTTATCCTGCAGAGCATGTAATTCACTAATTCTCTTTGCCGTAGCTAAAGATAATAGGAATAGGCATTTCCTGGTGATGTCTCTAAACGATGCCAGATGAGGAGGTTCGAACCTTTCGGATGATAGGAACTTGAGAACCACGTCTAGGTTCCAGTTAGGAGGGACCGGTTCCTTAGACTTTGAAGTCTCAAAGGACCTTATGAGATCGTGGAGATCCTTGTTATCTGCCAGATCTAATCCTCTATTCCTGAAGACTGCCGAAAGCATACTTCTGTATCCCTTTATTGTGGATACAGCTAGATGAGATTCTTCTCTCAGGAATAGAAGGAAATCCGCAATTTCCGCTACAGAGGTAGTGGAGGAGGACAACTTCTTAGTTCTACACCACCTTCTAAAAACCTCCCACTTGGACTGATATACTTGTCTAGTGGAGGTTCTGCGGGCTCTCGCGATCGCGCTTGCAACTTTGCGAGGAAAAACCTCTTGCTCTGACGAGTCTTTCGATAGTCGAAAGGCAGTCAGAGCGAGAGCGGGGAGGTTTTGATGATACCTCTGGAAGTTTGGCTGTTTGAGAAGATCCATCCTTCTTGGTAGGGACCTGGGAAAGTCTACGATCCACTCCACCACCTCCGTGAACCAGTCTTGAGCCGGCCAAAAGGGGGCTATCAATGTCATCCTCGTCCCCTTTGAAGCCACAAACTTTTTCAGCACTAGTCCCAGGATTTTGAATGGAGGAAAAGCGTAGACGTCTACGTGAGATCAGTCCAGCAGGAAGGCGTCTACCATCAGAGCTCTGGGGTCTTCCACGACCGAGCAAAAGACTGCCAGCCTTTTGGAGATGAACGTGGCGAAGAGATCCACATGAGGAGTCCCCACAGAGACCAGAGATCTTTGACACACCTCTTCGTGTAGGGTCCACTCTGTGTGAAGGACCTGGTTCCTCCTGCTGAGCCTATCCGCCCTCACATTCCTTTCTCCCTGAACGAACCTTGTAAGAAGGGAGATGTTCCTCTGAGACGTCCAAAGTAAAAGATCTTTTGTAAGTTCGTAAAGGAACGAGGAGTGAGTCCCTCCTTGTTTTCGAATGTAGGCAAGCGCTGTGGTGTTGTCCACATTTACTTGAACTACTTTGTTTGAAACAAGAGGTTCTAGACTCTTCAAAGCCAGGTGTACGGCGAAGAGCTCTTTGCAGTTTATGTGCCAAGACTGTGCTGCTTTCCCAGGTGCCTGACACCTCCTTCGAGCCTAATGTTGCTCCCCAACCTTTCTCCGACGCGTTGGAGTACAACACAGGTCTGGGTTCTGGATTTTTAGAGAGATTCCTTTGTTCTCTTTCAGAGGGGGCAACCACCATTCCAAGTGCGGTTTTATCTCCACTGGAATGGGAAAGGCATCTGAAAGATGTCCGGTCTTCCAACTCCAAGACCTCTTGAGGAAGAATTGAAGCGGACGTAAATGAAGTCTTCCTAGCGGGAAGAACTGTTCGAGCGAGAAGGAAAGGGTCCCTAGAAGGCTCAGCATTCCCTAAGCCGACATATGTTCCTTCCCTAAGAAGAGAGAGACTTTCTGCAAACCTTTTGCGATTCTCTCTTGCGAAGGAAATACTCGAAAACCCCGAGAATCCATCTGAATCCCCAGATAGACTAAGTTCTGTCTGGGGGTCAGCTGCGACTTCTCGAGGTTTACGAGTAATCCCAACGATCTGATCAGGTTTAAAGTTAATGTAAGGTCCTCCAAGCACTGTCTCTCTGATCTGGCCCTGATGAGCCAGTCGTTCAGATACAGAGAGATATTTACTCCTTTGAGGTGAAGAAACCTCGCCACATTCTTCATCAGGCTTGTGAAGACCTGAGGAGCTGTGGAAAGGGCGAAACACAAGGCTCTGAACTGAAAAATCCTTCCCCCCCCCCCGTCATGAAACGGAGGTACTCTTCGATGAAGGGTGGATCGGGACATGAAAATAGGCGTCCTGGAGATCCAGAGACACCATCCAATCTCCTTGTCGCAATGACGCAAGAAACTGAGGCAGAAGTCTCCATCGAGAACTTCTCCTTCTGAACAAATTTGTTCAGAGAGCTGAGTCTAGTACTGGTCTCCAGCCTCCCGAGGCTTTTGCAACCAGAAAAAGGCAAGGATTGTAAAACCCCAGGGAGTTTTGATCAGTACTAGTTCTATCGCTCTCTTGTCCCACATATGATCCACCATCGATAGAAGAGTATCTCTCAGCACAGGATCCTTGTACTTGGCTGTTAGTTCCCGCGGTGTTGACGTTAGGGGAGGAGTGTCCAGGAAAGGGATACGATATCCCTTCCTTATTACAGACATAGATGAAGCGTCTGTGTTTATAAGTGCCCAGGCCTCCACAAATCCCAGGAGCCTGGCACCTACTGGTGCTTGGAGGAGAGAAGCATCACTTTCCCTTTTTAAAGGGACGAAAGGCAGACCTACCTCTCTTCTCAGGAGCCTTCCTTCTTGCGGGAGCTCTGGAGGTCGGGCCACCTCGAAAGGGCTGAACTGATGTACTCGGACCTTTCTTTTCCGTCACAGTAGCAGGTTTCTTCTTCCTTGCTGACTGAGTAAGAAGGTCTTGAGTCGCCTTCTCAGTTAATGAACGAGAAATGTCCTTCACTAACTGAGAAGGGAACAAAAAGTCTGACAATGGAGAGTACAGTAGCGCTGCCTCTGAGAGTGGAGACCACTTTGGTCAAAAAGGCACTAAAGACTGTCCTCTTTTTAAGAAGACCTGCTCCAAATAAATAGGAGGATCTCAACCGAGCCATCCTGTACCGCTTGTCTATACAAGACAAAATACACAGAAGGACTTCTGGTTCGAAGTCCTTCAGAATCATGGGCTTTCTTGGACATCACCCCAAGGGACCAATCTAAGAAGTTGAAAACTTCTAATACATGGAAGAGTCCCTTGAGGAGATGATCCAGTTCTGAAATGCCCCAAGTTATACGGGCAGAGTTCAAACTTTGTCTACGTGAAGCGTCGACTAAGGTCGAAAAGTCCGCTTCTGTCGAAGACGGAAGAGAAATGCCCATATTCTCTCCCGTCTGATACCAAATGCCTCGTTTACCAGCTAGTCTCGCTGGGGGCATGCAGAAGACCGTTCTTACCAACTCCTTCTTCGACTTCATCCATGAGTTTAATGACTGAAGAGCCCTCTTCATCGAAATGGCGGGCTTCATTCTAAGAAAAGACGAAGACTTCTTCGTCTTTGCACTCGAGAAAAGAGAGCGCGGAGAAGGAGTGGCAGGGGTCAAGTCGTCACCATACTCTTCTAGAAGCAAGGCTGTCAAAACTTTATAGTTCGACAGTCCTTCTCTTCCTTGATACTCGTCCTCGAGTTTGCTTCTAACTCGGGGTCTAGATGAGTACTCCGCTAACAAATCAGAACGTCTTTCCTCTGGGGAGACAAACTCCTGATAGGAGAGGGACTAAGGGAATGATATTCCTTCTCAAAGCAGCTTTAAATTCTTGGAAGGCTCCAAAAACAAAAAAAAAAACCAAAAAAGGGGGGCCGTTAGCTTCTTTCTCCATAAAAGGATGACACCTCCCGCTTGGATGACGCTTCTCGTCCGCCAAGCGTCCTGGCTGACGCCTCCCGCTTGTCTGGCTGCTGACGTCTTGATGACGCCTCGCGCCTGGAAGACGCTTCGCTCTCAACTGGCGTCCTAACTGGCGCCAATACCTTGGTTGGAGCCTCGCGCTTATAAGACGCTTTTAATGACGCTTCACGCCTATAAGACGCCTCACGTCTATCTGGCGTTACGTTTCTGCCGTAAGGTTCCCTCGATCTCGATCTCGAAACCGAAGCCTCTGCGGTATGTTTGGAAGCTTCACGTCTGCATGACGCCTCTCGATTTGCAGGGGAGAGAGGACGAGACTTCTTGATTGGAAGCGAAACGTCCTTCTTACGAGGAGGATCCCTCACTAACACTCCCACCAAAGAGGCTAGTTGTTCCTGCACTGCCATGAGAATCTTCCTTGAAGCTTCTCCCATGTCATGTTCAATCGGGGAGAAGGAGTAGGAAAGCGTTCTTCCACGTCCAACGTCGGGTGACGCTGACGGCCACCTTCAGCCTTTTTAATTGACGAGGGAGCTTCATCTGAGAAACGCTCCGGGCTCGAATCCAATTCAGGTTCTTTCAAATGCCGTTTCAGAGGCCTAGATAGATCCGACTCCTTCCACCCTCTTTAGGTGAGGGAGAGGGAGAGGATGAGAAACACTCACGCAGGATGCTTTTTTCTAAACCAAGCCGACCCTGAGCAGCCTGCAACGAAACAGAGCCTGCTGAAGGGACGTCTGACCGTTGGGGATTCCCACGACCTCCTTAAGGCTTTCGACTTTTTCCTTCTCCTCTGGGCATGGGAGCTTGGAAGAGGTCTAGGCCTGGGAGCGTCCGCAGGTATGATCAACGCCCCCTCCACAACACTGGGAGAAACTCACTTCACTGTAACGTTCACTTTCACTAGCCTACCTTGTAAGTCCGCATTTTGGACTTCATCTGCTGAATTGTAGCTTTCAGATCGGCGATTTCCGAGGCCGAATCAGTAAAGCTTGTGAATTAGACATATAGGGAGAATCCAACTCATCAGGATTAGAAAAAGGATCAATAAAAGGCTCAATAGGCCTTGTACTCACACCTTTCAAACGTCTAACCCTATCCCTCTCTAACTTCTTCAAATAAGAAGTTAAAGTCTTCCATTCTTCTGCATTTAATCCCTCACATTCATGACAGGTATTAGTAGAAGAACACTGAAACCCCCTACATTTACGACATACAGTGTGAGGATCAACCGAAGCCTTCGGTATCCTCACCCTGCAGCCTACATTCAAAACACACATTCTCACACTCACTTTGAATCAGACATACTTAGAAAATCCAAAAAAGCAAGTCCAAAATCAGTCCACAGTAGCGAATGCCAAAAACACGATCCAGATACGTCACCAAAAAGCCGAGAAACGATGATCAAAGGATGAAATAAGAATCTAAGTCAGGAGGTAATAGCAACAATGTTGATACCACCGGCACAGAGAAAATATGATAGAAAACGGGAATGGTTCCTAGTCCTGCCGCCCAGGGCAGGCCGGTAGATCACCTGACCTACCTGTAGCGAGTGGCGCGAAATTTGAATTTCTGTCGGGGACGACGGAGTCTTAGTTATGTATATATCTGACAGGTAAGTTGATTGTATGAAAATCATAATTAAAGCTAAGGACTCTGTTTCGATGGACTGACTTCCACCTTTATGAAGTAATGAATGACAGAAGAAGTTACGTTTGCGAAGTATATAGTGGGAGATATGCCTTTAGGTGATGCCTGGGGTCACCGCTAAGCTGACGATGCTTTTGTTAATTGTCTTAATCCGCTTCATCGTTGCCTTAAGGAAGTTATTGTCTATATGGTCAGTGTCTCAGGCTCCATTGGAAAGGTTGATCCTATTATCTTGTTTTATCAGTAAAGATTCTACCATCTGATATAACTTGCTGACTCGCTATAGGGAAGGTGCCACCAAATTTCAGTTTTATATTTGTAATTGTAATTAACTTGTTTAAATTACGTCTACATGAATACTGTTGACATGAAAGAAAATATTTAGCAATAGAAAGAAAATACTTAACAATAGTTGAATAAACTAAAAAGAATAGTAAATTATTCTTTCAAATATCATGGATGTGATAGCAATACACAAAGGAAGTTTTTGCAAATATGAAAAAAAATGTATTCAAAACTATAACTACAACCGAATTAATTATAAACTTTTTATTTATAGTTGCTGCTCACAAGGGGTAAACAAGTTCCATTCCTGCTGCGAGACTTACTTATCACAATGGAAGTCCAGGAAATATTAGGAAAAACAAAAGTAAGATTTTTTGTGGTTTGTTGTTTTATTTTATTAATAAATCATGAATTGACCATTAAAAAAATTATTGCTGAAAGTTGCAGATTAGGAATATGAGTGATCAAATCTGGCGCAAGTCTTGGCCCCGTGTGGTGACTTCATTGCCATCAGAGGAGGAGGAGGAGTAAGCCCTGGTGGTTTCACCAAAGCAACTGACTCTTCCCACCACTTTCGCTTTATCATTCCTTTTTTTCTTTTTTTTTTTTTTTATTTGCTACTCTGTTGCACCATTTCAAGTCATTAATGTGTATCATATGAGTAAGTATTGTTTTTTTGGGTGGTATCCTTAAATATTCGTTAATTTATTTAGCAAAATGGTTCATATCAGACAAAATCATTTCCTCAAGGCATTATGAATTATTCTTTTGTGAGCTCTTTGGACTTATAGTACACATTAATGACTAGTTGATTAAGAGCCCTCTATACACTTCATGTACCAGTTGAATTAAGTATAACTTAATAAATTTAACCAGACCGCTGAGCTAATTAACAGCTCTCGTAGGGCTAGCCCGAAGGATTAGTTTTTTTTTTTTTTCACGTGGCTACGAACTAGTTGGTTACTTAGCGTAACCCCCCCCCCCGGACCTACATTATTGTGGATTGTTTTTAGGGATTTGAAGCACAGGATATCGAGAAATTAACTTCTAATCATCAGAAATATATTCCACTGGTTTCACATTGGCGGTAGCAGGGAGCGAATTCGGGCTACCAGATTGACAAGGAACTACACGTACCAGTGTTCCTCAGCAAAAGCATGGGTCGTCGTCTTCTACTTCTTCTTCTTCTTCTTCTCAGCTTTAACCCATTTTTATATGGGGTCGCCATTGTGAATGAGTAGTCTCCATCGATTTCTGTCTTGTGCGTCATTCTCGTTAATGCCCTTCCAATATATATCTTCCCCTACACAATCACGCCACCTCTTTTTTGGTCTTCCCTTCTTCCTTTTACCCCGCACTTCCATTTCCATCGTATGTTTTCCAACATGATGTTCCTCTCTTCGTAACAGGTGTCCATACCATCAAAGCCTTCCCTCCTATATTTTCTTTGATATTTCAACTACCTTTGTTGATCCTCATATATACTAATTCCTAATCCTATCTTTCCTTGTTACCCCCGACATCCATCTTAACATTCTCATTTCTGCTACATCCATCTTCTCTGTTTTCCTCATGCATTGCTGGTCTGACCACCGTCCTATGAAACTTTCCCTTCAATTTCAGAGGAACCTTCTTGTCACAGAGGACCCCTGATGCAGACCTCCAGTTAATCCATCCTGCCTGAATTCAATGTCTCACTTCTTGGTCCATGCTTCCACTATCCTCTAATATGGACCCCAAGTACTTGAACTTCTGTACTCTCTTTATTTCTTCCCCGCCCAATCTTATGCTATTTCCACCATCCTTAGTAATACTGGAACACATATATTCGGTTTTTAATCTGCTTATTCTCATTCCTCTCTCCTCAGGTGCTGCTCTCCAACCTCCCCTCCAACTCCTCCCTCCCCTCTGAACACAATACAATGTCATCTGCATATAATATGCTCCATGGCACTGCTTCCCTAACATCCTTTGTCATTACATCCATCACGATATTGAAGATGAATGGGCTAAGTGCCGATCCCTGGTGTAATCTAACTCCTATCTCAAATCCATCTGTCTCTCCAACACTGCTTCTCACTCTAGTATACACATTCCTTTACATCTCCTGAATAATTCTGACATACTTTTCCAGCACTATCGTCTCCCACAAACATCTCCATATTTCTTATCTTGGCACACTGTCATAGGTCTTTTCAAGGTCTATGAATACCAGATGCAGGTCTCGTTTTTCTCCGAATTTTTTCATCAGCTGCCTCATGCAAAATATTACATCCGTTGTGCCGCTTCCCGCCATAAATCCTAACTGTGCCTTCCCTATTCTCACTTCCTCTCTCAGCCTGCCACCTATTATTCTTTCCAAAATCTTCAATTGTGAGACATTAGTTTGATACCTCTATAATTACTGCATTCCTGGACATCCCCTTTACCTTTAAATATAGGTATCAATATGCTTTCCCGCCATTCTTCTGGTATCTTTTCTTGTTCAAATATTTTTACCATCAGATCATACAAGATGTCTACCCCTTCCTCTCCTAAGGCTTTCCAAACTTCAACTGGGATCAAATCAGGTCCTGTTGCCTTCCCATTCCTCATTCTTTTAAAGGCTCGTATCACTTCATCCCTAGAGATCCCCATTATCATTCCCATGTTTAATTGTCCATCCTATCTTACAAGTCTTTCATTTTCTTCATGTAACAGTTGCTCGAAATACTCTTTCCATCTTTTCAGGATGTCTTCTTCCTTTTTTTATGACAATACCATTCCTATCTTTCATTTGCTTCATATGGGTGATGTTCTTCATTCTTTTATTTCTTACTTTTGACAGTTTGAGCATCTTACTCAGCCCTTCCTTGGTTTCCAGTTCATTATAAACCTCTTCATATGCCCTTGCCTTAGCTTGAGCTGCCACCCTTTTTACTTCTTTGTTTCTTTCTCTTAATCTTTCTCTGTTCTCCTCCAGCTGTGACTCTTCAAATCTCTTCTGTGACTCCCTTTTACCCTCCCTCATCACTTCCCCCACCTCCTCCCCCCACCACCATCTCTCCTTTTCCTCCCATACTATTCTAGATGTTTCACCTAGTATCTCCTTTCCATGACTTCTAATTACTGCTGCATTATGCCTCCACCATTCTCCCACATCTTCAATTCCCAGATCAACTTCTCCCAGCACTGTTCTCCTAAACTCTCTCTTCTTATCATTATCCCTCCCTAACAATTTATACCACTTGATTTTCTTTACCCCACTGGTTTCGTTTTCTTTTCTCTTTTCATCGTCAAATCCATACAAAGAAGCCTATGTTGGGGGACCATGTGGTCACCTGGGATAACTTGACAATTCCTAACTTCCTAACTTGATCTATTGTAAAGGAGGTAATCTATTTGTGTGCATCTACCGCCACTCCTGTGTTATTAGTGCTCCCTCTTTCTTTTTGAAGAACGTGATCACTATTGCCATATCAAAAGACATGGCAAAGTCTACTATACTCTCTCCTTCTTGGTTTCTATCCCTGATCCCATGCCCTCCACGTGCACGTTCAATTACATCATTTTCATTTCCTACATGTCCATTAAAGCCTGCTCCCACTACAGTCCTCTCCTGCTCTTCCAGTTCTTGCGTTACCTCATTCATTTCGTTCCAAAAACTGCTCTTTTCTTCCTCTGTACAGCCCATTTGTGGAGCATATGCACTAATGATGTTCATTGATTCCCCTCCATATCATATCTTCACTCTCATAATGCGGTCATTCTTTCTACTCTCTTTTGTCACTGCATTCTTCATTTCCCCCGACAGCACTACACCAACGCCCTTCCTACCCTGCTCATTTGCTCCACCATAGATTAGCTTGTAACCATCCCCCAGTTCTTTGGCTTTATTACCCTTCCATCGAGTTTCCTGCACACACAAAATATCCACTCTCTTTATCCTTATCAAATCCGCCAACTCTCTTCCTCTTCCTGTCATAGACCCGATAGTGAGCTGTCCTATTCTGATCACATTTAGAGCTCGCTTCTTTAACTGCACACGCTCATGATGCAGTAGGCCTTGCCTTGTTACAGAGTTAGGGCGATGTGTCTGTGCATCATAAACAAGTACACCCTAGCACTATTCTCATCAATATCACAACTCATTTCATTGGTTTTGGCATGGGGTTTTATGGTCGGATGCCCTTCCTGACGCCAACCCTCCCTATTTATCCGGGCCTGGGACCAGCACCTGTTGAGGCTGGCTTCCCCCCCCCGCCCCCCCAGGTGGCTAGATTCAGTGAAAGCATGGCTTACAAGTATAACTCCATATACTGCTTTGATGTTAAATTGCTTCTGATAAGTTTTTAAGGGTTTAGGTAGTTATGGACCATTTTACTTTGTCTACAAACACAGTACTTTTAGCAGTTTCTCTCTCTCTCTCTCTCTCTCTCTCTCTCTCTCTCTCTCTCTCTCTCTCTCTAATGCATCCATGTGAAATCCCATATTCGTTGCAGAAGGAATGGGCAGGCTATATAGCACATCGGAGTTTATTTATTTTCATATAAGTTAACTGAAGGGGAATTTTTTAGTCGATAAGAAATTCGTCGGCTCATGAGCGCAAAACATCAGACCAACAAATTCAGGACACACAGTGAAGCAACTAGACCACACAGCCAGTGGTGGGTGTGTGGTCTAGATGCATCTCATAGCATTTCTCACTTTGTTTTCTTGCTGTGTCCATGGAATTTTGGAACATTCCATAGTTTTCATCATGGGTCCTGAGAAATTGAGTTTCATGACCAGTGCTGAGAAGAAAAAAGGCTGATTACCTTATATGTGTAGCATGAAATCATAAAAAATCACAATTAAAGTTATGGACTTGGTGATGCATTATGACTAGAATACTACTACAATCTTTACCATTTTGAAGCAGGAGTTGATAAAGGCTATAATACCAGCCAAGGTCTTTAAGATTATGACAAAGCTCCAGACCTATGCTCATGAAGAGATGGAGTTGTTGTTGGTGTGGTTAAATGAGAAACAGCTCACAAAAGATACCATGATGGAGAGCATCATCTGTGAAAAGGTTTAAGACATCTTTGTGACCAGTTCCCTCAACAGCAATGAGCCACATTTCACTAAAAATCTCACATTTGCCTTATCAGACACTCCCACTAGGTACAAACGAATGCACACCATTCCATAGCACACCCATAATCTGTATTTTTAACCAGATAAGAGCTCCTAGAAGTTTCCATGCCGATACTACTTCTGCTTTTAAGTTGTTGTGAGATTACAAGCCAAAACCGAAAAACTCTCAAAACCTCACTTGTAATTGCCACAAACTCAGGGTGAGGAGCTGCGCTGTCCACTGACTATATCTAGGCTAGGCTAGCCATTGTAACACAATACACAAACAACCAAACAATGACAACAACTACACAACAATTCAATAACTATACAGCAAAAGACACTGCACAAATAATCACTATCAACACCAAAAACCTATAACCCAACAAGTCAACTCACTGTCTACAGCACCAAGGAACCACAACAATACCACTCTACAACTCACAACTCCAACAACTCATTTACAACACAACAGAACTCACAAGCACAACACAGGCACAACAACCTTCAAACATACATCAACAATAATTCAAACAAAAACTTCAAAACACCCAAAATATCTAACCATCAATAATATTCAAGAACAGCTCCCAAAGAACCTGCTCTCCAACAGAGGCTCTGATCACTGACTCACTCACCTCTCCCGACTCTTGTAACAGATGCTCACCACTGATATACACGGTGATCGCCACAACAGACACGCTTATGACTGCCATCAAACCACTCCCATTTATTCCTCCACCAATTTTGCTTTCTCTCTCTCTCTTTCTTTCACACAACCCTCGGAGACGTCAAATTTAAACTACCATCATTACTCCTGCATATTACCTCCCCCATTACATTTGACAACGTCTCCTAACACTTGCAACATCCACGCTAAATCACCTTTCACAACACCCAAGGATGCTCGGATGCAGGCCCCCCTAGATCTTGTTTGAGGACCCTCATACATTTTCTCAGTTACATCGCCATTCACTTCTTCCAAACCACTTTCATTCAAATTCCCATTATCTCCCTCACTACTATCCTCCCAAATCTCATTCACTACTTCACCAACATCTTCTAGCTCTGGTCCCAATATCTCCCTTATTTCTGCTTCCAAAGCACTCATTTCATCCATACTTCTATCAAACTCTTGCAAAGATTTATCCAAGCGCTGAATGGCCTTTGCTGCCCCAGTGCTTGGTGTTACACCTAAAATTTATAAAACCAACCAACCAACCTTACTACTCGGTTTCCTTCCCACTGACATCTCACTTATCCCTTTTAACTCAAACCCACATATGCTATAAGTATCATTTATTCCCTCAAAGTCATCCATATTACACGCTTTTTCAACCGTTTGTACCCTACCACTAACACCCTTATCATGCCGTTCACGCTTATTCCTTCCACTTCCTTTCTCTACACTTTTCTACTTTCTTCCATACTCAACCAACACTAACTGTCGATCTCCCAGACCCATTTGTTCACTGACACTCGGCTCATACTTATTCACCCTCATCCATTGACTCATCGCATTCTCCCAAACATACTGTCGCACACTAGAGGACCCACCCAACTGAATCCCTTTAACACCTAGTTTCCTGAATTCCCAGTTTGACTCATACTCTTTCACCTACACACACTCGCCACATGACCTTCCATTCCACATTCAGCACACTTCGCACACTGTTCTTTACACATCCTAGCATAATGCCTGTTCTTCCCACAGTTACCACAAACCTTGGTCACATGGGTACCCCTACATCCACTCGCTATATGCCCTACCTGCCCACACCTGTAACACTTAATATCCCTATCTTTCTTACATTCACTCACCATATGACCCATCTTTCCACACCCAAAACACCCACCAACACTCACTCTTCTTATGTCCTTGCTTTGCACATCTGTAACACTTCTGCCTTCGCTCACAGCTAACTGTCCGTAACCTTGCGACACTCACGCTCCTGTCTCTCGCAGGTTTCACCATACTTACATTACTTGCTCTAATGCTCCTAGCAACCGCTCCCTCTGCCATTTGCCTCGGCCCTTCTAAAATTTCCTCCCTATAGCTCTCAAACTCAGGCATACCCTCATTTACTTTGGTCCTTATGCTGACACTTCTACTCTCTTTCATACACCTATCTAGCTCGTAATCCCCAACTATCTCTAAAATATCATTCCACATTAACCTCTCACTCGTCCATCACATTTTCTCTTTACATTTCAGATTCATAAACTTGTACGCACTCTCAGGCACAGTCGCAACATCTTCCTCACTAACTCTTTACACTCATTTATCCCTTCATCCCCAAACTTTTTCTTAGCTAATGTTTCCAACCTGCACACATACATTGACAACGATGCACCAGCTTTCATTCTTATCTCTTCAAAATCATGTTTTATCTAACGCTACTCTCTATCCTCTTCACCTGTTCCACAATCCTGGCTTTCACACTCTCATAAGGCGCATTCACTACACTTATCATTACCCCATACATAATTAACAAAAATCCCGTCAAAAAGCTACCCAACTCTCTTGCCCAGACTCTCTTGTTATCCCCATACTTAGCCACACAATACTTCTCATATTCCTTAAAAAAGTCCCCTATGTCCCTGCTACCATATTCCTTGTATTGTGCACATTGGGGTACCTCTCTCATATATACAGCCTTTCGCATTTCCTGCTCACTCTCACTCTCACTTTCACTACTTCCATTCTGATCCCTCCTAGCCTCTTCCGAATACAACGAATCAACTTCCATACTAACTTTCATGCTCTAGATTATGCTCCTCTTACCTTTCTTCTTTCTACCTATCTGTTTCCACGTACTGCTATCTAAATCACTCTCAGCCCTTCCGCAATGTATTCAGTCCTAGTCTCATACTGTCCGACATCCATACTAGCCTTCTTTCCTTTAGTCTTCTTCTTTTCCTCAGCCCCCTTCGTATTCGTGTCCTTAGGTTTATCCTTATTCTGTGTCATCCCCTTCTTTCCCTTACTTATCACAACCAAATCACCTTCGTCACTCATACTCTCATCCATTCGCTCTTCCACTTTCTTTACCACTCCTGGCCCATCACAAGACCCTACTGCTCCCTCTCCCATGAATCACTTCATCATCTGCACTGCATTCATCATTACTCCAAATTTTTTGCCCATTTTCTCAACCATTCTCTCTTCCTCTCTTTTCAACTCTTCTTTCATTTCTACTGTCGCACTCCTTAGCATTCCTTTCATTTCCTCTAACTAGCTCTTCAGCTCCTCACACTCTACCCTCAACCTCTCATTCTCTACTTCCAATTGCCCTCTCACTTCTCTCTCCAATCTCAACTCCTCCCTCAGCCTCTCCACTTCAGTTAAACCTTCCATACTCATTTTCCTTCACCAATCATACAACCCACCACACCAACCGTCCTGCAGCTGCCACACCAGCAGCCCCACGTTGGGCGCCAATAAATAATGTGGCGGGATTACAAACCAAAACCAAAAAAGCTCTCAAAACCACACTTGCACTTACCACACACTCAAGGTGAGGAGCTGCACTGTCCGCTGGATATAGCTAGGCTAGGCTAGCCATCATAACACAATACATAAACAACCAAACAAGGACAACAACCACACAATTCAGTAACTAGGCAAAAGACCACTGCACAAATAATCACTATCAACACCAAAAAACAATAACCTGACAAATCAACACACTGCCTACAACACCAAGGAACCACAACAACAACACTCAACAACTCACAACTCCAACAACTCATCTACAACACAACAGAACTCACAAGCACAACAAACTCAACAACCCAGGCACAACAACTTTCAAACATACAACATCAACAGTAATTTAAACAACTTCAAAACACACAAAATAACTAACCATCAATAATATTCAAGTACAGCTCCCAAAAACTGACTCTCCAACACAGGCTCTGATCACCGACTCCCTCACTTCTCCCGACTCTCATAACAGATGCTCGCCACTGATATACACGGCAATTGCCCCAACAGACACACGCTTATGACCACCATCAAACCACTCCCATTTATTCCTCCACCAATTTTGCTCTCTCTCTCTCTCTCGCAACCCTCGGAGATGTCAAATTTAACCCTCTTACGCCGAAGCCCTAAAAATCAAAACCTCTCCTGTATGCCGGCGCCGGTTTGGAGTGAGCACAGAATCAGAAAAAATAATTTTTTCAAAAAATCACAGCGCGCTTAGTTTTAAAGATTAAGAGTTCACTTTTGCCTCATTTTTTTGTCATTGCCTGAAGTTTAGTATGCAATCATCAGAAATGAAAAATAATATCATTATCATATGTAAATAATGCGAGATATGGTAGCGAAAAAAAAAAAATTCATAGATAATTGGATTCAAATCACGCTGTGCAAAAAACGGTCAAAGCTAAGGAGTTACTTTTTTTTCGTTGTATTGTACACTAAATTGCAATCATTTTGATATATAATACATAGTAAAACAATAAAAGCAACACCGGAAAAATATTATCACAAAATGATGTACGAATTCGTAACGCGCGGACGTAAAAAAATGTTATTTTCAAAAATTCACCGTAATTCTAATATGTTCTAGAGACTTCCAATTGTTTCAAAATTAAGACAAATTATTTAATATTACGATACTGTAAGAGTTTTAGATTAGAATTGCAGATTTCGACCATTTCGGACGAGTTAAATTTGACCGAATGTCGAAATTTTTATATATATATTTTTTTATATGCAAATATTTCGGAGATGGAAAACACTACAACCTTCACTTATTTTTTATTGTATTCTTCATGAATTTGTGCACATTTTGATATATGAAACTCTATAAAACGGCTAATATGAAAAGGAGCAAATATTAGGATAATGCGATGTACGTATTTTGGAGACTTGCGGCCGCGAATCGGCGCGCGGAGTGAAGGTAAATATATTTTTCAAAAATTCACCATAAATCACAATATTGTTCTAGAGACTTCAAATTTGTTTCAAAATCAAGAAAAATGACGGAATATTACTAGGCCGTAAGAGTTTTAGCTTACAATTGCGTTTTTCAACTATTTCGGTAGAGTCAAATTTGACCGAACGTGATTTTTTTTCTATTTATCGTGATTTATATGCAAATATTTCGAAAAAAGAGAAAAGCTACAACCTTCAATCATTTTTAGTTGTATTCTACATGAAATTGCGCACATTTTCATATATAAAACTTTATGTAACAGCTAATTTTAAATAGTGCAAACATTTCGACAATCGCACAAAAAAATTCTGATTTTTTCGGAAGAGTTACCGCGCGGACGTAAGGAAAATGTTTTTTTTTTTTTTCATAAATTCACCATAAATCGAAATATTGTGCTAGAGACTTCCAAGTCGTTTCAAAATGAAAATTAAATGATTGAATATTACTAGAATATAAGAGTTTTAAGCTTACAATGCGTTTTTCGACCATTTCGGTAGAGTCAAAGTTGACCGAAAGTTGAAATTTTTGCACTTAACGTTATTTATCTGAAAATATTTCGAAACTGATAAAAGCTACAACCATGGGTTGTTTTTAGTTGTATTGTGCATGAAATTGCGCACATTTCCATATATAAAACTTCATGTAACGGCAAATTTAAAAGGGTGCAAACATTAGGACAATCGCACGAAAAAATTTATCGGAAGAGTTATCGCACGAACGTAAGGAAAAAGTTTTTTCATAAATTCACCATAAATCGAAATATTGTGCTAGAGACGTCCAATTTGTTGCAAAATGAAGGCAAATGATTGAATATTACTATAATATAAGAATTTTAGCTTACAATTGCGTTTCTCGACCATTTCGGTAGAGCCAAAGTTGACCGAAGGTTGAAATTTTTGCACTTATCGTTATTTATATGAAATTATTTCAAAAGTGATAAAAGCTACAATTATGAGTATTTATTTGTTGTATTTTACATGAAATTGCGCACATTTTCATATATAATACTTCATGTAAAGGATAATTTAAGATGGTGCAAAAATTATGTCAAAGTGACGAAATAATTTTTGAGATGTGTCACTGATGCTTTTTAGTGCGATAAGAAAGAAATTCGCGCTTGCGCGCCTGCGTAGCGATTGTAAACAAAACAACGCCTTGATCCGTGAACTCCCAGCATCCCCCAAGGCACGTGATTCAAAAGTTTTCGGCTGGTAGGCCTATAAGCATTTTTCCGCGAATTTTAAAAAAAACTTTTTTTGAGCCGACGTATGATACGTCCAATCGGCATACGGGAGACATTTTGACTCGACGTTTAATACGTCCAATCGGCGTAAGAGGGTTAAACTACCTTCTTTACTCCTCCATAATGTGTTTTTGTATCCAATACTATCTAGATCAGGTGACCAATGCTGAATTTACACAGAATATGCCGAGTTGCGCTTGAGCAGAGCTGAATCAGATTGTGTTGGCCTTGACATAAATCATGTATATTCCACTTTCAATTTGCCGCATCATGTGTCACTGACATCTCCACACTTGGAGACAGCTTCTGCCTGGAGCAACACAAATTAGTGCACTTCAGAAAAATGGCACCGCACATTATCACAACAACCACCAGCAACAAGGCCAGAACACATGGCAACACTAAATCATCCCTATAAAAAAGTTCTATATTATCAATTTCCTCCTTTTGGTACAATGCTAGTACAGTAGTCATCTCTGCTGCCTCTGAAGATTCCACCAAACCATGGCAAAAATGCGTGTGTTATAGAAAGATGTTTACCAACGAATTATAAATTCTTCTGCTAAGGACCAGGAACTGAGTAGAAACAATATTGCATACTCCATTATACAAATGCAACCCTTTCAGAAGCAATGATGTAAACAAATTCGAGCAGGTTGTAGTAATCCTGCAGCTGTCATAGTACACTGCCGTAGACATTTTCATGGAAGCCATCATATACGTAGTTGTCAGGAACTGGTTTAAAACTACATTGTGTAGCTGTCACGTCATGTGTCAATTGAAACTCACAACCCCTTAACACAACATCTCTAAATGTAAAGCATTATTATCACAAATAAATTTATAGTGGATTAACACACATCTTAGCTTATAAGCTATTACTGAAGATATATATTTATCACCCAATGTGCACATAAACTCAATTCCCTCTAACATCACTACTGATGCATTATATATGCTAGGAAAAGGTCTTATTATATAACTGCAAAACGATTCCTTGTCACTAGTCAGAATCTCTATAATAAACCCCTTGTCAAATAAACCTACCTTAAGTATCCCATAATATTTATATAAATCACTACCTATGAAAATTATACTAGACCCCCAATCATATGCTGCATCCTTCAAAGTAGACTCCAACACCCCCAAAGGTAAAACATCACTAGAAACACGCCCTTTGAAGCCGCTATTACCGCTTTCGTTTGAGATTTAATCTCATCCAACTAAGAACCGGACTCCTTTTCAATATTTAAAATTGCGGTGTGAACTGTAAAGAAAGCAATTGTCAAATCTAGGTCACCCCTAATCCCCTCAACAGGAAATTGCAATACATTGTGAGTATCTCAGATCCTCAAACTGCCCACGTAATTCTGCGTTACATGTGGACAATTTCCCCAAAACTCTCCCCTGATCAGCCAGTTTCGTTTCCAATGCCTCAACCTTTGTTAGGCTCGTAGTCACTACCCCACCAATTCTACTACGGCCATTGCCCTTTTATGCCTCCCACTTCTACCACAGGAAAGCTTTGTACCATTTATTTTCATATCCGGAACACTTACACACCTACACACACACACATACACACTCACTCTTACACTGGCATGGGTTCTGAAAAAGAAAAGGCATGGGTTCTGAAAAGAAAAATCTTTCCCACTGCATTTACAACTGCTCCGAAGGGAGAAAAAAAAAACAAAGGAAAGGAGGGGAAAAGCAGTAAACTATTGCCAAATCCCGACAAAGAAAAAAAAAAAAACAATAAGCCCCCCCCAAAAAAAACAATAAACTCCACCAAACATCAAATTGTTCTTGTAATCTTAGGTATGCTTGTTAATTTTGTTGTAAAATGTTACAAATTAACTAAATTACACGTTTGAAGATTCATAATTTTAGATGAGGACACGGTTGCAACAAAATGAACCAACATATCTAAGATTAATAGAACAACTTGATGTTTAGGGGAGTTTATGGTTTTTTGGGGGCTTATTGTTTTTTTTATTTTTTAGGGGTTTAGCAATTGTTTACAGTTTTTTTTCCCCTTTTTCATATGTTTTTTTTCTCCCCTCGTGGCAGCTGTAAATGCAGTGAGAAAGATATTTTTTTTAGAACCCATGTCACTGTAAGTGTGTGTGTGTGTGTAGGTGTGTAAGTGTTCTTCAAAAACACTGTACTCTAGGAGCCTCGAGCACTTTCCTACTAGCCCGTTCACACAATCCATTAACCTCTGGCCTATAAGGAAGAATATTTACATTCTGTATCTTCATAACTTCTGCAAGAGAGACTAACGATCTGTTCGCAAATTCTCTCCCATTATCCGTAATAAGGAACTCAGGCACCCATAACGGCATATATAGTTAATAATAACCGCAACTGCCACCTCCTCTGCTGTCTTATTCCTCAGTGGAAAAATCTCCACGAACCTCGTTAACTCATCTAAAACCACCAACAAGTGTTTATGTCCATTATTTATGTCCATATTTATGTCCTTACCCCAACTCATACAAATCCACATGCACCCTCTGAAACGGCCTGCTCGGAATACGAAATGACCCAAGTCTACACAACGTTACACCCTCACTGGTTTACATGAAATACACACAGATCACTCCTTCACAAATCTCTCCACTGATGAATACATATTCTTCCAAAAGTATTGACTACAAACTTTCTGACATGTCTTCTCAATCCCCAAATGTGGACTACCAAATTTACAATGTATAATCACCAAAACCACTGGAATCAATTCTTTTGGTACCACAATTTGTATTTTATCACCATTATCCTCTGTACTTTTCAACTTATATTTTATTTTATTTGCCACTAAATTACTCGCTAACTCCAAACCCGCATAAGGCAAGCTATAATCCTTTCTCACTAATTCACCTTTAAGAAGCACCCTTGCCTCTGTCAAGACCTCATCCTTATCTTGTTTCTCCTCCATCACAGAGACATTCTAATCCACACACTCACCAACTGCACTCCACACTTGTTCATCCTGTGTCCCCAAAATGCATTTGTATACCTAGAGGAGGCACAAAACTGAATATGGTAACGTGACCTACTGGAAATCTTTAATCAACTCACAAGACAATTGTAAAAATTAATTTGGGCACTGAATTAAACTCTGAACTACAAAAATAACTATTTCTCTAAAGAAAACGCAAAATTCTAACTACCGCCAGACAGCTAGAAAGATAATCAAATGAAAGTCTGAAATTGACAATTAAAAATTGACACAGAAAACGGATGGTCAAGAACAAGATCCGGGAAGGAACCTGAAACCATTCCCACCAACAAAGGTACATAAAATAAAAGACACACTTCTTGCCACACGCTGACATTAATTCCACCAAAAAATTGAATAGTCATGCAGAAAAACAATTAGACTCTTCAACATGTTAAACACCATTGGGAATTATCAATACTAGTTAACAATTCGGCTCACAGAGGCCAACAGAGTTACAGATCAAAAGAGTTCCCGTCAGAAAGAAATATAATTCTTATTAACACACTTGTCAAAAATAATAACAAATTAATAACAAATCCCATAAAGAGGACAGTGATAAATTTCACCAACAAGTGCACAAAAACAGAGTGATAATTATTTCTCACGAATCCCTCATGGGAAAGAAAGAGGTTTTCTACCACTTCACACATCACCTCAAATAGTTCGAGATGCTGAAAAGGAATTCATTAATGAAAGTTCCAACAACTGTCACCTTTGATACCCATGATAATAGTTTCGTGTGGTTGTCACGCGCCTTCCATCTTCAAGGAAAAGCTGGGCGAATAATGCCCCAAAACTCATATGATACAGTGGAGGTAAAACGTGACGTACAAACAAACGAGCATACTCGTAAAACCGCTCCTTTTAGATTACGTCATGGACGTGTAACGAGTTCGTTGTACAAAACCGATTGTGTAATAACACATCATTTATTTCATGATTCCTGATCTACACATAATACAGTATTCTACATTTTATATTCTCCTTGTTAGGAAGGTAATCTATTTTAAACACTTGTCTCTCACTGGTTCCGCCCACAGAAACAAACACACACGAATACAACGTTAGAGGAATTTTCCACGCAAACTCAGGTTTTGTCAGTGTGACCTTTGAGACAGTAGATTCTTTCTTAACAAAGAAAATTTACTTTGTGCCCTGTGAGAGCTAGTGCTGATATCTATTAGTTTCAAAGAATCGTCACTGTTCACCATATCTGTCTATCAACTATAGGTTCAACAAAGTGGTAATTTAAATCTATAACCAGGAGCTCTGGTTGGTTTGGTGTTTGCTTCTCACCTCGGTGGTCGCGGGTTCGATTCTCGGCCATTTCATTGAGGAGTGAAGATAGTTGTATTTCTGGTGATAGAAGTTCACTCTCGACGTGGTTCGGAAGTCACGTACAGCCGTTGGTTTCCGTTGCTGAATAACCACTGGTTCCATGCAACGTAAAAACACCATGCAAACAAACAATATAACAGGAGCTCGGTCCACCTACAGCCGCTGGCTCCTGCCCAGCCATAGTTCATACAAAATAGTTTATGTAAAATTAGAAGAAAACTATGGGCTAGCTCCCCACACAGAAAAAGTGACATTTGTGGTAGTGAAACCCTTATTTCAATTTTTAACAAAATTTCAGTAATTGCAAATGAGACTTTTAACAATTTTAATCGTAGAAAGGAGGGTGACAATCAGTTAAATAAAGACAGAATCAATATTTTACGTAATCTTAAGAACGATGATAGTATTGTTATTACAAAACCAGATAAAGGCAGGGGTGTTGTATTGATGAAATAGGTCTGATTATTTAGATAAAATGAATGAAATACTCTCTGATAATACAAAAATTTAGGATGTTGAATGTAGATATTTGCGGGTCACATTTTGAAATTAGAAGATAAATTAAATAGGATGTTAAGAAGTTTTGAGAGATAAGATTGGGGAAGTTACATATAGTAATTTATATGCTTCAGGGTCAAAGCCCGGTTATATTATGGTCTATCACCTAAGGTGCATAAAATAGGAAACCCGTTGAGACCCATTATATCTTCAATTGGCACTTTTAGCTATTACTTATCAAAATTTCTAGTTCCAGTTTTAAAACCTATAACTTTTAGTGAGTTTAATGTCCCAAATTCTTCCAAGTTTGTCAAAGAATTGTGTTCTTTCGATTTTAACCAAGATGTTGTAATGGCTAGTTTTGATGTAACCTCTCTTTTCACAAATATCCCATTAAAAGAAACAACTGACATTATTCTTAATAATATATGTGAAAACCACATAACTTTTGGACTTAGTAAAATAGATTTGCGAAAGTTATTACAATTGGCTACAACTGATGGCATTTTTACTTTTGATGGTAAATTATATAATCAAATAGATGGAGTTGCTATGGGAAATTCCCTTGGACCTGTATAATGCAGATTGTTTCATGGGTTATTGTGAAAGGATTTGGATGTCTGAATGCCCTGTTGCTTTCAAACCCTTGTTTATTATCGTAGGTAGGTTTGTGGATGACACTTTCCTTGTGTTTAGGGAACGTTCACACGTGGATTTATTTTTTGAATATTTTAATTCTCGTCATCCTAATATTTCTTTTACTTGTGAGACAGAACAGGATAATATGTTGTCATTTTTAGATGTTCAGGTACACAGAAATAGAGGTAAATTTGAGACTTCCGTTTATAGGAAAAGTACTTTTACTGGCTTGGGATTGAATTATCTTAGTTTACACCAAAGTTGTTTAAACTTAATTCAATACGTACTATGATAAATGAGCTTACAATGTCTGTTGTGATTTTAATTTATTTCATCAAGACATGGTCTTCCTCCAGAATTATTTTTCCGAAAATTCTTATCCCGTATTTGTCTTTTACAAAGTTCTGAAAAATTTTCTACAGGAGAAATTTTGTCCCAGACCGGTGTACAGTACTGCTAATAAAGATGTAAAGTATATTAAATTGCCTTTCCTTGGTCATAGTAGCTACTTGGTACGAAAAAAGTTACAAGAAATACTTAAGCATAGTTTTCCTCAAGTTAGTTTCAGATTTGTTTTTACTAACCCTTTTACTGTAGGATCACTTTTGAGGGAGAAGCCTGCTCTTCCTGTGGACCTTAATTCGAGTGTCGTTTACTTGTTTACCTGTTCGCAGTGTGGTCTGGGCTTCAGACACAGAATTTTGGAACACAGAGGTCTTTCCGTTAGAACTAGGTTTCCTCTTTCTAAACCACCATTTTCAGCCATAAGGGATCACAGTTTAGCACACGACCATCCTTTCACTCACCAAGCTTTTAGAGTACTGTCTTTTTGCTCAAATAGACTGGACCTTTTAATTTCAGAGTCGCTGTTTATTAAGAAAATGAAACCGGAATTGAACAACAACTCATCCGGTATTCAAACTAGCTATCATATAGTTTCATAGTAGGTTACACAAAGTGGGTCGTTAGCCATTTTATTTTTTAGTGTAGTTTGTTTACCTTTAATATTATTTTTATTTTTTTATTTCTGTTTTTGTATGATTTGCGCTTTGTTTTGGTTTTTTCGTAATTTTCAATTTTTAGTTTGTATGTGATGTTCGTTTTATTTTATGTTTTTACTGAAGCTTTTAATCAGACAATTAATTTTAATGTAATTTTAGTGATTTCTCATCCTTGTCCTTTTTTCAGCCTGAAGATGAGGTTTTAAACCTCGAAAGCTCGTAATATTAAAGAATGTTCTTCCTAGTCTTGGCACTATTATTCATCATCAAGCTTATATATATCTATATATATATATATATATATATATATATATATATATATATATATATAATATATATATATAGATGGGGACTAATATTTTCTGTTAAAACAGAATTCCATCTAATAAGAGGAGCCCATAAAAGTGTCAAAAGGGGGTTGGATATTGATTCTAATTACGAATACCCGAAGTTCAATGGTGATTTGTAAGGTTGGAGTCGGTAAAAATAAACTTATAACCTCACTTGTTAGCCGAGTCAGTAACTTCACTGACGTCCTGATTTCTTCTCGTCCGCTGGCAGTAGTTCGAACCCATGAGAGGACGAAATTATTATCAACTAAAAATTCCCCTTGAATTTACATATACTATATCAATTCCGAGGTAGAATGAATCAGATATTAAAAGACAGTTGTAGCTCGAATTATTTATATGAATCACGGTGATGTGATAATTATTCATATATTCCTATATATACATTCATATATATAGATAGATAGATAACTTGAAAAGCCAACAAAGGACGTCTTAGGTGTCAAAACAAATGAACAAGCAGTTTTTGAAAGTAGTATCTGTGCTTACAGTTCCGGTGACAGATTATTGGCACTTGCAGTAGGTGTTCAGGTAGTAATAAAAAGGCAAGACTGGTAGAAATAAGAGTAATTACTAATATCATTCAATAATCAAGATGAGTCCAGTGTAGAGACTGAAAATTGGGATTATTTAATTATTAAAGGTATTCGTGAAGATAGTAAAGGAAAATGAGGGTAGTGAGACTTCATACACCAGACTAGTAAAGAATAACCACTCAAGGCATTCTTAGGACCAAGATACAAACGGGACTCATCATGTTTTTTGGGGGGACTGAACTAGTGATTGCTGCTATCGCAGATTAGACAACTGTAGAGTGATTTTGTTGAAACGAATAGTACATCAAAACTAAATTTTAATTAATATTAGGTTCATGGAAAAAATGGGCATTTAAATAAAATCTTCTCTTCGATTTTTTTCATCAGTGAATACCCGTGTGGCTTATCTTTACAATAGTAAAATTGGATACTAACTAATGCCATATGAAATGAACAGAGGTGGAAAATCATAGCAAGGAAAATCTTGACTTTTCCATTTTGCATGCTTTTGCAAAAGTGAAAATGTGGCCTGCGAGTTTGTGGCCTCAAAGTGTTTAGTGAGTGTAAATATTAAACACTAAAAGGAGAAGAGAAGTAGTTTTTTTTATTTACAGCTGGAAAGCTCTGTCAAAATCTGGTTCTTTATTATTTTGCAGTTTCCATTAATACATTCATTATAATCATATATTGTACAATTAAAAGATTCAACTTTTCCTTTCTAGAGTCAGCTGTTTGTTGTTCTTTTTGGTTCTGTGTATGGCCTGAACCTTCGAAACATAGCATGGCATGGGTTTTTAAATCCAAGAGAAGCAAAATCTTCCTTCATAACAAAAACAATTATTTTTAACGCTTGTGAATGTTGGCCAAGACCTTGGAAGTTAATTTGGGGTCCAGAAATGAATATACCGCAAGGTTGCAAACTTCATTCCCTGAGGTAAGTACTGGTGTGTTCTTTGCTATACTATTGATTTAATTCAGTTTACCTATCCTGTAATATTTTATCAGATCCTTATACCCGCAATATCATAACTTAGCACTAACCCCTGCCTTACTTTTAGTCCATTTAGAAATAAATTCATGATTTATTTAATTTATTTAATTTCTCTTGTATATTTCACTATTAACGTTTGTGTTTAGTAAATGAAATACTTTTGATTTCCTGTTCCTTTCTGCTTCACCTACAGTTATGCACTAAACATATATTTATATAACGTATTCTTATAGAAAGCTTTGGTAATGACACAGTACATGATGTTCCGCCGTTAATAAATTGGGTACATAGATTTTGTGTATGTGGTATGCAGACGTTCTTTAAGTATTAATATAACATACCTCTATTATTTTGATGAGATGTTGGGTCTTTAATACTTTAGATTCCAGGTGTGCGTTATCTCTAGTACTGCATTTTCTTCTTCACAAACTGGTATGCCATTATTC
>NC_061110.1:62964374-62981768 GCF_015104395.2 Macrobrachium nipponense | reverse complement strand
GCTATGTTAAGATAATTTTGTCACTAACTGCCGATATATTTGTAAATACATATTCTAAATTGAATAGAAAAGGTTGTTAATTATTTATGGAATTGTTGTACTCTGTAAGCTATGCAATTTTGCCGCTAAATCTAATGTAATTTCCCTTGCCTCTTGGCAGCTGCTCTCGATATTCACACATTTATACCAGAGGAACCTCACACAAGTCGGATACCTACTCTACTGCAGTGGTTGTGGTCTCAGACCAAGTAATAACAATGCCTGACTCTATGACTTATGTGATTCATCCTCCCCTTCTCCATAATGCTTTTTCTTATGTCTTTGAGTGTAGACTCCTAGGTATATGTTAATCAAATGAGGATGAATACAACCAAGTATTACAGAAAAGGACAACGTCCATCTCATGACCCTTTGTTAGCTCTGAACTCCTGTCTTGCTCAACCTAATCTCAAGAACTTTACATCCAATTCTTCAGAGATTACAAATCAAAAGTAATAAGAAGTCATCCCACCAAAATACCTACTCTGGTTACTGTAAAGTGACAGGTTTCTGTCAAAACAAACACAATCTTTAAATCAAAATTTATTTTTTGTACAAACCCATTACTACTTAATCTAACTCCTATGCCTTTCTCTCACATTGAGACGTCGCACAATGCAAATAGTGACCTTTGTGTGCTTGGATGTCTTACTTGACCTAGCAGATGTCTCTTTTTTGATTCTGAGTTTGGTATGATAGGCTATTATGGAGGAGTTATGGAGTTCCATTTGACAATGTCTGTGAGAGAGAGAGAGAGAGAGAGAGAGAGAGAGAGAGAGAGAGAGAGAGAGGGTGTAATTGGTGTATGGATCGTTAACGACTGGATTGGCTGTTGGGGAGTTCTGGGTTGTCTGCTGGTGCTGTTGCAGATCAGACTTGTGTGCTTTGAGTGAGTCTTTGGTCAGTCTTGGGTTAGAGCCTGTGACAGCCAGTAGTGTTAGCACCAGTCAGTAGTGTCATTATAGTCAGCTAAGTTGTGTTTTGTTTGTTGTTTAGTTGTTGTTTTGTTAGTTTGATATTGCTGCTTAAGAGTGGTTGTGCTATGAGGTTTTTGTTGAGTTGTATGTGAGTTCCTGTTATTGTATGTGAGTTGTTAGGGTTGAGGGTTGTTCTTGGTGTTGTTAGTGGGTGTGTGTGTTGCTTTTTGTGTGCTGTTTGTGCAGTGGTCTTTTGTTGTGTTGTTGAGTTTTTGTTGTTATATGTGAGGTTGTGGTTGTGTTCCTTGGTTGGTGGTTGTGTTGTTAGGTTGTGGTTGTGTTCCTTGGTTGGTTGCTGTGTTGTTGAGTTGCGGTTGTGTTCCATGGTTGTTGTTGTGTTGTTGTGGTCCTTGGTTGTTGTGTTGTTGTTGAGTTGTTGGGTTGCAGTCCTTGGGTGTTGTGTTGTGGGTTGTGGTTCTTGGCTGTGGTCTTGTTGTTGTTGGTATCTCCGTGACCTCAACCAGCAGACAGCACGGAATAGCCTGGAGTATCTGGAGTTGGGTAAGTACATGTGT
Source organism: Macrobrachium nipponense (assembly GCF_015104395.2). Taxonomy (NCBI): domain Eukaryota; kingdom Metazoa; phylum Arthropoda; class Malacostraca; order Decapoda; family Palaemonidae; genus Macrobrachium; species Macrobrachium nipponense. Next base: position 62,980,237 of record NC_061110.1, on the reverse strand, counting down.
TTTGAGAGTTTTTTGTTTTTTGTGTGTAGGTAGGTCAATTGTTCTGCATATTTCGTAGTGTGAAGAAGAAAGTTGACTGGGGTAAGTTGGGCAGCTGGAGTGATTAGGTTTAAGTGGGGGGGATTTGCCCGCTTGTTTTTTTAAGCTTGTGATTCCGCCACATTATTATATGGGTAAATACAAAAATTAAAAAAAATTAGTTTTACTTATACTTGAACTGACGTTCTCAAACATTCTATTGTCAACAAGTTATAGCACTCATAAATAAAACTGATGGCTTGGGACATTAAATTTGAGAAAATAATTCCTTTTTTAAGATAAATCAATACCAAGTTTCTTCAATATCTTAGAAACATACGATACAATTCAACCTTGGAATTGGTATGCATTCTTGAAAAATAGGTCAAGGCAAAAATATTTTGACATAATCGTCAATTCCTAAGTGAAAGCCCTTTAAGTTTTGTTAGAATCAGAAAAAACAATGCTGTCTTGTGACCTTGAGAGGGTAGTTAGAACAACAAAGATTTGGGAAAAACTGCCCATCACCCCATCCAAGGTTACTTGGACTTCCTCTGCAAATGTAATAATATTACACATAAAAATGGAAATGCAACCCATTCCATTATAAAAATATCGCTATGCTCTGTATAATGGGTCAATGAGGAAAAAACTCCCAAAATTACCAAGTCTGCTCAGGATGTGTGCAAATGCCAATTCATCATATTTAGTACAAACAAACACGCATCAGTTCCGTGGGTCGGCATGATAGCCCGAACTCCCATGAGAAACTAGATCAAACCTGGGTGTTATGGTTCGTTCTCATGACCCCAAAAGTCAAGTATATGTGTTCGTTTGTACAATACTGTTTTCTTCCTAAGATCAAATTGTCAACTCTATTGCATCCACTATCTCTCCTCTACTCAAGTCTCTTCAGAGAGCTCCTATCTCAAGATGTACGTCAACTTGTAAATAGTTCAGAGAATATATATGACAGTTTTACACTTCAATGAGTTTTACGCTAAACCTTCAACATGAACGGAAGTGAGAAATCATCTCGAGTTTTATGCTAGCCGGTCAATGCAGAGAGAGAGAGAGAGAGAGAGAGAGAGAGAGAGAGAGAGATTGTGAATCATAAAGAATTCTGTGACCGACCACTTCCTATATTCTTAGCAGTTGATCCAGGTCACTACACAAACACCATGGAAAGCTCAATGCTTATGTCTCCCAGAGACTGGGTGCTGGTATGGCTCTTAATCTGTAGACAGTTTTTCCAGGGGGTTTAGAGAACTGATCAAGACATTTTCTGTAGGCCTGGCACATTCGGAATTTAGCAATTGGCACCACCAAGTGTATAAAGTATTTTTAATTTATTCAGACATGAGACACCCGACTTATTTTGTCACGTTATTTTTCCACAATCTCGGTCATCCATGTATCTACATCCCTTCTTATATATATGATATAATGTTATTGTGCACAATTTTATTATTTTCTCAGGGTAGCACACCAGCTGACATCCAGAGTTTTTCTCGTTTTTTGGTGGCGAATGAAGCAGTGGTTAAGTGCTCTGCACCTTGCTTCTTCATCTCATCTGTTTTCTTTTATCCTAGCAGGCCACTACCTTTCTTACTCACTTTCCTTCACTCTAAATGTTTAGAAATTGCATACTGTACTTTACTTTCTCCTAAGAAGCCAGCAATTTCCTTTTCCAACTATTTGTGGTCTCATTAATTAATAAGACACCAAAAATCCAGGTATGGGTCGTCAACTTCATAAATGACATCAACTCACCAGAGCAAAAAATATCTACTATAATCAGTCAATCCAATGTGCTAATCCACTATCTAAGGCAATAGTTTATTTTGATATGAACACATACACATACAGATTGAAAATAAAACTTATTCCATACAAACCACCCTCTTCTTCAAACAGACAAATATTTCTTTCTTGGTTCACAGAACTGATAACAAGTGGGCAATGGGTACTAAGTCAAAACTCTGACTCAAAGGAGTGGTTTTTAATTATACAGCATAAACCGTGTTAAGAAAAATCACTTCATTACTGTTATGAAATTTATTTGATTACCATCGAAGTATAGGTTATTTTTTCTCCATTAGATATACCAAATATGACTACTTTAATGTGCTGTCCCCTGGTGTAAGAACAGAATGCCTCAAAATTTCTACATAGTACAGCTTAATTTGCCTGTTAATTGATTTCTTTAAGGAAAACTCTAAATAAATAGTTAGGAATATTTAAAAATAAATATTCATAACATGAATACAAATTTAGTAAAGCTCCCCAGATCTAGAACATTTATCAACAGATCAATGCCAAGTTTCTTAAAATGATGGAAGGTATTCCATCTCAAAACTTTCAAGTAATCACTAACCTATACCAATGTAAAACTGAAAATGAAAAAACCTTACCTTTCTTCATCCAGCAAAGTCAAGATTTTAGTCCATACTGGAATCATTACATCTGGCACTAGTGGGGATTGAGTAATGATTTCTTCCATTGACTCCTTATTTGCAATTGGCATCTTCATAAACACACAACGTAAATCTTCTGCCTGGAATAGATAAGGTTTTTATCTGAGTAAAATATGAACAACAACAACCACAACATCAGTAATAATAAGAAGAGGCGGAGAAGGCGAGCAGTGAGTGACAACAACTGCAACAGAGGAGGAGCGAATTTGAGCTCTATTGGCCGGGATGGCTGACCACAGGGAAACGACAAAGCAAAATACAATCTGAATGATGAGGGATGTGACAACCTCTCATGTACTACAGAGTGCCTCATAACATAGACCTGTGATGAGAAGTTAACAACGGTGAAAAAGGAGCTAAGCTAAGAAATCCCTAATGACGTCATAGATCTAGAACTAGGAAGGCTACATTCGACAATCAAACTTACTAAGTACTGTATGGTTTGGGAGTCTAAAGTTCGCCAATCAGTACTACCTATCGATTCCAACAAAGGCCTAGAATCAGTAAACAATCTGACAGGAAGAGTTACTGAGCCTTTAATAGTTTTTCCAAAGAGTAACTGCCCAAGTTATGTAGCGAAGAATACGGAGTCATCAACCAGTTTAGACAAATTCCTAGTTTCAGCTGCCTTTCCAGAGTGACACACCTTTGGTATTAACTTTGATTTCCAAAAGATAGGTACCACATCGTACGTCTCCTTTGATCCCAATAAAACAAGATTTCCTCAAATGCTTAAATACCAACTCTTGAAAACAGGACTTTATTTGGTTTGCTGTGAACTCTCCTAACAACATGATTTACTCGCTTAAGATCTCTTATTTTCTCATCGCTATCCTTCATTGTCATTAGTAAAGCACTTATCGATAAATCTAGTCTAATGTTCGCAGCCAGCCAGCCTATTTTACCTGCATGCTCTCGATTGACTTTCAAAACTTGTTTTGCCAATAGATCATCAGGACTGGCTTTAGGTATATATTGTTTCTCCTCAATACTTTTTGTATAATCCTCCATCGATATCACAATCTCGTTTTCCGATTTGTGCATATCTATACCAGTAAACCTAAATGCATTCTTCTCAATCTCTGACACCGTTAAAACACTTAACCTTTTTTATGGTATTATTAACAAATATCTTTGTTCCTGCGATGCTGAAATCATCAACATGGGTAATGACCATTCCTACAAGATTATTCATATCATACTGATAGTAAAATGCTTCATCGACACTCACATTCTTCCATCCTTCGTTCTTAAAAATATCCTTTATTCTAAGCCAAAACTTTCTACTGGCATCAAGTCCGTACAAAGGCTTCTTCAATTTCCAAAGTGCACCTTCTTTCTTTGGGTTTTCAGAGGTTTGATAAAGACTTCTCGATCCAATGCTCTTGATTGTAAGAAGGCAGCCCTAATATCAAGTAATTACTAACCTATACCTAGACCAGGTTTTATTATTTTTCTCCTGATAAAATACAAGATCGCCCTCATCGTATTTTATGTTATTAAAGCTGTCTTTTCTCACCTTGGAAGCCATAATCAACTTGTTTTCACATTCTTGTTCTGTAAATTTTTTAGTTATCTCATGGTGCCTTTCCATAATCTTTGACACTGCTTTACTATCGAAGAAACTTTCTGTGGCTAGATTTCCAGTTGAGATTCCTGGAAAAATAACTGATTTCCCTGTCACCAATCTCATAGATTCGTACCCAAGAATATTTACATTTGTATTGTGCGTCCATGTTGCCATATTTATCGCCATTTTCAAATCTATCTTTTCGTCTGCGTCTAATGTCTTGTTCACTGTAACATCGGCTAAATGATGGTTTCTTTTTCTTTCATTTAATCCATTACTTCAGGGAGAGTATGGTGGACCAAACTTTATAGTAAAGCCAAACTTGCTTGCATATTCATTTAACCCTTCATCCTGAAATTCGGTTCCATTATCAGCCCAAAACCCAACTGAAGGGAACCCAAACTGCCAATTCCAGCCATTATTCAAAGCATCAACTATAGTTTCCATTCGCTTGTTTGAAACTACTACTCCAGAAATAAATCTTGTGAACGAGCAGACCATCCAAAGTATGTATTTACTTCCATTCTGTTTCAAATCAGTGGCAACCATCTGATTAAAATCAGTTACTTTTTGGATTACTACTTTCGGCCTTCCCAAAGATCTTTAAAATTTTTGACAAACTCTGCAGTTCATTACAACTCTTTTTTATTATTTTCCTGATTTCATCATCTAGTAAATTAGCATTTCTATATGCCCAAATTAACTGTCCTTCGCCTTTATGATTGGTTACCTCACGGATTATATTTACTTTCTATAACTTTGTACACCCTTTTCCTTTTTTTATAAAGAAAACTGTTTCGTCCGTTGTCCAAGTGCCACATTTATATGATTGTAAAGCCTGATGGCCTCCATCAGTGTCGTATAGTAATTGAAATCTTTTTGACTTATGCAAATTAATGATCATAACATTATTATGCATGATATCAACGTTCCATTCCTTTAGGGTGTTTTTCCCGAACAAAAAAGGTTTATTCTTTTTCCAATCAGTGGAAAATGTCACAAATCTGTTATTTTCCACTGAGCCACTGACTCGAGAATCACCAACCTTTGTCTTAAGAGTTGACTCCATTTGCATAGAGATATTCTAGTATCCATTGTGAGCATCTTGAGCTTGAAACAGGTCATATTTCTGAAGTGATCCATCAAAATCTTTGCTGCCTCTCCTTGAATTTCTTAGCCCTCGTTTTTCTAACCCAATCATCATCTGTATGGCCAAACAGAGGGCCATTGCAAGTTTTACGTCGCAAAAACTCAAATTCTCCTGTAATCTTGTTTATTTTTCCAAATTTTTCCAGCTTACTAATATCACCAGAAAGATCACCATCACCTTTATATCCAGAATTGCCAAATGAAAACACTCATTTACGCAACAACCACCACCGGGGTTTTGCAAAATAAACTAATTAAAAATAAAGGATTGACTACAGGGAAGACGAACAGCTTACAAGTATTTCAACGTTAATACCGTTCGGAAATTCTTCAGATTTTCTCTATGTGTTGCCCTCAGCTATCACATCCAAGCAAAGACTGACATTACAATCATCGTGTGTTTCTACATGAAAGCATTACTTCAGTAAGTTTCTTCCACAGTCCGAAGCTTTGGCAAGTAAGAGGTTACGAATTCGTCCAAACGAAGACCATGATACTAATGGCTCATTATTCAAACCGTCCATCACTTCTGATTCCTCCGACAGCAAATTTCCAAGCAGCTCAACTTCGTGGCATCAAGTTTCATGCCACGAAGGCCTAACGCCAGGAACATGCCGAAAGTAAAAGCACTTGCCCACATGACCTGGAAATCTCCCACACCCCCAGCAGTGAAGAGGAAAGTCTACTCCATCCTCATAATGATTTTACATTGGCGAAATCCACAGCAAACGACAAATCCTAGGTATAATCTTCTGTTTCGAATAAAATTAAGATCGGACGCTCTGCTACCAACATTAGATAGGATTCTTAAGAGACGTTTCCTACATAGTGGTTTATTTATGACTAAAAGCTTATACACAAAAGATGTACAAAGTTGAATTGAAGGTAAACACCGCAAATGCTGAACTACATAATAAGCTTGTTAAAGGTTTGAACAGCAGTTATATTTTAAATACATTTTTAGCCAGAAACATATATATAACACATACCACACTGCTGGCAGCCAATATCATTCTGAGCCCCTAGGACATGAAGCTGTTGATCACCTTCCTTAGCTGACTAAATGGTTGATCACCTTCCTTAGCTGACTGAAAGATCCAGAACCTGGGACTGTGACAACTGGTGTATCTCTATCACCAGATTGTTCAGCTCCAGGAAGATGTTGCCCCTTTTCTTTTACGTTAGCTACCACCATAGAGTTGTCGCTCATGGTGACTGCCAACTTCTCTGCCAGTTGCTCCTGAAAGTGTTGGAGTGCCAGCCAGACTGCTAGCATCTATAACAGGTTGAAATGCCCCATCTTCCCTGTGGGTTTCCATGTCTCTGAAATACACAGGCTGTTCAGATGTTAGCCTCATCCCCTTAAGGATCTGAGAACACCAGGTCCTCTCCAACCCTGTCTGTCGACTCAATCAGTTGTGATGGTGGGTTCCTCCAGGACTTCTCAGCTGACATAGAAGGGATCTGATGTGCTCTCCCCCTGGGAATCAATTTCTCCAGGAAGACTAAGTGTCCTAACAGGACTTGCCACTTTTTGCTGATTGTTTGGGCAAGTTGAGGAAAGGATCTGAGATCCTCAGAAGGTTGAAATCTTTTTGCTTGATGGATGTGTCCTCCCCACTACAGTGTCAAGCCTCATCCCAGGTACGGTACTTGATCATCTACTTTGGGGAGAAGTTTGACTTTGGGAGATGTATGATCACCCCAAGGTCCTTGCACAGGGAGCAGATCTGGTTCATGTCATATTATTCTGTTTCTGTGATTGAGGATGCCAGAATCAGTCCAGGTACAGCTGGAGTCTGATCCACATAAGAATCTAAGTATATATATATATATATATATATTATATATATATATATATATATATATATTATATGATTAACTTGATCACGAAGTATATAAAACGTGATGCTATGTATAAATAAAGTTTTTTTGCCACGAAGGAAAAAACCTTTATATATATATATATATATATATATATATATAATAATATATATATATATATGTGTAGATTAATAAAAATATACTATATATATATAATATATATATATATATATATATATATATATATATAATATATAATATATATATATATATATATATATAAATATATCTATATATACATATATATATATATATAATATATATATATATATATATATATATATTATATATATATATATATATATATATATATACATATATAATATAATATAAAATAATATAATATATAGTATAATATATAGTTATATATATACTACTATTATAATAATACATTATTATATATATATACATATATATATACTATATATATATATATATATATCATATATATATATGTAATATATATATATATGTGTATATATATATATATGTATATATATATATATATATATATATATATATATATATTATATATATTTGTAAGTCAGAATCTTTATTAATCTATACCTCAATTGCTGGCCTGGTCGGTTTAGGTGTCACTGAAGTCCTGATTTCTCCTCTGTGCACTGATTCGAATCCACGAAAGGACGAAATTATAATCAACTCAAAAATTTCCGTTCAGTTTACATTTGTGAAAATCTATTAATTCCGAGGATAGCGAATTGGATATTAAAGGACACTTGTAGCTTAATGCATATATATGAATCGTGGTGATGTGATAAAAATTCATAAAATTGTTTTGTGCAGCAAACGCACAATTGGTTTAACATGGTAGAGGTAGCTGGATATCGATTCTAATTACAAATACCTGAGTTCGACAGTGATTTGTAAGGTCGGAATTGATATCAACTTATACCTCACTAGTTGGCCTGGTCGGTGTAGGCATCACTGAAGTCTTGACTTCCACTTTGTGCTGGTTCGAATCCACGAGCGGAAAAAAATTATTATCAACTAAAAAATTCCCCTCCAGTTAATATTTATGAAAATATACTAATTCCAAGGCAAGCAGATCGAATTGTTATTAAAGGAAATTTGTAACTTAATGCATATATATATGTATATGTATATATATATATATATATATATATATATATATATATATATATATATATATGAAATGTATGTTTAGTTTTCGCATAATATAATTTGAAGTTACGAATAATGTAGAATGTGAAAGAGAAAGAAATTAGCATTGTCTGTTCGAAGCATGAAATTGCTGTCATCTTTCGAGGTAAGAGGAGCTTGGAGTTCCATTTTGTTTTGGGGATCCTGTCAATCATATAACGCTTGTGACTTGTTTCAGACTTGTGTCTTTGTCAAGTAACCCCATGAAGATTTCACCATTTTTCTGTAATTACGTCATATTAGAAGCTTCTAGAAGGATTCTGCCTAAGCGTTTCATGTATGTCTAATACCTTTCATTTCATATAAGTAGTTAGAGATGTTTTTGTATTGAAAACTATTTAATATTACCGGTAGATTAACTCTTATATCTCTCTATTTGTCAAAAGAGAGTTTGTTAGCTCTTAAGTACCTTAAATTTGAAGTGGAAAGGTTTGTGACGTCACCCAAGGAAATGATGAAACTTAATTTCATTAAAGAAAATTCTATAATCATATCTTTTATTTTGAAAGATTTTTATTGTCTTAAATCATGTAATAATACATGTTATTTATGATCGTAATCCCACTTTGTCTCTATTTATTGTTTTAAAAGGAATTATATAGATTAAGCAAAGGAACTTCGGATCCAAAACGTTTCATGTACGTCTAATACTTTTCATTTCATATAAGTAGTTAGAGATGTTTTTGTATTGAAAACTATTTAATATTACCAGTAGATTAACTCTTATATCTCTCGATTTGTCAAAAGAGAGTTTGTTGGCTCTTAAGTACCTTAAATTTGAAGTGGAAATAATGTCTCGCCAAGTTAACTACCATGCAAGAGATTTTGTCATTCTGAGATTTGAAACCGTGACATAAGGAAATAACATCTCCCTCCCCCTCTCTCCCCCATATGAGAGATTTTTTTTTTTTTTATTTCACATTAGTGTAAAGATTTTATACTTAGTGGTTGGTCACTCGTAAATTTTAGATTTGGTATTTCTTAGAGTTATTCAATATTGCGTTAATAAAAGTTTTAAGTTGCAACTTATAAACATATTTACAGTGGTTTGGTGAAACTATTTCATTTTTACACATTGAAAATTTTTATATTCTGTGTTTAATTCTAATGAAGTGTTTTTTTTTCTGTCACCATGTCTTATTTTTCAAAATTTGGTGGTGAATTTTATATCCATATGCATTGTGAATTTTGTTTTGTATTCACAATTTGTTTGATTAACGTCACTGTTTTCATTAATTAATCATTGCCCATTTAATTGAATTTAACACTTGTGAATCAATTTGCATCTATTTAGAATTCTTTTCAAGTTTTGTGTTGGTTTAACGATTGTGAATTAATTTTCAGATTTTAATTGTTACCTAACACTTTGAATCTTAATTAATTAATTTTCTTGATTTTTATGATCAATTAATTTTGATTTAATTTTACTTAAAAATTAATTCAAGAATTAATTAAAGTTTGTGTTGTTTTCAAATAATAGTAAATTTCCTTGAGATCGTGAATTTCACTTATAAATTTTGAATACAATAATAAATTTTTATATTTGAAATTTTTATGAGTTTTTTTTCTTCTTCACCAGCATATTTACTTTTGTTTAGATAGAAATATAGAGGTGTAATTGAACTGTTTTACTTCAAGTTCATTGAAGGGAGGTAGAGCTAAGGAAATACTTAGAATTTTAAAAGTTGTCGATGGAGTGATGCCCTTTAATTAATTTAACTACTTATATGAATACCTAACACCTATTTTAATGGACTTAGTCTGATTTTCTGCATAATGATAAGTTTTTTAAGGGATCACTGTTGCCTTTAGAGTATTCGATTGTATTTTATTTGTGATGGAGGTTCAGGTGTGTGGCTGTTGTGAGGTAACTATTTTATGATTGGTTAGTGTAGTAACCAGATACTGGCACTTCGTCATAGTATATTATATATATATATATATATATAGATATATATAATATATATATATATATATTGTGTGTGTGTTTGTGGTGTGTGTGTGTTGCAAACATAATGAATATATATATATATAATAATATAATATATAATATAATACCCTATATATATATATATATAATATAGAGTATTATATAGAATATATAGAATATATATATATATAATATATATATATATATAATATATATGTATATATATATCTATATATATATAATACCGTATTATATATATATATAATATATAAATATATATACTATATTATATATATATTATATATATATATGTCTATACTATATACTATCTTATATTATATATATATATATATGATATCTAATATATAGTATATATATATCTGTATATATAGAATATCTATATATAGTATCTCTATATATCTATATCTGTAGTATATATCATATCTCTATATATATAGTATAGCTATACAATAGTATCTATTATATCTTATATTATCTATAGAATAATATATATCTATGCTATATATTTATATATCCTATATATAAATATATCTATCTAGTATATATATATAGATAAATATAGTCATCTATACATATATATATATCTATATCTATATATATATATATATATAATCTCTCGAGTTACAAATGTACGTTAATATCTAATTCGCTCTACCTCGGAATTAATATATTTTCATATATGTTTAACCGAGGGGGAATTTATTAAGCGATAATAGAATTGGCGGCCGACGGGCATGAACCATCGACCTCTCAATTTCAGGACTGACAGTGAAGCCTTAGCCAACCCCGCAACAGCAAGAGATATAAGTTTATGCCGCCTCCCATCTCAAATACCTGCCGCGCTCAGGTATTTTTTGTTTTGGAGACTGCATCCAGCCCATCTTGTCCTCGGTAGCGTGGTAGTGCTTTTGCCCGCACGTAGTCATTATATAAGTCATATCACATTACCGTGATTCATATACATATATCAGCTACAAATGTCCTTTAATATCTAATTCGCTCAACTCGGAATTAATATATTTTCATATATGTTTAACCGAGGGGGAATTTATTAAGCGATAATAGAATTGGCGGCTGACGGGCAAGAACCATCGACCTCTCAATTCCAGGACTGGCAGTGAAGCCTTAGCCAACCCCGCCACCGCAAGACATATAAGTTTATGCCGCCTCCTATCTCAAATACCTGCCGCGCTCAGGTATTTTTTTGTTTTGGAGACTGCATCAGCCATCTCGTCCTCGGTAGCGTGGAAGTGCTTTTTCCCGCACGTAGCCATTATATAAGTCATATCACATTACCGGGAATTAATATATTTTCCTACATGTTTAACCGAGGGGGAATTTATTAATCGATAATAGAATTGGCGGCCGACGGGCATGAACCATCGACCTCTCAATTCCAGGACTGACAGTGAAGCCTTAGCCAACCCCGCCACAGCAAGAGATATAAGTTTATGCCGCCTCCCATCTCAAATACCTACCGCGCTCAAGTATTTTTTGTTTTGGAGACTGCATCAAGTCCATCTCGTCCTCGGTAGCGTGGTAGTGCTTTTGCCCGCACGTAGTCATTATATAAGTCATATCACATTACCGTGATTCATATACATATATCTAGCTACAAATGTCCTTTGATCAACTTGGAATTAATATATTTTCATATATGTTTAACCAAGGGGGAATTTATTAAGCGATAATAGAATTGGCGGCTGACGGGCACGAACCATCGACCTCTCAATTCGAGGACTGGCAGTGAAGCCTTAGCCAACCCGGCCACAACAAGAGATATAAGTTTATGCCGCCTCCCATCTCATATACCTGCCGCGCTCAGGTATTTTTTGTTTTGGAGACTGCATCAAGCCCATCTCGTCCTCGGTAGCGTGGTAGTGCTTTTGCCCGCACGTAGTCATTATATATGTCATATCACATTACCGTGATTCATATACATATATCTAGCTACAAATGTCCTTTGATCAACTTGGAATTAATATATTTTCATATATGTTTAACCGAGGGGGAATTTATTAAGCGATAATAGAATTGGCGGCTGACGGGCACAAACCATCGACCTCTCAATTCGAGGACTGGCAGTGAAGCCTTAGCCAACCCCGCCACTGCAAGAGATATAAGTTTATGCCGCCTCCCATCTCAAATACCTGCTGCGCTCAGGTATTTTTTGTTTTGGAGACTGCATCAAGCCCATCTCGTCCTCGGTAGCGTGATAGTGCTTTTGCCCGCACATAGTCATTATATAAGTCATATCACATTACCGGGAATTAATATATTTTCACATATGTTTAAACCGAGGGGGAATTTATTAAGCGATAATAGAATTGGTGGCCGATGGGCACGAACCATCAACCTCTCAGTTCCAGGACTGGCAGTGAAGCCTTAGCCAACCCCGCCACCGCAAGAGATATAAGTTTATGCCGCCTCCCATCTCAAATACCTATCGCGCTCAGGTATTTTTTGTTTTGGAGACTGCATCAAGCCCATCTCGTCATCGATAGTGTGGTAGGGCTTTTGCCCACACGTAGTCATTGTATAAGTCATATCACATTACCGTGATTCATATACATATATCAAGCTACAAATGTCCTTTAATATCTAATTCACTCTACCTCAGAATTAATATATTTTCATATATGTTTCACCGAGGGGGAATTTATTAAGCAATAATAGAATTGGCGGCCGACGGGCACGAACCATCGACCTCTCAATTCCAGGACTGGCAGTGAAGCCTTAGCCAACCCGCCACCGCAAGAGATATAAGTTTATGCCGCCTCCCATCTCAAATATCTGCCGCAGTCTCCAAAACAAAAAATACCTGAGTGCAGCAGGTATTTGAGATGGGAGGCGGCATAAACTTATATCTCTTGCGGTGGCGGGGTTGGCTAAGGCTTCACTGCCAGTCCTCGAATTGAGAGGTCGATGGTTCGTGCCCGTCGGCCGCCAATTCTATTATCGCTTAATAAATTCCCCCTTGGTTAAACCTATATGAAAATATATTAATTCCGAGGTAGAGCGAATTAGATATTAAAGGACATTTGTAGCTCGACATATGCATATGAATCATGGTAATGTGATATGACTTATATAATGACTACGTGCGGGTAAAAGCACTACCACGCTACCGAGGACGAGATGGGCTTGATGCAGTCTCCAAAACAAAAAAATACCTGAGCGTGGCAGGTATTTGAGATGGGAGGCGGCATTAAACTTATATCTCTTCCAGTGGCGGGGTTGGCTAAGGCTTCACTGCCAGTCCTGGAATTGAGAGGTCGATGGTTCATGCCCGTCGGCCGCCAATTCTATTATCGCTTAATAAATTCCCCCTCGGTTAAACATATATGAAAACATATTAATTCCGAGGTGGAGCAAATTAGATATTAAAGGACATTTGTAGCTCGATATATGTATATGGATCACGGTAATGTGATATGACATATATATATAAATATATATATATATATATATATATATATATATATATATATATTATATATATAGATATATATATATATATATATCTTATATCTCTATATATATTATATATATATATACACACACACATGTACCACATGTGTGCACACACTCACACACACAAACACACAGACACACACACACATATATATATACATATTAAAATCCTAAGTTCCCCTCATGATCCGCCACTGATATCCACCCACCTCTACTAAGTTAACCCAGTCGTGCATTTGCTGCATGTAGTCATTTTATGAATCTTTATGACATCACCGTGGTTCATATTCCCCTTCAGTTTACATATATGAAAATATATCAATTCCGAGGTAAAGCGAATTGGATATTAAAGGACATTTGTAGCTTAATGAATGTATATGAATCAAGGTGAGGTGATAAAATTAATAAGTTTCTTCGAATTTATTTCACTGAAGAACTTCTTTTCATATTCATAATTCTAAAATAAGCAATAGCAAACTACTTATCAATTGTGTATCGTTTCACATATATGTATCAGTGTCATTTGTGGATTCCACATGTGCATTAGCGCTGAAAGAAGATATATAATTTGTTCATCTCTTTTTATTATAAAGTCAAAGTTCTTCACCACCTTAAGGTGCTCAGGCAAATGTCAGCTAGGTTCCCCCAGCCCTCAACCACAGACCCCACTCTGTGAAAGTAACTGACCCTGATACAGTTAGTGATTTTTCATTACCTTGGGATAGGCGTGTACTCCCAACATTTAAGAAGAATACCACAACACTAACCAGTATACCAGCAATCAAGCTGTTTGTAATGTAACATGGTGCCGGTCCATACAGAATTTTTCATAATTAACGCTCATTGTATGCCCACTTGAACGTACCATTAGGTAACTTCACAAGAAATTCTTGTAGGCAAGAGGCCCAACCATGTTACGCAATGCAAGTCCCGTAGCCGCGATTGATGGCTCCCGAGACGATTCATCTTCATCAATAGTACTGCACTACGACAGTTACAAAAGGAACTTCAGTCAGCACCTACTGCTTTGTTAATTCACTTTTGGGAGAGTATATCTAATTACAGCTCTCTTTACAATATAATGAAACATATATGTAAATTTGTGAAAATTTTAGTTGATCCCTTAACCAAGCTAGCATACATAAATAACACCGTCATTGGCCCATTTTGTGTAGATATTTGGAGAAAAGTGGAGACACTTCTCATGACAGTCAATTTCACCAGACAATTAAATTTAGATTTAATCAATAATGTAATATATATTCTAGATATCATTTGAAAAATGCTAGTAGTACAATGAATGGCTTGATCCTGTTGCCCCCTAGGGGTAAACTTGTAATGCTGTATCTCAAACATATTCATGAAATTAATCTTCATTGTGGATTTAATGGAGTTATCTCACTTTTCAGATAAGAGCGTTGGATGCCAGTGGTGAGAGTGCTAGTCAAGAAACTTTTCAGTCATAGTTTATAGTGTAAGCAGATACTCATAGCTCCATTATTACGGCCTCCTCAACCCCAGCCACCGAGCCCTTGTGTGGCTCTCACGATAATGTTTCAAAACATAGGACTTGATCATGAAGGTCCAACCATCACCCAGGAGGGTAATGCTTACATCCTCCTGATATCATGCCTCAGCACTTGTGCTGCCTATCTGGATCTGGTTACTAACCTCAGTGCTGACACTTTTATCCTGTGTCTTCATAGATTTGCCCTGTCATGGTGCCCTATTAACCATCTATTCTGATAACCACGCAACCTTCAAATCAGCAGGCACCTTGTTAGCCGTTCTCTGCGATGAGTACGTCTCAGTCGTATATGAGAGAAAGAAGGCCACAATGGTATTTCCAAACTCCATGGTCGCCTTGGAAGGGCGGAATGTTTGAGACTAATCAGGGTGATGAAGCGTGCTCATGCAGTCTCACTCGATAAAGCCTTATACAACGAGGAACAGGCTAGAACACTAGTTAAAGAGGTGAAGTGTGTCATCAACGGCCGCCCTCTTACTTAATGTGGTGACACCCACAAGGATGAGGTTATCAGTCTGTTGCATCTCCTAGGAAGTAGGACCGTCCAGTTGCTGCCTCCCGCAGCCCCGAATGAAAGTATGCCTGATACCTTTAAAACAAAGAAGAGTCGAGCAGAATAATGGCATA
>NC_061110.1:62940560-62963874 GCF_015104395.2 Macrobrachium nipponense | reverse complement strand
GAATAATGGCATACCAGTTTGTGAAGAAGAAAATGCAGTACTAGAGATAACGCACACCTGGAAACTAAAGTATTTCAGACCTAACATCTCATCAAAATAATAGAGGTATGTTATATTAATAACTTAAAGAACAGTCTGCATACCACATACACAAAATCTATGTACCAATTTATTAACAGCGGAACATCATATACTGTGTCATTACCAAAGCTTTCTATAAGAATACGTTATATAAATATATGTTTAGTGCATAACTGTAGGTGAAGCAGAATGGAACAGGAAATCAAAAGTATTTCATTTACTACACACAAACGTTAATAGTGAAATATACAAGAGAAATTAAATCAATTAAATAAATCATGAATTTTTATTCATTTCTAAATGGACTAAAAGTAAGGAAGGCAGGGGTTAGTGCTAAGTTATGATATTGCGGGTATAAGGATCTGATAAAATATTACAGGATAGGTAAACTGAATTAAATCAATAGTATAGCAAAGAACACACAGTACTTACCTCAGGGAATGAAGTTTGCAACCTTTGCGGTATATTCATTTCTGGACCCAAATTAACTTCCAGGTCTTGGCCAACATTCACAAGCGTTAAAATAATTGTTGTTATGAAGGAAGATTTTGCTTCTCTTGGATTTAAAAACCCATGCCATGCTATGTTTCGAAGGTTCAGGCCATACACAGAACCAAAAAGAACAACAAACAGCTGACTCTAGAAAGGAAAAGTTGAATCTTTTAATTGTACAATATATGATTATAATGAATGTATTAATGGAAACTGCAAAATAATAAAGAACCAGATTTTGACAGAGCTTTCCAGCTGTAAATAAACAAAAACTACTTCTCTTCTCCTTTTAGTGTTTAATATTTACACTCACTAAACACTTTGAGGCCACAAACTCGCAGGCCACATTTTCACTTTTGCAAAAGCATGCAAAATGGAAAAGTCAAGATTTCCTTGCTATGATTTTCCACCTCTGTTCATTTCATATGGCATTAGTTAGTATCCAATTACCATTGTAAAGATAAGCCACACGGTATTCACTGATGAAAAAATCTGAAGAGAAGATTTTATTTAAATGCCCATTTTTCCATGAACCTAATATTAATTAAAATTTAGTTTTATGTACTATTCGTTTCAACAAAATCACTTTACAGTTATCTAATCTGCGACAGCAGCCATCACTAGTTCAGTCCCCCCAAAAAACATGATGAGTCCCGTTTGTATCTTGGTCCTAAGAATGCCTTGAGTGGTTATTCTTTACTAGTCTGGTGTATGAAGTCTCACTACCCTCATTTTCCTTTACTATCTTCACGAATACCTTTAATAATTAAATAATCCCAATTTTCAGTCTCTTACACTGGACTCATCTTGATTATTGAATTATATTAGTAATTACTCTTATTTCTACCAGTCTTGCCTTTTTATTACTACCTGAACACTTACTGCAAGTGCCAATAATCTGTCACCGGAACTAAGCAGAGATACTACTTTCAAAAACTGCTTGTTCATTTGTTTTGACACCTAAGACGTCCTTTGTCGGCTTTTCAAGTTATCTATCTATCTATATATATGAATGTATATATAGGAATATATGATTAATTATCACATCACCATGATTCATATAAATAATTCGAGCTACAACTGTCTTTTAATATCTGATTCATTCTACCTCGGAATTAATATATTTTTGTATATGTAAATTCAAGGGGAATTTTTAGTTGATAATAATTTCGTCCTCTCATGGGTTCGAACCACTGCCCAGCGGACAGAGAAGAAATCAGGACGTCAGTGATGTTACTGATTCGGCTAACAAGTGAGGTTATAAGTTTATACCGACTCCAACCTTACAAATCACCGTCGAACTTCGGGTATTCGTAATTAGAATCAATATCCAACCCCCTTTTGGCACTTTTATGGGCTCCTCTTATTAGTGGAATTCTGTTTTAACAGAAAATATTAAGTCCCATGTATATATATATATGTGTGTGTGTGTGTGTGTGTGCGTGTCCCATGGGAATGGTGTGCAATGGTTTGTACCCAGTGGAGGGTCTGATAAGCCAAGTGTGAGATTTTTTGTGAAATGTGGCTCAGTCCTGTTGAAAAGGTGGGTCCAGACGTTTTTTTTTTATAATTTTTTAATCTTTGTCATTCGTGTTGTCTGTGCATTGTCTTTAACAAGTACTATTTTGTGGTGTTGTGGGAAAGATTCCAGTCTATTTGATTTTATTTTTAACGAGAACAGTTTCTTTTCTTTAATAGATGTTTCATGGATAAGCCATGGAAAGATGTACAAAAGCATGGGTGGCTTGGGTGTCTGGTTAGACATCTAGCTTAATTTGAGTGGTTGACTTAGAGACATTGTGGGGGTTCCATTCTCGGTGGGGTGCTGATAAGCGAAAACCACCATTTCGCCGAAAATCGGCGATTTATGGGGCTTAAGTTACTGATAACTATACTCTGTTTTTTTCCATCCGTCCATCTGCCTGTGGTGGTCGTGCATGGTAACACTGCGTCCGTGCTTTAAATTGTTACGCTATGTGTAAGTTTTAGGTAAATAAAAGGATATCTGGGTGTACATTTACCACTGAAAAGTGTTTTAATAATTTACTATATGCGAATTACACCGTTAATATTCGAAATAGGATTTTATTTAAAGCCCTGGACGCAGTATTACCATGCGCAAACACCACAGGCGGAAGGACAGATGGAAAAAACAGAGTATAGTTATCTGTTAGGTATGTTATGACACCATACCTCTATTATCAGCATCTATGGAGCCGATAACCGAAACTTGGCTGTTATGGTGCTAAACAAGCACCATAAAACCGGATCATAAGCCGTTGTTGGATCTTTTTAATAACCAGATCTTTCTCCTATGAGGGATAGATGGCTTTTAACAATTCGAGATTCTGATGCCAAGCTTAGATATATGGAAGGAAAATCTAACGTAGTTGCTGATGCCCTCAGCCAGAGTTTTTATGAGGATGGTTCTCAAATTTATTGTATAACTGGTGATTCCATAGAATGGGATATTCGTCTAATAGAGCACAAACAAGACGAAGATGAGATTTTAGCTGATGCCAAGGCTTTCCTTAGAGGGGAATTGGTTAGGAAAGGATATAAGTTACCTTTTGCTGAGTTAGAGTTAGAGAGTGATTTGTTAGTCAGGAAGGTCAAATACAAGCTGCGAAGCAGTGATGATAAAGGGGATACGACACAGATTGTTGTTCTGTAGATTTTGATTCCTACTGTACTCAGGATTGTTCATTGTGAATTTGGTAGTCCAAACTTGGGGATCGAGAAGACGTATCATGGGATACACATGAAATATTTCTGGAAAAACATGGCTGCTTCTGTTGAAGATTTAGTTAGATCTTGCACTGTATGCAATGCTTGTAAGCCAGCAAAGATTACCTCTTGTAGGTTAGGTGCATTTCCTGTGCCGTCAAGACCGTTCCAAAGAGTCCTACGGATATTCTCGGGAATTTTTGTGAGTCCAGATATGGACACAAATTCCTATTAGTTATTGTTGATGAGCTGACTAGGTTTGTTGGGATTTTTCCTTTGAAAGCCAAGTCCGCTGAAGAAGATGCAATCAATTTCTTTCATGGATTTGTCTGTCGCTACAGTGTGCCAGAAATATTTATTATAACTGATAATGGGCGAGAATTTGTGAATAAGACTCTAGAATGTCTTGCAGAAGTTATGGGAATTAAAAAAGTGACCATTATCCCGTACAGACCACAAGCTATTGGGCTGTGTGAAAGAGCCAACAGGAAAATTTTAGAAGCGTTACAGGTAACTGCAAGGGGTAATGACATAAATTAAGATCGGTATACAGCGCAAGTCCGGCATACATTAATATTATAGTTAGTGATATATTAGGTATGTCTCCGACAGAAGCATTGTTTGGTTATCCAGCACGAGGCACATTTGATTTATTGTCCATTCCCGCTAATTGTGATGATGCAGTTAGGTCTTTGATCTCTACGGCTAAAGATAGGTATATGTGTCTTAGCAGAAATATTGAGTCCAAAATGCAAGAGATGGTTGACAGAGTAATTCAAAGTCAGCTAAGGTTAATATTGCTGTTGGTGACAAGACAGGAAACAGATTTATCTTAGATGATAAAACAGGTTCATAGAGGCTGACACACACATCTAAGATTAATAAGACAAGGTAATTATGTTCAGATGTGAATATTTTGTATTTCTATTCTCTTTGCGTGGAATTTGGTTTTGGGTTATGGGTTATTGTTTTTTCTCTTTCTCTCTCTTTGTACGCATTTGGTGAAATTTTGTCAGATTTCTTTGTATATTATTTACCTCACAATTTCTTTTTCTTTTTTTTCTTATGAGTTGATCTGTGATGTGGGAATTTATGCATATTTACCATAGAGTTATATGGGGAGTTTTAACGATTTGGGGTACTTGGTTTTTTATTTCATATGTTGGTATTGATGAAATGGAGGGGAATATTTTTATTTTTGGGGAGGTATTGATAATATGGTGGTACTCTGGGTAGTGTTTATATTATTGTTGGTTTTTGTGCTGAGTAATAATTTTGAGTGTAAGTTTCCCCTAACAGCTGGTGAATTATGTTTATAATGCAGTTTTAGTTAATGCTATTTTCTAACAAGATATATATTGTTCAGTTCTCGAGACAGGCATTTTTTTTTCATCTTTTTATGGTGGTTTGGATAAAGTTGATAATTTTCTTTGGTTTTAACATGTGGAGGCATTTTCTTGGTTATTGGAGACGTTTGTTGGTTTGCAGTTTCTTTTAGCAGTTTCGTGTTTGTCAGGGAATAGTCGATTTTTGCTATGATTTTCATTATTGTGGTGGTGACTTATTATTCGGTGAGTTTGTATTCAACAATTATTATTTGGTTTTTATTTTCTTTTGGAGATTTTGAATTGTTTTGGTGAATTAAGTCGCTGGTTTCTTTTTATGGCGCCGTGAGTTCGTTCAGAGTTGCAGATTATTTGCAGTGACAGTCTGTTAAGTCTGGAGTTGATTCTTGTTTTGTTGTCTGAAGACATAACTGACTTACGGTATACATCAGTTCTTCAATGGCTTTTTGATGGGGTATTCTCTGTGAGCCATGATTGATGCAGTCGTAATATGGGAGCAGTCCACCGATTTTATGATGATCTCCAGTCCTTCATGCCTTCAGTTTTCGAGAGGATCCTTGTCAGATGGCGATTAGGTGGCACGTCTTCACGCTCCGCATTTCGTTTTGAGGAGTTAGCATGCGCCAAGGATTTGCACACACCTTACTCAACATAGGCTTGTGTAACACAGGCCATCCATGAGCTGGAAATCCTGGAAGTTCTACTATGAAGGAAAATACTTTGGCGAAGAAGATTTCTTGGTTGCCATATGGACAAGTGGCCTTCATATTTTAGATATTTATTAGTTATATTCTAATCCTTTTTTTTGTGTGGGGAGGTAGCCCATAGTTTTCTTCTAATTTTACATAAACTATTTTGTATGAACTATGGCTGGGCAGGAGCCAGCGGCTGTAGGTGGACTGGGCTCCTGTTATAGATTTAAATTACACTTTGTTGAACCTATAGTTGAGAGACAGATGTGGTGAACAGTGACATTCTTTGAAATAATAGATATCAGCATTAGCTCTCACAGGGACAAAAGTCAATATTCTTTGTTAAGAAGAATCTACTGTCTCAAAACCTGAGTATGCGTGGAAAATTCCTCTAAAGTTGTGTTCGTGTGTGTTTGTTTCTGTGGGCGGAACCAGTGAGAGACAAGTGTTTAAAATAGATTACCTTCCTAACAAGGAGAATATAAAATGTAGAATACTGTATTATGTGTAGATCAGGAATCATGAAATAAATGATGTGTTAATACACAATCGGTTTTGTACAACGAACTCGTTACACGTCCATGACGTAATCTAAAAGGAGCGGTTTTACGATTATGCTCGTTTGTTTGTACGTCACGTTTTACCTCCACTGTATCATGAGTTTTGGGGCATTATTCGCCCAGCTTTTCCTTGAAGATGATGGGTGCGTGACAACCACACGAAACTATTATCATGGGTATCAAAGGTGACAGTTGTTGGAACTTTCATTAATGAATTCCTTTTCAGCATCTCGAACTATTTGAGGTGATGTGTGAAGTGGCAGAAAACCTCTTTCTTTCCCATGAGGGATTCGTGAGAAATAATTATCACTCTGTTTTTGTGCACTTGTTGGTGAAATTTATCACTGTCCTCTTTATGGGATTTGTTATTAATTTGTTATTATTTTTGACAAGTGTGATAATAAGAATTATATTTCTTTCTGACGGGAACTCTTTTGATCTGTCACTCTGTTGGCCTCTGTGAGCCGAATTGTTAACTAGTATTGATAATTCCCAATGGTGTTTAACATGTGGAAGAGTCTAATTGTTTTTCTGCATGACTATTCAATTTTTTGGTGGAATTAATGTCAGCGTATGGCAAGAATTGTGTCTTTTATTTTATGTATCATTTGTGGGAATGGTTCAGTTTCCCGGGATCTTGTTCTTGACCATCCGTTTTCTGTGTCAATTTTTAATTATCAATTTCAGACTTTCATTTGATATCTTTCTAGCTGTCTGGCGGTAGTTAGAATTTTGCGTTTTCTTTAGAGAAATAGTTATTTTTGTAGTTCAGAGTTTAATTCAGTACCCAAATTAATTTTTGCAATTGTCTTATGAGTTGATTAAAGATTTCCAGTAGGTCACGTTACCATATTCAGTTTTGTGCCTCCTCTAGGTATACAAATGCATTTTGGGGTCACAGGATGAACAAGTGTGGAGTGCAGTTGGTGAGTGTGTGGATTAGAATGTCTCTGTGATGGAGGAAAAACAAGATAAGGATGAGGTCTTGACAGAGGCAAGGGTGCTTCTTAAAGGTGAATTAGTGAGAAAGGATTATAGCTTGCCTTATGCGGGTTTGGAATTAGCGAGTAATTTAGTGGCAAAGAAAATAAAATATAAGTTGAAAAGTACAGAGAATAATGGCGATACAATACAAATTGTGGTACCAAAAGAATTGATTCCAGTAGTTTTGGTGATTATACATTGTAAATTTGGTAGTCCACATTTGGGGATTGAGAAGACATGTCAGAAAGTTTGTAGTCAATACTTTTGGAGGAATATGTATTCATCAGTGGAGAGATTTGTGAAGGAGTGATAATTCATGTAAACCAGTATGGGTAACGTTGTGTAGACTAGGGTCATTTCGTATTCCGAGCAGGCCGTTTCAGAGGGTGCATATGGATTTGTATGAGTTGGGGTAAGGAGATAAATATGGGCATAAACAATGGACATAAACACTTGTTGGTGGTTATAGATGAGTTAACGAGGTTTGTGGAGATTTTTCCATTGAGGAATAAGACAGCAGAGGAGGTGGCAGTTGCGGTTTTTAATAACTATATATGCCGTTATGGGTGCCTGAGTTCCTTATTACGGATAATGGGAGAGAATTTGCGAACAGAACGTTGGTCTCTCTTGCAGAAGGTTGCGGATACAGAATGTAAATATTCTTCCTTATAGGCCAGAGGTTAATGGGTTGTGTGAACGGGCTAATAGGAAAGTGCTTGAGGCTTCTAGAGTACAGTGTTTTTGAAGAACACTTACATACCTATACAAACGCACACACACACACACTCACACTTACACTGGCATGGGTTCTGAAAAGAAAATCTTTCCCACTGCATTTACAGCTGCCACGAAGGGAGAAAAATAACATATGAAAAGGGGAAAAAACAGTAAACAATTGCTAAACCCCTAAAAAAAAAAAAAAAAAAAAAAAAAAAAATAATAAGCCCCCCAAAAAAACCATAAACCCCCCTAAACATCAAGTTGTTCTTTTAATCTTAGATATGTTTATTCATTTTGTTGCAACCGTGTCCTCATCTAAAATTATGAATCTTCAAACTTGCAATTTAGTTAATTTCTAACATTTTACAACAAAATTAACAAGCATATCTAAGATTAAAAGAACAATTTGATGTTTGGTGGAGTTTATTGTTTTTTTCGGGGACTTATTGTTTTTTTTTTTTTGTCGGGATTTGGCAATTGTTTACTGCTTTTCCCCTCCTTTCATATGTTTTCTTTTTCTCCCTTCGGGGCAGTTGTAAATGCAGTGGGAAAGATTTTTCTTTTCAGAACCCATGTCAATGTAAGAGTGAGTGTGTGTGTGTGTAGGTGTGTAAGTGTTCCGGATATGAAAACAAATGGTACAAAGCTTTCCTGTGATAGAAGTGGGAGGCATAAAAGGGCAATGGCTGTAGCAGAATTGGTGGGGTAATGACTAAGAGCATAACAAAGGTTGAGGAATTGGAAGCGAAACTGGCTGATCAGGGGAGAGTTGTGGGGAAATTGTCCACAGGTAACGCAGAATTACGTGGGCAGTTTGAGGATCTGAGATACTTACAATGTGTTTTAATTTACTGTTGAGGGGATTAGGGGTGACCTAGATTTGACAAATGCTTTCTTTACAGTACTTTTAAATATTGAAAAGGAGACCGGTTCTTTGTTGGATGATATTAAATCTCAAGCGAAAGCAGTAATAGCGGCTTCAAAGGGCGTGTTTCTAGTGATGTTTTGCCTTTGGGGGTGTTGGAGTCTACTTTGAAGGATGCAGCATATGATTGGGGGTCTAATATAATTTTCACAGCTAGTGATTTATATAAATATTATGGGATAATTAAGGTAGGTTTATTTGACAAGGGGTTTATTATTGAGATTCTGATTAGTGACAAGGAATCGTTTTGGAATTATATAATAAGACCTTTTCCTAGCTTATATAGTGCATCAGTAGTGATGTTAGAGGGAATTGAGTTTATGTACACATTGGGTGATAAACATATATCTTCAGTAATAGATTATAAACTAAGGTGTGTGTTAATCCGCAATAAATTTATTTGTGATAATAATGCTTTACATTTAGAGATGTTGTGTTAAGGGGTTGTGAGTTTCAATTGACACATGACGTGACAGCTACACAATGTAGTTTTAAACCAGTTCCTGATAACTACGTATATGATGGCTTCCATGAAAATGTCTACGGCAGTGTACTATGACAGCTGCAGGATTACTACAACCTGCTCGAATTTGTTTACATCATTGCTTCTGAAAGGGTTGCAATTGTATAATGGAGTATGCAATATTGTTTCTACTCAGTTCCTGGTCCTTAGCAGAAGAATTTATAATTCGTTGGTAAACATCTTTCTATAACACACGCATTTTTGCCATGGTTTGGTGGAATCTTCAGAGGCAGCAGAATTGACTACTGTACTAGCATTGTACCAAAAGGAGGAAATTGATAATATAGAACTCTTTTATAGGCATGATTTAGTGTTGCCATGTGTTCTGGCCTTGTTGCTGGTGGTTGTCGTGATAATTTGCGGTGCCATTTTTCTGAAGTGCACTAATCTGTGTTGCTTCAGGCAGAAGCTGTCTCCAAGTGTGGAGATGTCAGTGACACATGATGCGGCAAATCAAAAGTGGAATATATACATGATTTATGTCAAGGCCAACACAATGGTGGGGGCCCCAGCAGTTTATTATAAGTGGAACAACGTGACATTCCGTGAATGCTTGGTTGTTTTCTGATTCAGCTCTGCTCAAGCGCAACTCGCCATATTCTGTGTAAATTCAGCATTGGTCACCTGATCTGGAGAGTATTGGATACAAAAACACATTATGGAGGAGTAAAGAAGGTAGTTTAAATTTGACAACATCTCCGAGAGAGAGAGAGAGAGAGAGAGAGAGAGAGAGAGAGAGAGAGAGAGAGAGAGAGAGAGAGAGAGCAAAATTGGTGGAGGAATAAATGGGAGTGGTTTGACGGCGGTCATAAGCGTGTGTCTGTTGTGGCAATCGCTGTGCACATCAGTGGCGAGCATCTGTTATGAGAGTCGGGAGAAGTGAGGGAATCAGTGATCAGAGCCTCTGTTCGAGAGTCCGTTTTTGGGATCTGTACTTGAATATTATTGATGGTTAGTTATTTTGTGTGTTTTGAGGTTGTTTAAATTACTGTTGATGTTGTATGTTTGAAAGTTGTTGTGCCTGGGTTGTTGAGTTTGTTGTGCTTGTGAGTTCTGTTGTGTTGTAGATGAATTGTTGGAGTTGTGAGTTGTTTTTGTGGTTCCTTGGTGTTGTAGGCGGTGTGTTGATTTGTCAGGTTATTGTTTTTTGGTGTTGATAGTGATTATTTGTGCAGTGGTCTTTTGCCTAGTTACTGAATTGTTGTGTGGTTGTTGTCCTTATTTGGTTGTTTATGTATTGTGTTATGATGGCTAGCCTAGCCTAGCTATATCCAGTGGACAGTGCAGCTCCTCACCTTGAGTGTGTGGTAAGTACAAGTGTGGTTTTGAGAGTTTTTTGGTTTTGGCTTGTAATCCCGCCACATTATTTATTGGCGCCCAACGTGGGGCTGCTGGTGTGGCAGCTGCAGGACGGTTGGTGTGGTGGGTTGTATGATTGGTGAAGGAAAATGAGTATGGAAGGTTTAACTGAAGTGGAGAGGCTGAGGGAGGAGTTGAGATTGGAGAGAGAAGTGAGAGGGCAATTGGAAGTCGAGAATGAGAGGTTGAGGGTAGAGTGTGAGGAGCTGAAGAGCTAGTTAGAGGAAATGAGAGGAATGCTAAGGAGTGTGATAGTAGAAATCAAAGAAGAGGTGAAAGGAGCGGAAGAGAGAATGGTTGAGAAAATGGGCAAAAAATTTGGAGTAATGATGAATGCAGTGCAGATGATGAAGTGATTCATGGGAGAGGGAGCAGTAGGAGGTAGGCCTACTGGGTCTTGTGATGGGCCAGGAGTGGTAAAGAAAGTGGAAGAGCGAATGGATGAGAGTATGAGTGACGAAGGTGATTTGGTTGTGATAAGTAAGGGAAAGAAGGGGATGACACAGGATAAGGATAAACCTAAGGACACGAATACGAAGGGGGCTGAGGAAAAGAAGAAGACTAAAGGAAAGAAGGCTAGTATGGATGTCGGACAGTATGAGACTAGGACTGAATACATTGGGGAAAGGGCTGAGAGTGATTTAGATAGCGGTACATGGAAACAGGTAGGTAGAAAGAAGAAAGGTAAGAGGAGCATAATCTAGACCATGAAAGTTAGTATGGAAGTTGATTCGTTGTATTTGGAAGAGGCTAAGAGGGATCAGAATGGAAGTAGTGAAAGCCAGGATTGTGGAACAGGTGAAGAGGATAAAGAGTAGCGTTAGATAAAACATGATTTTGAAGAGACAAGAATGAAAGCTGGTGAGTCGTTGTCAATGTATGTGAGCAGGTTGGAAACATTAGCTAAGAAAAAGTTTGGGGATGAAGGGATAAATGAGTGTAAAGAGGTTAGGGACAGTTAGCTGTGAGCGAAGGCAGAAGTGTTACAGATGTGCAAAGCAAGGACATAAGAAGAGTGAGTGTTGGTGGGTGTTTTGGGTGTGGAAAGATGGGTCATATGGTGAGTGAATGTAAGAAAGATAGGGATATTAAGTGTTACAGGTGTGGGCAGGTAGGGCATATAGGGAGTGGATGTAGGGGTACCCATGTGACCAAGGTTTGTGGTAACTGTGGGAAGAACGAGCATTATGCTAGGATGTGTAAAGAACAGCGTGCAAAGTGTGATGAATGTGGAATGGAAGGTCACGTGGCGAGTGTGTGTAGGTGAAAGAGTATGAGTCAAGCTGGGAATTCAGGAAACTAGGTGTTAAGGGGATTCAGTTGGTTGGGTCCTCTAGTATGCGAGTGTCAGCGAACAAATGGGTCTGGGAGATCGACAGTTAGTGTTGGTTGAGCATGGAAGAAAGTGGAAAAGTGTAGAGAAAGGAAGTGGAAGGAATAAGCGTGAACGGCATGATAAGGGTGTTAGTGGTAGGGTACAAACGGTTGATAAAGCGTGTAATATGGATGATTTTGAGGGAATAAATGATACTTATAGCATATGTGAGTTTGAGTTAACAGGGATAAGTGAGACCTCAGTGGGAAGGAAACCGAGTAGTAAGGAGGCAGTTGATAGGATGGATAAATCTTTGCAAGAGTTTGATAGAAGTATGGATGAACTAAGTGGTTTGGTAGCAGAAATAAGGGAGATATTGGGACCAGAGCTAGAAGATGTTGGTGAAGTAGTGAATGAGATTTGGGAGGATAGTAGTGAGGGAGATAATGGGAATTTGAATGAAAGTGGTTTGGAAGAAGTGAATGGCGATGTAACTGAGAAAATGTATGAGGGTCCTCAAACAAGATCTAGGGGGGCCTGCATCCGAGCATCCTTGGGTGTTGTGAAAGGCAATTTAGTGTGGATGTTGCAAGTGGTAGGAGACGTCAAATGTAATGGGGGAGGTAATATGCAGGAGTAATGATGGTAGTTTAAATTTGACATCTCCGAGGGTTGCGTGAAAGAAAGAAAGAGAGAGAGAGAGAGAGAGAGAGAGAGAGAGAGAGAGAGAGAGCAAAATTGGTGGAGGAATAAATGGGAGTGGTTTGATGGCGGTCATAAGCGTGTCTGTTGTGGTGATCACCGTGTATATCAGTGGTGAGTGTCTGTTACAAGAGTCGGGAGAAGTGAGTGAGTCAGTGATCAGAGCCTCTGTTGGAGAGTCAGTTCTTTGGGAGCTGTTCTTCAATATTATTGATGGTTAGTTATTTTGTGCGTTTTGAAGTTGTTTTTTGAATCATTGTTGATGTTGTATGTTTGAAGGTTGTTGTGCCTGTGTTGTTGAGTTTGTTGTGCTTGTGAGTTCTGTTGTGTTGTAAATGAGTTGTTGGAGTTGTGAGTTGTTGAGTGGTGTTGTTCTGGTTCCTTGGTGCTGTAGACAGTGAGTTGACTTGTTGGGTTATTAGTTTTTGGCGTTGATAGTGATCATTTGTGCAGTGTCTTTTGTTGTATAGTTATTGAATTGTTGTGTGGTTGTTGTCCTTGTTTGGTTGTTTGTGTATTGTGTTACAATGGCTAGCCTAGTCTAGATATAGCCAGTGGACAGCGCAGCTCCTCACCCTGAGTTTGTGGCAAGTACAAGTGTGGTTTTGAGAGTTTTTCGGTTTTGGCTTGTAATCTCACAACAACTTAAAGCAGAAGTAGTATCAGCATGGAAACTTCTAGGAGCTCTTATTTTGTTAAAAATCCAGATTATGGGTGTGCTATGGAATGGTGTGCATTCGTTTGTACCTAGTGGGAGTGTCTGATAAGGCAAATGTGATATTTTTAGTGAAATGTGGCTCATTGCTGTTGAGGGAGCTGGTCACAAAGATGTCTTATACCTTTTCACAGATGATGCTCTCCGTCATGGTATCTTTTGTGAACTGTTTCTCATTTAACCACACCAACAACAACAACAACTCCATCTCTTCATGAGCATAGGTCTGGAGCTTTGTCATAATCTTAAAGACCTTGGCTGGTATTATAGCCTTTATCAACTCCTGCTTCAAAATGGTAAAGATTGTAGTAGTACTCTAGTCATAATGCATCACCAAGTCCATAACTTTGATTGTGATTTTTTATGATTTCATGCTACACATATAAGGTAATCAGCCTTTTTTCTCCTCAGCACTGGTCATGACACTCAATTTCTTAGGGCCCATGATGACAACTATGGAATGTTCCAAAATTCCATGGACACAGCAAGAAAACAAAGTGAGAAATGCTATGAGATGCATTTAGACCCCACAGCCACCAGTGGCTGTGTGGTCTAGTTACTTCACTGTGTGTCCTGAATTTGTTGGTCTGATGGTTTGCGCCCATGAGCCGACGAATTTCTTATCGAATAAAACATTCCCCTTCAGTTAACTTATATGAAAATATATGAACTCCGATGTAGAGCAAATTAGATATTAAAGGACATTTGTAACCCAATGTAGTATATGAATCATGGTAATGTGATATGACTCATATATATATATATATATATATATATATAAATAAAAATAAAAAATATATATATATATATATATATATTATATATATATATATATATATGTATATATATATATATATATATATATATATATATATACCAATAATATATATATTATATATATATATATATATATATATATATATATATATTAATATAGCTAAAACTTTCCAAGCAACCCACCTCCCAAAGCTTTATAGCATAACTAATATCAAATAATAAACAGACCTTTGGCTTCTCTTCTCCTGGGCCACTCGAACCCACAAACGTTTTTTTGTTACTCTTGCATTCACGTAAGTTTCTGAGAAATACACCACTGAAACACATTTTGCCACAGTCCGACAATTTCTGGCCAGCATGATGGTATCAGCTGATCAGTTTTGTTTACTTTTGCTCGCGAAGCATCGGCTGGATGCTGGCCAAAACCACGAGCAAGAATGACTAGTGTGATACCAGCTTAAACTATGTAAAACTGTGTTTATTCCATATAAATGTATTTTTAAAAAATATTTTTTTCGTTCTGGATTGCATTAATTGTATTTACATTATTCTTTATGGGAATTATTGTTTCATTTTTCACATATGAAAAATGAAACAATAATTCCCATGAGGAATACCAGAGACGACCCTGGCCTGACATTGACCTCGCTCATGGAATGATACCAACACCGACGATGACCCCTGCTTGGCCTGGACCTGAGGAATGCCTTTCCATACAGCAATATTCTAATAATACCAGTATACTGATAATACCAGTTTTTGACTAATAAATCCTGTTCTAAATAAAATACCACTTTCAGCATTATTGCCAATATGAATATTGGCCACTTATTAAGAAGTATCGCTGAGCCAGAAAAGCGTGTGATAAGAAAAATGGAAAAGGTAATATATAAGATGAATTTGCTGTATTCTGCCATTTTATTCAACAGAATTTGTTTAAAAGAGGGTCTTCTTCCAAAATATACATTCTTCAGGCTACATGACCCTACCGCCCAACAAGAACCAGGCACGAGTAGCTTCAGGAGGACCCTCCTGCAACGACAGTTGTCTGCCAAGGAACAAGAGAAGGCAACACTCATTGAGGAGAAGGACAGCCTATACTCCGAATGGGAAGACCTCCGCTGTCACATGAACCCTGTAGCAGACCCCCCTCGTGCCTCGGAAGAAAATGGCACTACAGACAACCTCCAAGGACTTGGGCAACGCAACAACATCGCAGATTGCCGTTGTCGCTGAAAAGAAGCATAGGACAGTAACCAAGAAGCTCATCGCCCTCCACGGGGGCAAGATACGCCTCCCAAAAGGGCGTGAAGTACATCAACCTCACCGACCATGTCCCTACACCAGAAGAAGACAAGATCCTACGGATGGGCCTTAAATGCCACTTCATCACGCAGCCGAGGCTGATGGATAAACGACTGGAAATTAAATAGTATCTCCTTGATGGCATCCAAAAGCATGAAGACCTTGGGAACCTACGGACGACTGACGCCCTTCAACCCCTTCTGCTTGCCGAGGCCCTCACAGACCATGGTGACTACCGCAGCGGTATCACCACCCGTGACCTGAGGGAAGCAGCCAAGCAGTTAAGGAAACGAAAGGACGTCACTGTATGTAGAACGGACAAGACTGCCGCCTTTGTACTCATCCAGGCCGAAGAATATCATTGGAAAATAGAAGAAATCCTGGCAGACGCCACAAAATTCTGCAGGATCACCAAGAATCTTGTCGACGACATCAAACGAGGCAAATCGGATCATAGAGACAGACAATGCAGCCACTAATGCCCTTTATGTACCACCTATCACAGGCGACTATAACCTGGGGTACATCTACGGGAACATGAAGACCCATAAGGGTACTGTCAAAGAGAGGGTCTTCCAGACCAAGGATCTATGTGACTACATTGATGACACCTTCGTCAGCGCTGACTTCCAGGAAGAGATAGAGCAGCTGCGACGTGTGTTCCATGATCACAGCTGCCTTTCCTTTACGATAGAACACTGCCAAGACCGCCGCCTCTCCTTCCTCGACATCCTTGTTGAGCAGCAAGACACCCGATTCCGCACAAACACCAAGCCGACGAACCTGGGTATGTGCATGAGCAGAGAGAGTGAGTGTCATGAGAAGTATCAGTGCTCCACCATCAACACCTTCTTCAGTAGGGCCCTCTTGCACTGCTCTTCCTGGTGCAACACACATGGTGAACTAGAACGCATGGACCAGGTCCTAGTTGACAACGGACACACTAATCGCCCCGTCGATGCTGTGATAGCGAAGAACGTCAAAAATTGGTACCTCCAAGAACCCCGCTGCAACATCCTAGAACCCATCAGGTTTTTTACAAAGGGCACTTCCACCGGAGGTACAAGGAGGACGAGCAAGCCCTCAAGACCATCATCCAGAGAAACGTCACCCCCACCAATCAAGATAAGAACATTGATTTAAAAATATATTATAAAACAAGCAGCCTGGTGATGAGGAACAACCCAGTGGCCCCCATGAAGGATCCCTTGAAGAAGACGAATGTGGTCTACTGATACACGTGTCCCATCTGAGGATGCCTCGGCAAATACATTGGCATGACCACCATGAGCTTCTCCAAGAGATTCTCTTGCCACGCCCAAGAAGGAGCCATTTATAATCACACCAGGACTGCCCATAACGTAAGAATAAAAAGGAGTGATATTATACCTAATATCGAGATTATTGACCAAACTAATGATCCCCAATGTTTGCAAATCCTGGAAGCCCTCCATCTAGGTAAGGGGAAACCTAACTTGAACATTACCCAAGAAACATTTCTCCTCCCTACCACCACCTGAAGATCACCAGTGAATGACCACCAAACAATGCCAGGAGCACTAGCAGGATGATAGGAATCCTGCCACAGGCAGGACTCCAGACATTTATTCCCTGATACCTACACTACTCGAGCACTCGCACGGCTGAATCCCTGCAACCATCAACGCGAGATCCCCAACTTTGCCCCAGACTGGCTCGACCAATGAGAACTCAACTCTAAGATTCGAGCCGCTATAAATACCGGCATGCAGACACCATCTCTTCATTTCTACTGCTGACCACCTATGAAGATGACCTACGAGAAGGTTGAAACATCGCGATAAGCCAGAGCTACACCAGCATTAACACCAGCTGAATACCAGAGACAACCCCGGCCTGACATTGACTTCGC
This sequence comes from Macrobrachium nipponense, assembly GCF_015104395.2. Lineage (NCBI taxonomy): Eukaryota > Metazoa > Arthropoda > Malacostraca > Decapoda > Palaemonidae > Macrobrachium > Macrobrachium nipponense. The sequence continues at coordinate 62,946,760 of NC_061110.1, read as the reverse complement.
TCATGGAATGATACCAACATCGACGACGACCCCTGCTTGACCTGGACCTGAGGAATGCCTTTCCATACACCAGTATTCCAATTATACCACCATACTGATAATACCAGTTTTTGACTAATAAATCCTGTCCTAAAGAAAATACCACTTTCAGCATTATTTCCAATATGAATATTGGCCAGTTATTAAGAAGTATCGCTGAGCCAGAAAAGCGAGTAATAAGAAAAATAGAAAAGATAATATATAAGATTAATTAGCTGTATTCAGCCATTTTATTCAAAATAATAATAACACTAACAATCTAAACCCTTGATAATAAATCCTTATTTATATTATTTAATATATTGGTGATACTTAGGACTAATAATATATCAAACAAGTGATTAGAAATGGAAAGCGAGAATACTAGCTAATGATTTGCCACAATCTGACAGCCAACACTAAAAATCAGAACAATCAATGACCCAATTACAACAAAACAAACTCTTAGACTGAACTAAAGGAGTATCAATGCTGGGTGAAACAGAAGAATAATGCAACAACTGGAAGTTGCAGAAATACCTCAAGCCAGTGATGCAAAACTAAAAAGTTGGTGTTCCACGGAAAATTTCCCAAAATAATTCACTCTGCACGATGTAGAAAATTTTATTATACAGAGGGATGAAGATTAATGAATGCTTAATGCATGACTACTGAATAAAGTATTATTATTCAAGGTGTTCATAAAATGTCTGAAAGTTTGTTGGATTTTGTGAACTGCAAACCAATTTGGAGAGAGACAGATAGCCGGTGAAAACTGAAGGAACTGTATGTGCTATATAGCCTGCCCATTCCTTCTGCAACGAATATGGGATTTCACATGGATGCATTAAAGAGAGAGAGAGAGAGAGAGAGACTGCTAAAAGTACTGTGTTTGTAGACAAAGTAAAATGATCCATAACTACCTAAACCCTTAAAAACTTATCAGAAGCAATTTAACATCAAAGCAGTATATGGAGTTATCCTTGTTACCCATGCTTTTGCTGAATCTAGCCACCTGGGGGGGGGGCAAGCCAGCCTCAACAGGTGCCGGTCCCAAGCCCGGATAAATAGGGAGGGTTGACGTCGGGAAGGGCATCCGACCATAAAACCCCATGCCAGAACCAATGAAATGAGTTGTGATATTGATGAGAATAGTGCTAGGGCGTACTCCGTTAACGACGCACAGACACATCGCCCTAACTCTGTAACAAGGCAAGGCCTACTGCATCATAAACGGGTGCAGCTAAAGAAGCGAGCTCTAAATGTGATCAGAATAGGATAGCTCAATATCGGGTCTATGACAGGAAGAGAAAGAGAGTTGGTGGAGTTGATAAGGATAAAGAGTGGATATTTTGTGTGTGCAGGAAACTCGATGGAAGGGTAATAAAGCCAAAGAACTGGGGGATGGTTACAAGCTAATCTATGGTGGAGCAAATGAGCAGGGTAGGAAGGGCGTTGATGTAGTTCTGTCAGGGGAAATGAAGAATGCAGTGACAGAAGAGAGTAGAAAGAATGACCGCATTATGAGAGTGAAGATATGATATGGAGGGGAAACAATGAACATCATTAGTGCTTATGATCCACAAATGGGCTGTACAGAGGAAGAAAAGAGCAGTTTTTGGAGCGAAATGAATGAGGTACTGCAAGAACTGGAAGAGCAGGAGAGGATTGTAGTGGGAGCAGACTTTAATGGACATATAGGAAAAGAAAATGATGTAATTGAACGTGCGCGTGGAGGACATGGGATCAGGGATAGAAACCAAGAAGGAGAGAGTATAGTAGACTTTGCCATGTCTTTTGATATGGCAATAGTGATCACATTCTTCAAAAAGAAGAGGGAGCACTTAATAACATACAGGAGTGGCGGTAGATGCACACAAATAGATTACCTCCTTTACAATAGATCAAGTTAGGAAGTTAGGAATTGTCAAGTTATCCCAGGTGACCACATGGTCCCTCAACATAGGCTTCTTTGTATGGATTTGAAGATGAAAAGAGAAAAGAAAACGAAACCAATGGGGTAAAGAAAATCAAGTGGTATAAATTGTTAGGGAGGGATAATGATAAGAAGAGAGAGTTTAGGAGAAGAGTGCTGGGAGAGATTGATCTGGGAATTGAAGATGTGGGAGAATGGTGGAGGCATAATGCAGCAGTAATTAGAAGACATGGAAAGGAGATACTAGGTGAAACATCTAGAATAGTATGGGAGGAAAAGGAGAGCTGGTGGTGGAGGGAGGAGGTAGGGTAAAAGGGAGGCAAAGAAGATATTTGAAGAGTCACAGCTGGAGGAGGACAGAGAAAGATTAAGAGAAAGAAACAAAGAAGTAAAAAGGGTGGTAGCTCAAGCTAAGGCAAGGGCATATGAAGAGGTTTATAATGAACTGGAAACCAAGGAAGGGCTGAGTAAGATGCTCAAACTGTCAAAAGTAAGAAATAAAAGAACGAAGAACATCACCCATATGAAGCAAATGAAAGATAGGAATGGTATTGTCATAAAAAAAGGAAGAAGACATCCTGAAAAGATGGAAAGAGTATTTCGAGCAACTGTTAAATGAAGAAAATGAAAGACTTGTAAGATAGGATGGACAATTAAACATGGGAATGATAATGGGGATCTCTAGGGATGAAGTCATACGAGCCTTTAAAAGAAGGAGGAATGGGAAGGCAACAGGACCTGATTTGATCCCAGTTGAAGTTTGGAAAGCCTTAGGAGAGGAAGGGGTAGACATCTTGTATGATCTGATGGTAAAAATATTTGAACAAGAAAAGATACCAGAAGAATGGCGAGAAAGCATATTGATACCTATATTTAAAGGTAAAGGGGATGTCCAGGAATGCAGTAATTATAGAGGTATCAAACTAATGTCTCACAATTGAAGATTTTGGAAAGAATAATAGGTGGCAGGCTGAGAGAGGAAGTGAGAATAGGGAAGGCACAGTTAGGATTTATGGAGGGAAGCGGCACAACGGATGAAATATTTTGCATGAGGCAGCTGATGGAAAAATTCAGAGAAAACCGAGACCTGCATCTGGTATTCATAGACCTTGAAAAGGCCTATGACAGAGTGCCAAGATAAGAAATATGGAGATGTTTGTGGGAGAAGATAGTGCCGGAAAAGTATGTCAGAATTATTCAGGAGATGTAAAGGAATGTGTATACTAGATTGAGAAGCAGTGTTGGAGAGACAGATGGATTTGAGATAGGAGTTAGATTACACCAGGGGTCGGCACTTAGCCCATTCATCTTCAACATCGTGATGGATGTAATGACAAAGGATGTTAGGGAAGCAGTGCCATGGAGCATATTATATGCAGATGACATTGTATTGTGTTCAGAGGGGAGGGAGGAGTTGGAGGGGAGGTTGGAGAGCAGCACCTGAGGAGAGAGGAATGAGAATAAGCAGATTAAAAACCGAATATATGTGTTCGAGTATTACTAAGGATGGTGGAAATAGCATAAGATTGGGCGGGGAAGAAATAAAGAGAGTACAGAATTTCAAGTACTTGGGGTCCACATTAGAGGATAGTGGAAGCATGGACCAAGTGAGACATTGAATGCAGGCAGGATGGAATAACTGGAGGTCTGCATCAGGGGTCCTCTGTGACAAGAAGGTTCCTCTGAAATTGAAGGGAAAGTTTCATAGGACGGTGGTCAGACCAGCTATGCATGAGGAAAACAGAGAAGATGGATGTAGTAGAAATGAGAATGTTAAGATGGATGTCGGGGGTAACAAGGAAAGATAGGATTAGAAATGAGTATATAAGAGGATCAACAAAGGTAGTTGAAATATCAAAGAAAATACAGGAGGGAAGGCTTTGATGGTATGGACACCTGTTACGAAGAGAGGAACATCATGTTGGCAAACATACGATGGAAATGGAAGTGCGGGGTAAAAGGAAGAAGGGGAGACCAAAAAAGAGGTGGTGTGATTGTGTAGGGGAAGATATATATTGGAAGGGCATTAACGAGAATGACGCACAGGTCAGAAATCTTATGGAGACGACTCATTCACAATGGCGACCCCATATAAAAATGGGTTAAAGCTGAGAAGAAGAAGAAGAAGACGACGACGACCCATGCTTTTGCTGAGGAACACTGGTACGTGTAGTTCCTTGTCAATCTGGTAGCCCGAATTCGCTCCCTGCTACCGCCAATGTGAAACCAGTGGAATATATTTCTGGTGATTAGAAGTTAATTTCTCGATATCCTGTGCTTCAAATCCCACAATAAGGTGTAGGTCCCGTTGCTAAGTAACCAACTAGTTCGTAGCCACGTGAAAAAAAAAATCCTTCGGGCTAGCCCTACGAGAGCTGTTAATTAGCTCAGCGGTCTGGTTAAATTTATTAAGTTATACTTAATTCAACTGGTACATGAAGTGTATAGAGGGCTCTTAATCAACTAGTAATTAATGTGTACTATAAAGTCCAAAGAGCTCACAAAAGAATAATTCATAATGCCTTGTGGAAATGATTTTGTCTGATATGAACCATTTTTATAAATAAATTAACGAATATTTAAGGAGACCCAAAAAAAACCAAAACTTACTCATATGACACACATTAATGACTTGAAATGGTGCAACAGAGTAGCAAATAAAAGAAAGAAAGAAAAAAGGAATGATAAAGCAAAAGTGGTGGGAAGAGTCAGTTGCTTTGGTGAAACCACCAAGGCTTACTCCTCCTCCTCTGATGGCAACGAAGTCACCACACGGGGCCAAGACTTGCGCCAGATTTAAATCCAGTTTAGGTCGCCAACTTCGACTGGTGAACATGGCTATCATAAAACAGTATCACTGGATCTATATGATCACTCATATTCCTAATCTGCAACTTTCAGCAATAATTTTTTTAATGGCCAATTCATGAATTATTAATAAAATAAAAAAAACAAACCACAAAAAATCTTACTTTTGTTTTTCCTAATATTTCCTGGACTTCCATTGTGATAAGTAAATCTCGCAGCAGGAATGGAACTTGTTTACCCCTTGTGAGCAGCAACTATAAAGAAAAAGTTTATAATTAATTCGGTTGTAGTTATAGTTTTGACTATATTTTTTTCATATTTGCAAAAACTTCCTTTGTGTATTGCTATCACATCCATGATATTTGAAAGAATAATTTACTATTCGTTTTAGTTTATTCAACTATTGTTAAATATTTTCTTTCTATTGCTAAATATTTTCTTTCATGTCAACAGTATTCATGTAGACGTAATTTAAACAAGTTAATTACAATTACAAATATAAAACTGAAATTTGGTGGCACCTTCCCTATAGCGAGTCAGCAAGTTATATCAGATGGTAGAATCTTTACTGATAAAACAAGATAATAGGATCAACCTTTCCAATGGAGTCTGAGACACTGACCATATAGACAATAACTTCCTCAAGGCAACGATGAAGCGGATTAAGACAATTAACAAAAGCATCGTCAGCTTAGCGGTGACCCCAGGCATCACCTAAAGGCATATCTCTCTCCCACTATATACTTTGCAAACGTAACTTCTTCTGTCATTCATTACTTCATAAAGGTGGAAGTCAGTCCATCGAAACAGAGTCCTTAGCTTTAATTATGATTTTTCATTCGCTGGATAAATGATAGTGGATTGTAGTGGTCAAACAACACTAAAAATCTTCATTCCTAGGTCTGTTCACATACACTTCAAATTTTTTCAATGCGGTGATTAAGGCTAAAGTTTCCTTCTCAATTGTCGAATATACTTTCTGATGTTTTTTCAGTTTTGAAGACATGAAGCACACAGGATGGTGGATATTATTTTCATCTTCTTGAAGTAGAACAGCTCCAATGCCACAGTCAGAAGCATCAACTTGTATCACAAATTTCTTGTCGAAGTCTGGAGCTTGAAGTACTGGTCTTGAAGTTAAAATGGCTTCTTGACACTTTGGAGTCCAAACAAACTTAGCTTTGCGACTAGTTAAGTCTGTCAAGGGAGCTACAACGGCTGAGGAATTTGGGCAGATAGAATCCAGCCATGCCTAAAAATCTCTGTAGCTGTTTCCTGGTAGTAGGTGAGGTAGCCTTACGGATACCTTCTACATTAACATATACTGGAGCAAGAAGGCCTTTCCCAGCTTCAGACCCAAGATACTGCTCAGATACCTTTCCAAACTCATTCTTCTCTAGGTTGACTGTTATTCCTGCTTCTTGTAGTTTCTTGAAAA
>NC_061110.1:62902587-62940060 GCF_015104395.2 Macrobrachium nipponense | reverse complement strand
TTGTAGTTTCTTGAAAACTTTCTTCAGAATCTTCAGATGTCCTTCCCATGTTGTAGAGTAAATCACTATGTCATCTATCGATCCTAGCAGTTGATCCATCACTCGTTGGAATGTTGCAGGTAAATTCATCGGACCAAACGCCAGAACAGTATACTGATACAGTCCAAAAGGAGTAATAAAAGCTGACAGCTACTTCACATTCTCATCTAAGGGAATTTGATAATATCCTTTCAACAAGTCTATCTTGGAAACAAACTTGGCTTTCCCAATATTATCAAGTGACTGATCTATAAGAGGCAAAGGATAATTGTCAGCCACACTGATAGAATTAAGTTTCCTATAATCAGTACACATTCTAAATGAACCATCTGGTTTTTTCACTAACACACATGGAGAATTGAAGTGACTTGAACTAGGTTCTGCTAATCCATGTTGCAGCAAATACTCAACTTCTTTCTTCAAAACATCTCATTGCTTGAATTGTTTTCCATCTTGAATCTTGATTTCATGCTTGGTCAGATCAGTACGCCTAGGTACATCTGCAAAAATTTCTGGGGAACTTCTAATTACTTCACTTAAGTCTTGACCTTTTTCAGCACTCAGATGTTTCAATTTATCCTCTAAATTTTCCAAAATTGAAGAATTATTCATCTTGCTTTCAGCTCCCAATTCGTAGCCATCATCGTCTTCTGTAGATGAAGTTGTTTGTGTTTTTGACACAGTTTCAGTTTTAGTTTCTGAGAAATAAGGTTTCAAGAGGTTCAGATGTATCTTCCTTTGTCGTCTTCTTTCTGGTGTTTCAATCACATAAGTTCTATCATTTAACTTCTCAATTATCTTGTAAGGACCTTGAAATTTATTAGTGAGGGGAAATCTCTTGACAGGTAAGAACACTAACACTTGTTGACCAACACTAAAACTTCTTAGCTTAGTCTAATCTCTTTCAACCCTTTCCTCAAGTTCTTCACATACTTTCTTGGATTTCCTCTTGATTTTCTTCCCAATTTTCTGCATGAATCTTCAATGGTTCTCTCACTTCTCTACCAAAAATAATCTCATTAGGTGAACATCCCATACTTTCTTGATACGCACTCCTAACTTCAAACAACATTTATAGTAAACCAACATCCCATTCTCTTCCTGACTCAGAACAATACTTTGTCAGCATACTTTTCAATTTCTGGTGGAACCTTTCCAAGGCGCCTTGAGTTTCTGGATGATAAGCAGTGGATAACTGTTGCTTCACTCCTAACAAATTCATCACATCCTGGAATAACTTTGAAGTAAAGTTTCTTCCTCTATCACTTTGTACTGGTATGCCCAACATGAGACAATAGTCAATGAATTCATTGAACAACACAGAACGAATCCGCATCATGCAGCTGACATTAACAGACTCAATGAAGACTGCCCTCTGACATGGAAAATAGAATTATGGGAAATCAAAATAATAATTAAAAATTTTAAACACAAGGCACCAGGAAGAAGTGGAATTAACAAGGTCATAATTCAAAATTTACCAGATATTGCACTTGAAAAATTAAGAGAAATATACAATTGGGCCAGGTAGAGAATTTTAGACCAATATCATTACTAGAAATACCTGGCAAAATATTTGAAAAAATAATTAACAACAGACTTGTGTTGTTCCTAGAAGGTAATCAGCTACACAATAAAAATCAATATGAATTTAGAAAAGGAAGAGGAACCCAGATTGCAATAACAAAAATATATGAGAGCATTGCACTGTCACAAAGAAGAAGATACCTATGCAACCTAGTATGCAGAGATATAACCAAGGCATTTGACAAAGTACGGATACATAATATTACATCTCAACCTTCCAGGGATTTTTGAGGAAATACTATGCATCTTCATCAAAGATCGAACAGCAGCAATCAAGTCACAAAATTACATAGGAATCCATTCCCGTTACTAAGTGGAGTCCCACAAGGATCTGTACTCAGTCCAACATTATTCATATTATATACATCAGATGTGACTCCACCACCAGAGTACTGTACTGATGTCTGCTTTGCAGATGATATAACTCAAATAGTTATACACCCAGAAAAATGTACAAGGAGAAGGGACCCAACTTTGGAAAGACAAGTAGCACAAAAAAAAAGAACCAAATTGAAAGAATAAATCAATTTGAAAAGAAGTGGAAGATAAAGACAAATAAATCCAAATTCCAACTAGTATCGGTGTCTGCATACAAACCTGCACAATAACGTTAGACCAACAACTAATGAATTTTACTATAAGTACAAGAATATTAGGAATGCAATTCGGACAAAGAGGAATATCAAGACATGTGAGAGAAAGGCTAAGGATAGCAAGAGCACAAAATACAAAGCTGAAAAGGTTTAGGAATATGAACACACCTATCAAAATCCATTTCTACAAAAGCCTAATCAGACCAATAATGGAATATCCACCAATACCCATGTGCTTAGCATCGACTTCCAATATAAGTGCATTACAAAAATTCCAAAATAAAATACTAAGGTCTGCAATGAGAAAAAATCAAGATGACGATCTGAATATAGAACAAATACATAAAAAATACAAAGTAGAACCAATTAATCAGAGATTATACAGACTGGCAACCAATATATGGAGGAAACTAGTTCAATATAATAGTGAATTAGCAGAAGAATCAGAGCAGAAGAGAGAAAGCTTGACCCAAACAACACAGATCACAGATGGTGGAGAAGAGTATCTTCATATATTCATCGCGATGAACCTCGACCATTATACTATTAAGAAATGTCTTGTGAAAAAGTAATATGTAGAATTTACTATGTAGATATAATGCAAAATCATTATGATAATAAAATTAAGTTAAGAGTTAGAACATTGGAACTTTATTAAATATGATTACATTATGTAATAAAATTCAAAATATGTAATCTGTACAATTCACCATGTCAATGTAATGTATAATCATTAAAGTATTATGTTAAGATTAGTTAGAAAATTGTACCCTTACCCAAATAAAATTGTGGATAAACCACACTTTACATTACTCTTACTAATACTTAACTTTCCAAACTATTCCCTACCACGGTTAGCTAGCTAACTGCCCTCACTCTCCTTTCACCCATCTTACCTATCAGCTAAAAAAAAAGAAAAAAAAAAAAAACTGAGAAAAACTCCACAAGTTTTTCAGCAACTATCTTGGCAGATATGTTTCTAACAGGGATTGCCTCTAGATATCTTGCCACAGGACACATTAATATTAACAAATACTAATTTCCCTTCTTTGTCTTCGGCAGCGGTCCAACCATGTCTATAATCACTTTGCTAAAGAGTTCTCCTCTAACTTCTATAGGTTGTAGGGAGGCTTTCTTGATGGTTTCATTCGGTTTTCCAGCTATCTGGCAGATATGACACTCACGACAAAACCTGCTAACATCTTTGTGAAGTCCAGGCCAGAAAAAATATTTCATGATCACAGTCTTTCTGATTCCCATATGTCCAGACTCATGAGCTACTGCTACCACTTGCTTCCTCAATGGATATGGAATCAAAATTTGATGATATTCACCCCATACAGCATCTCCTGGTATATCTGTAGGTCTATACTTCCTCATTAGCAAACCTTCCTTCAGATAATAACAGGTAGGAGTTTGTTGCATCTCTTCTCGATCAACAACTCTGAAGAACAAATCAGCTAACAATGCATCCTTCTTCTGCAAGTCCATTAGCTTCTCTCTTGCACTTGACCAACTTCAAGGGTTGAATTCTCAATATCTGCTAACTCAGCTACTGTAGTTCCACTACTCTCTTCAGGAACACTGACTACTCGGAGTCTCTTCAGGAACAACAGGTTCTTCTTCTTCATCATCATCGTCTTCTTCATGGGAAATCTCTTCTTGGTCAGTACTAGGGGAAACCTCACTTCCCTGGAACAATTCTTCTAAGCACAAAGATCATTCACTTGATCCTTCTTGAGTGTGTAAATCCTCAGTTTCTTCACTTGCAGTCGTAGTCCTCTTCCTAATTCTGTTAGTTACACAACTAGGAAACAGGTGGGGGTTATTCTTCTCCAACTCTACTGTAGGACTAATCCTCAACGGTTTGTCTGTCACTACAGGACAAGGAATAACTGGCACACCACCAACTTCATTCCCCAACAGAACATGTACACCTTCCACAGCCAGTGAGTCCTTTACAGTAAAATCAACATTCCCTGTCACCAATTCACATGACAGGTATAAGCGGCATACAGGGGTTGCTTCCTCTCCTCCTATACCATTCAAAATAACTGAATCTCCTGTGAGACTCTTCTCCAACTAAGGGTGAGCACCACGTACTACCACACTATGGTTACTCCTTGTATCACGTAATATCTTGACTGGCACCTGCACATTCCCTCCTTGAGTTGACAGCATACCCTCATAGTTATATGGCTTAAAAGCCTCCACACTGCTAAGCCACTCACTGCTTGAGGTTACATTTTCACTGGTTGCTAAACATTCAGCTTGTTTAGTTTCATTCTTGTCTGGAGTCTGATTCTTTCCCACACTGCTCTTCGTAGTTTATTTCACCTGGTTACCTTTCACTACTTGACCAACTGGCTTTGACTGCTGTTGATTCTGGTAACACTCTTGACTGAAGTGTCCTGCTCTTCCACACTTGAAGCAGACAACATTAGGTTTCTGTAACTGTCTTGAAAAACTGGATGAGGATTTCACGTTAGTTTGCTGAGGTGCATTACCTTGCGTAATCTTAATAGTATCACTTATAGGTTTCCCATTAAATTTGTTCCTGATATTTGGATGAGACTTAAAACCTGGGCGTTGTTGATTCTGGTACCTGACATTGTAATTGCGTTTGCTACTAATTATATTGTAATCTTCACTCAGTGTAGCAGCTTTGTCAAGTTTCTTAACCTCTCTCTCTCTCTCAAATAGGCTCTTATATGTTCAGGAATTCCCCGAAGATACTGTTCAAGAACAAGTTTTAACTTTGGCAGCTTGTAACCAACATTTAAAACACCTCTCACTTTATAAGCACAATCTAAGAAGATTCCCTTCTCATCTTTTCTTAAATTTCTGCATCTTTCATTGTAGTACTCTGGGGTCATCTGGTAAACTTGTAGCACACTGTGTTAAGTACCTTGTAGTCTTTACACTGATCAGCTATTAAGGCTAGATAAGAGCTTCTCCCTTTACCAATTAAGACACTTTGTAGCAACACTGACCATTTATCTTCTGGCCATCCCATACCTGAAGCCACTTTCTCAAAGTGACCAAAAAACTCATCTGGAGTTTCTTCAGTAAACTTAGGGATTAACCTCTGTACTCTTACTACATCAAATACAGGGTTCTACAACTACCAAGTCGTCATTTCATGGAACTGGGAATTTGCACACGGACATTTTACAGTAAGGAAGAAGGAGCAAAGTATTTTCTAACATTGCAATTGATCAAGCACATGAATAGAACAACGCTTTAATAAAGGGTGATGGTGGTGCAATTGGTTTAACGGAGGATCCTGCAGCTTTGAGACGCTGGATGGCAGCTGGTCCTGAAATAAGCAGACTAGTAGACGAGTCTGAAACTACAGCCAATTCACCCCACAGGTTGTCAGATATTAAACACCATGAGGATACAATGATCTCACAGAAGTCATACTTTGGAGAAGTTCAAAGGCTTGTTAAGACTTTCAATGATTTTGGAAATCCATTTCTAGAAGAATCCTCTGATCTTTACAAACTTGATTCAAAAGGTATTGTGGATTCAAAGGTTGCAAAAATCGACACCTTAAAGGATATTGGGCTAAAGCAATATAACGAATTTCTACAAAGAATTACAAATGACGGACAACCTGATTTCTATGATCCAATCAAAAAGAACAACTTTCCTTTGTTCAGCTGCAAAACAAAGCCAAATAGTACAGAACCTTAAAAGGAAAGATCGAAAATCGGAAAAATGATTGTAATCTGTTTTCAAGGCTCTTCATTTCTTGCCAAAACAGACAATGTGATATGGAAGATTTCTTCAGCCATGAAAACCAAAATACTCCACCCTCTCTGTCACAAGATGGGTATTTATACACAGATGCCAAGTCACAGCTGACGGATGTATTTGAGACAAAGGTTGAAAACCCAGCAAGTGATCCAGCTCGGGAATCAAAAACATTTAATGACTACGCCCATGATATTATTTTACCGCACATTGCTCCTTGTTTAAATAGGTATCCAAGGGTAGACGCTGTATTTGATGTGTATAGAAAAGACAGTCTTAGGCTAGCACCAGGGAAAAGAGGGGTTCCGGAGACGAAAAGTGGTTGGAACTACTAAAACACCATAGGTTTGGAGTAGTTTTCTAAGAGACAACAAACTGAGTTGTTCACATTCCTTGGTGAGTTGATCGTGACCACTGAGACACAAACAAATAATTGTAACCCTAAGGGAAAATGTCCTTACAAATAAGATTTAAGGCATAACCCAGCTGTACCCGTGCAACCATGAAGAGGCTGACACTGGAATGTTTGTTGATATCCAGCATGCAGTCATCAATGGATGTAAGGACATTTCCATGTACAGTGCAGGTACTGACGTTGTAGCTTTGGGAGTTTCCATACTCAAAAAGCTTGGACTTGATAGAATGTGGATAGGTTTTGGTCGAATTAAGGATTTCCAATGGCTTCCTATACATGATATGGCAACATCATTGGAAATACCTATATCCGCGTTGCCATTTTTTCACACTTACTGGTTGCGATGCTGTCTCAGCATTTCGAGGAAGAGGTAAAAAATCAGCGTGGCAGATATGGGAGGCATTTCCAGATGCTTCCGAAGGTATTCATTTGCCTTGGTACATGACCAGATTTAATTTTAGAGTCTAACATAGAAATCCTTGAAGCTTTTGTATACTATATGCATAATGTACGACAGGGCATCAACTGCATTTGCAGTCAATGAATCTCGTTTTGAATTGTTTGCGAGAAAACAAAGGAGGTCTTTTGATGCAATCCGTCCAACTAAGGATGCTTGAATACAGTACATCAAGAGGGCAGCATACCAAGGTGGGCATGTTAGGGGTCAAGTTTTGAATCGAAATCAAGAGCTGCCCAGTCCTGAAATTTGGCGTTGGGTAAAAGATAAAGACAGTGAAACATGGAAACACAAATGGTCATCGATCCCTTCTGTTGCTGCATCTTGTCAGAACTGTTGAAATGTGGGTGCAATAAATCAAACTGTGTTGGTAACTGCAAGTACTGTCGTTCTGGGCTTTCTTGAACAGGATTATGTTCGTGTATCTGTCAGGATCGATCAAAAGCAGTCTACTGTGGCTATTTTGTATCCTAATAAGATAAATTGTACTTGCTGTGGAATGGTTGCAGCCAGAATTTGCAATTCTTGTTAACGTTAAATAATAAAACGGCCTTTTTTTTTTTTACCATTTTCCAGGCATTTTGAAATCGGAAGTAGCTTTCATTGACCTTTGGGTTACTTGCTATCATGCCAAATTGTTGTACAAACGTATGAGTAGAGAAATTCTTGACTAATTTAAATGTTTTGTCGAGTTATATGATGATACTTGTCATGAGAACGTTTGTGAACGACGCCATTTTGAAAAAAGGAGTGGCCATCTTAAGAACAAAAATTTTTTTTTTTTTGGTCAGGGCCCGAATTTTGCAAAGTACAGGTTAAACAATCAGTGTGCCAAGTTTCATGATTGTATCACAATTTGCACAATTCTACTCATAATATCCCCCACTACTAGATGAACAATGCTCGAGAGAGCAGCGCAGGTGTCGCCAGTGCTCCCCAAATGACCTCACCTTTACGCACGGTCTGGCCACCACATGATCACCCTGCTACTAAAATGAGAACTGCTGAGCACCAGCAGTTCCACATATTGTTTCAATTCATTTGCTTTTTTTATTTACGAAAACAAGAGATTGGCAATAATTTTTTAAGGATTATTAATACTCTATATTTAATTTCTCATATTCATGTATATACTCATAATTTTGTTCATATATATAGGGGTGCTGCAGTTCCACTGCCTACTGACGACCCGCCACTGAGTGTTACTGTTATTATTTAGCGATGGCCATTTTTTTTTTTTACATTATTCAACAATTTATTTCATATGAATGTGTGTTTTAAGCTAGGGGTCTAATAGCAAAGGTTTCATTTTGCCCCCAGGAATGTTTCAGCAGGCCCATGATGGTTTGGGGAACTTATGCTCCTGGTTAAATGGGCATTTAAAATGGCCGATGGAGAAATTAATCGTGTTATTGGAACAATGACCTCACACTAAGAAAGACATCGACACATCATTCTTAGTGTGAGGTCATTGTTCCAATAATACAATCAATTTCTCCATCGGCCATTTTAAATGCCCATTTAACCAGGAGTATAAGTTCCCCAAACCATAATGGGCTTAGTTTTATTTTATATAATTAAATAATATATTATATTATATATATATATATTATATATAATTATATATATATAATGTATATATATATATATATATATAGATTAGATATATATAGATATATATATAAAGATATATATAGATATATATATATAAGAGATATAAATATATATATATATATATAATATTATATTATATTAATTATATATATATATGATGTATGTATATATATATATATATATATATATATATATATATATATATGTGTGTGTGTGTGTGTGTGTGTGTATTTGCTCTAATTTCGGAAGATTCCTGTAAGTAGAGGAAAAGACCCCCAAACCCCCAAAAGGGGGCGTGGCCACCCTGACCCCAAACCGACTCCACTATTCTAGGGGGCGTGGCCACCCCTGACCCCAAATCGACTCCACTATTCTGGGTGGGGGGCGTGGCCACCCCTGACCCCAAATCGACTCCACTTGTCTTATAAGCTCATAAACGTAGATGACGTGCAAAAGGGGTGTGGGCCACCCCTGGGCCCCAAATCGGACTTCGCTTGTCTTATAAACTCATATCCGTTTAGGAGACGTTGCAAAAGGGCGGGGGTGTGGTCACCCTTGACCCCAAATTGACTCCACATTATTGATGAGCTCATGCACGTCCATGAGGTCCAAAAGGGGTGGGGGCGTGGCCACCTGTAATGTCACGAAACCCTATGGGAATAAAACCATCATATCATCCCTGACCCAAAATCAACTCCACCCTTATGCCGCCCCGCAGCTTTCGTGACGTCACGTTAACTCTACGGGAATAAAACCATCATTTCACCCCCCCCCCACCCCAAATTGACTCCAATTTTTCCCCAATCGGTTCACGTAGCTTACGGGTAATAAAACCATCATTTCACCCCCCCCACAAATTGACTCAATTTTCTAACCCCCCCTGGGGACGTCACGTAGCTCTACGGGAATAAAACCATCATTTCAACCCCCGACCTCAAATCAACTCCACCCTTATGCCGTCCCCGCCCTGTGACGTCACGTAACTCTACGGGAATAAAACCATCCTTTCAACCCCCGACCCCAAACCGACTCCACTTTTCTGCCCCCGTGAATTGTTTTCAACGTAACTGGGACGTTTACCTCCTCCTCCTCCTCCTCCTATAAAAACTCTAAATTTATATATGCGCATCTCGAATATAGCCTCTATCGACGACTATCTCTCTCTCTTTCTCCCCCCCCGCCTCTCTCTCTCTCTCTCTCTCTCTCTCAGCTGTTACATTTTGTTTTATATACACACAGCTGCTTAGATATTCAGAGTATCATGATAAAAGGATATTTGGCGGCTGACTTCAACCTCACGTGAGACATATATTTATCAATTTGATATCTCCCCCAATAACCGACAGGGATGACGTTATCCGATGATGAATCACGCACACACACACACGAGCTGACTTCAACCTCACGTGAGACATATATTTATCACAGAATTTGAGTCTTAATCTCCATTTTTCCCATGCCAAAGTATACCCAAGGACACAAGCACACATTTCAATTTTGTTTATTTATAAGTATAATATCGAGTTTGAAAGAGGTTAAATGAAAAATCAAATGACAGACAGAATTGTTATTTTATATTTGTAACCAATGCTAAATACAGGGGAATGAATTAATATTCCATACAAATACATACAATGGAAATAAACTGTACAAACACGTCAAAAACAATACTTCATCGAAACACACGGCCACATCACAACCCTAGTATATGCCACAAACGTCTTCCCCAACAGCTCCCCGACTGTGTATCAAAGATGACGTTTCATCTAATACCTCAAAGCTTTTAAATTTAGCTAACAAGTTTTTCATATATAAATCTTCCACGCAACTTTCCTCCAACAGGTATAAATTCTTTTTCATTATAGCCACGCAACATATTTTACCAATTTTGTTCATTTTATCACTGAATGTAGCTAACACAGGTAAATATTGATTCAACCAAGTCGTGTTAACTCGCCCACTTTGACCGATGCCAGCGGGAAAGATAACATATTTGACATAGTCATACGATGATTCAAAATCAGTATCGCTACGAAAATCCCGCAAGGCGTGAACTTCATCTTTGGAATACTATACGTCATCGAAACACCGTATGTCACACCTGATTATTACTTCCCGACTGAACACCATAAATACAACCGACAAGGGAAAATTAACGTTATTCCTTACCCAAAGTGTATAAGAGTAATAGCATCTCGCCGACCCTCCGTCCCTACAAGTATTTCTCTTGACCAGAACGTCATTTCCCTCCATCACTATTCAGTAAGTAGCATATAAAACACTTTCCATTAACTTGAACATATAGTAAATATTAAAATCAGCAATAAGATTCATCTGTATACGGAATAGATATTCATATAAAATAATGTACCCATTGAAAGAAGCGGAATATATAAAACAGTCATTATTACTCCCTTTCAGATATGGGAAATAACTCTAGTAGTGAACTGTCAGCCAACGAAGTAGCCACTCAAGTCAGACACCATTACTATTATGGTGTTGGAGCCCCAACTCATTTATTAGGAAGGCGAAAACGGGTCATGACCATGAAGCAGGAGAAGAAGAAGAAGTGGCAGGAGATGCAACAACTCCCACTGGCAACCCCCAACCAACTTCGCCACCACCCACTACTGAAGGAAACGAGCAACCCAGTGAAGGTATGTAAAACCGATGTGTTATATATTTATTTAATATCAGTTCCTGATTCCATAGAAACACGCACTCTTTTTCTCCGTTTCACCGTTTTTGGTTTCAAATGTATTGTTGGCATAGTAAAAAACACGTATATAATTATTCATAAGGATTTATTGACCACATAAAAGACAGTTTACAAATTCAATACACTAATCGCCGTCAGACCGCCTCAGCACGCATCCCAATATAACGTCCACGTGTATCCTTATGATAACCCAAATAAGAGGAAGCGACTAAGACGTCTTAGCAGTTTATCACCGACGTTCACGGGTGAATGATTCTCACAGCTCATCCTGAAATAAGTAAAAAAAGTTGTGATTCAAGGTGTATCATACATATATAGAATATATCCTTAATAGAATGTAAATGGGGTAATATAAAAATAAAAAAAAATATGCATTTACCTTAGTTGTTTAAGATGCGGAGACATTCCTTGTACATAATAGCACGTTTGACCCTCGACCTCCAATGTGAACATCTAAACTTTTTCAAATATTTAAAATAATATCCCATTATCCATTTATCATTACCTCTCAAAAGAGTGAATGAGAATACATTTTGTATTAAGGATAATACTGTTTTCACACCTCGGTGACTCACGCAATGAACAAAAAACTAACGTAAAGACTGCACTTGTACGATTTATCGGATTGTATTTGTTTTATTAGTCGATAGAAGCTATATTCAGGATGTGCATATATAAATTTAGAGAAGTCATCCGAATAAACTTTCAGATTTATACCGTAACTATCAAAAAAGAAGATTATATTTCTAGGTGATTTTTCCACGTAAAAACATACCCAATGACCAACAATATTAATATCAGTAGACGAAGATAACGTATTAGATATAAAAACTAAAGGTTTAATTCTATTTTCTGGCAATGTCAATAATCCTACTTCATCCATAGCGAACACACCTAAATATTTAACCTGGTCACCGAGTGAACCTTTTAAACTTATTTCAATTTCTTTTGTATCCATTCCATTTAACCTCTAACATCACACTGAATAACCCTATCCGCATCCACCGTTAAAATACCCTTGGTATTCCCAAAAAGTAAAATAATGCAAGGGTTAGGCGTAGCCGTACCCAGCCTGAGCGATATTCGCAGGTTTGCCAAAATTTCCACTGGCATGGAATCTTCAACATCTTCCACCACAAAATTAAAGCAGTAAATAGCTCAACCATTTTTAAAACTATCATAATTGATCAGATTATCACCGCCACCCCCTATACTTTTCTGCGTCTTGTGATATAATTGCATGATGGTATTAGGGAAACTACATTGAATATTATATACAGTGTTCCCATTAACGGTAATATGTATATTATTTAAATCGAAAGATTGAAAATATAGGCTATTGGCCTCATAATCACCTGAAAATGTTTCCATATCAATCATGGCCAATGTGATTTTTTCAGGTCTACAACTGTTAAAAGGCTGATCAATTAAAATCGAATTTTCATTTTGCCCAATAACGTATGTCTTGTATAAAGTCTTATCAAATATATATTGTATAGGATTAACTGCCATCGCCTCATTTAAAGCCAACATTGCGTTATAATGTGGGGTAACTCTATCGATCCATAATTTAGCCTTTTCTTCATTCATCACATTTAAATGTCCGTCTGTGTGGGCGCCCATAACCCAGTTATTATTCGCTAATTCAAGTCTAAGTCTCAAGTAAGTCGAATCCAGTAAATACATGTCTATAGTCGTTATATCCAAAAGAAGTGGAAAATATGTATGCACGCCCCTCATTTTAATGTCACCCATAACTTTCGTCTCCCACCTGCTGGTTTGACCGAAGGTATTGGCAGCAAATTGCCGAGTTACCCCGTGTGTTACATGAGAGTCATCGTATAAAAATCCCGCCCGACCGGTGGTAGGTAATGCCGAGGGTTTTATCATTTTCAACATATTGATATATGATTGATAGTTAAATACAGGACAGGATTCCACCAACTTTTCATTCAAGAAAACAGAAGCGGATTTAAATAATGTATTACTTATACGATTAACGACAGACACGTGGTCAACATCTGCTAATTGCGCGCCATCCCTATCTATTGTGATACATAATTCTAAAGCTATACTTGACAAATCTAAGAAAGAACCTGCCACCCCATTAACGCGAAATTCTATATATTTATCAGATAGAACTTGATTTATGGAAATATTGCAAGGTGTAAAATCCAGTCTTTCCTTTGAATTAATTGAAGTTTCAATAATTCTCCGTCTATTAACATTTGGGAAAAATTCTGATAAACCTGCAATATACGATGAAACAGGAACTTGATTACCAGTTCCGGGTATGTTAAGAACTACGCTAGCCATATTTTGTGTTTATATAATTTTAGATGAAGGGTAGAACGAGTGCGTACCCGCCGAATGTCAATTGATGAATGAGCTTCAAAAGATCGTATACGTCCTTATTATATTTACTTCTAGATTTAATGAGTGTACCCTTCCTCTTCCTACATTTTTTCTTTCTTCCAACACTCGACCGTCTAACAAATCATTTTACCATTTTCTTCCATCTTGTTCTTCTTCTTCTCCTTCCAGTACTGCTTAAAATTCGTTGTCCAGTAGTTTTGAGGGCTCTTATACCATTTTCTTTTATGGATTCTTTTAAAGGTAAACCGTCGTTTACCATATCAGATAACACAGATCTACCGAATTCATTAACTGAAGGTTTCGCGGCATTAAATAGAAAAGGAAGCACTTTACGTGCAATACCACTTATGGTAGTAAAAATACCACTTCCCCTCCTGCGGCCGGGATAGAAAACGGAAATATCCTCAAACCCCGCCCCTCTTCTTAATAAAGGGTCTGGTAAAAATAGTTGTTTAAATTCCGCCTTTGAAGGAGGCGCGAATAACTCTCATTTTACTGTTTATACTATTCCCAAACAATTTAAGTGGAGCTTGATTCGCACGTTCTAGTTGACTCGAAATGTTACGATCACGAATAAGGAATGCCAAGGGTGAACATTGAATTATATAAGTACCTATTCATCTAATTTTTCTCTAGGTTTTATACGGAGCAGGCAAGTAACATTCGAGTCTTTAGTGAAATGTAAAAGGTGTCCATTTTGATCCGTGATAAGAATAGAAATCTGATCCAAGATGTTTGTGTTCATCAATTTGTAGACTGTATTATGTATTCCTTTTCCTCTACCACTTGCTAAAGTAAAACAGTCCAATATATTGACTAGTCTCCCGCCAAAAATCGTCGGTTGAACTATATCCGTATACACATATATATAATCTACCCCACAATTATCAGGTAGAGAATTAAGGGAAACATGTTCATTCAATTCACGCCCGCCATATATTTCAAAACCGGTATTAACATGAAAACCTAATAATTTCGCGGCTTTTCCACTAAATTTGACGTATATACTTTTAATGTCCCCTGTTCTCAATTTCTCTCTCTTGATACATGGCATAGTAATTCTTAAATCTTCATCCCCATGAAATATACCGTTACATTAAAATAATTTAAGAAATTATCACCGTAATAAACTTTCAAATAATCATATACATCCTTATTAAGAGCTCTCACGAGTCTCTTCATATCCCCCGCTAACATTGCTATTCTCGGTCTATACAAATATGTATGCCTATCACCTTTATGACTCTCTGTAATAAATTCGAGAGTGAATAAATCATCTTTGGATAATATAGCATAATAACTCCCCAGGAACATGATCGAAACTAAACCTACTTCATATTCAACCCCATTAGGTAATAATATAGGTGTAGGTAATCTATTGGCAAATTTCGAAGGTGTATTTTTGGTATACGTGTCTAAACAGCCGAGACTGCTCAAATATATAGTGTGTTCACCAGCCATGTCGGTTAAATACTATGACGGGTATATGTCCCGTATGGTATTTATAAGAAAAGTGTGATAGCATTTTATCTAGGTCTTATTTGCAGACTGCATGATACAACCCCATTTTCAGTAAACATTATTTGTTCACCGTTCTGATCTGAGGCATCGATGGTAATGTAATCCAATACATCAATGGTATTTAAAGGATTTTAAATGGCATTATGTGGACCTTTACCACATGCACATCCTAACGTGAAAGTCTAAGAGATTAACCATTTTATCACCCAAGATGGTAGGTTGAACAATACCCGAATACAGGTAAACGTATTCAACGCCTTGATGGAATATATTTCTACCGCCATGAGGTCTCAACGCAAACAAACTGTATATTAAATACCTGACTTTTTCATTGAAACCGAACATATTAGCTGCTTTAGCACTGAGTTTAATCGTAATTGAATCAATCATATCAACTTTGGCCACTCCTGCATCGATATGTGGAATGCTCATTCTCTTCGTGTCATCATTCCATGAGAATAAACCGTCCCTGCGGATAGCTCCGCGAATATGCTCGCTGTAAAATTCAGATAATTGTTCAATAATTTCCATATTAAACGCTCTAGTCATGACATTCATATCACCACCCAACAAACCCGAAATGGACTTATAAATACGTATAAGTATAAATGCGTTTCCCATCTGACTCGTTATAGATCGCGTTAAATTGAATAGTAAAATCAACGTCTCCTGGTTTAATAGCGTAATATAATTTTGGGAGAATGACTCCCACTTGCCCCACTTCATATTCCACTCCTTTCAGTAATGATATAGGGGCAGCTAACCTATTGGTAAATTTACAAGCCCGATTTTCTGGAAATGTACCTATACATGCATTTCTATTCACGTATGTGATGTGATCGCTACACATGTTGAATGCAGACTGTATGACTAACAATGGGCATCGGGTTTATAATATATGTACATAAAAACCTCCACGTTCATGTTATGTCACGCCATATTCATGAATTTGTTATCTCACAGATTGCCACGTCATTTAGGAAAATGTCCAAGCCTCTAGCCGCCATGATGAATCATCCTCACCACCCTCCGATCCAGGTAAAATATTATTATTATTATTATCATTGTTGTTTTTGCAGTTATTATTATTATTATTATTATTATTATAATAATACACGTTCGCTCCGGTGCTTATTTAACACGATCTTTACAGATCCCTTCGCTGAAGACTTCCCATTAGGTGAAGATTTGATGGGGAGTAATAATAATGAAGCATAGCGCATTTGTGGAGGTGCAGGAGCCAGAGGGGGATCTCCGCTCACGAGGGAAAGAAGGGAGGGTAACAAGGTAGTGAGTACCATTCATTATGCGGCTGCAGTAGGGTCACACATTGACGTGGCAATGAAGTTAAGTAGTAGCATAGCCCGATTATGCGAAGATGTGCACAGTAACTTCCTTGAAAGAGGTATTCGCTCGGCTATGCTCTACTTGTGTGTTTATTATCACCCAAGTGTGAGGTATGCTATGGTGACATGAATGAAAAAAGTGCTTTTATGTATGTACCCACCTACCCTCACTACGATTGACTCGATCTATGACTTTCTGGAGGAGGCTATTGAGTTTATAGTTAATAACTTGGAAGAGAGACTCAACCGTACTGAGGGTTCGGGTTGGTGTATGACCTCGCTGAATAGGGTTGAACTTCATATCACGTGGTGTGAGTTAGTGAATATTAATAACTTCAAGGTGTATCCCAAGGGAGTCTGCAGTAGTGATCAGGTTATCAATATTCAGTCCGGGTACAACTGTGTCATTACAGCATTAGAAGCGTACGTTGTACTCCGGGATAACCCTCCCACACATATTAACAACCTCCCTCGTGTCTTAATGAGGAGGATAGGGAGGGGACAATGTTTAATTGATCAAAACACTCGCCAGATATGCCGTTGACCCATGACTCTTTCAAAACATTAGAAAAGGGGAATAACCTCAACATATATCTGTATAAATTCTGTGAATTAGTCATGGGGAAACAGCGGAAAAAACATTGGACGGTACATCTGGCGAGGAAAGGTGGTAACCCCCAAAGCCCTCATTTGGTCACGTTGTTATTAATCACTGACGACCACGTCGCGTTGATTAAGGATATGTTGCCGTTCGTAAAGAAGTTCCGACACGGATTCAAGCAGGGGCGGGGGATTGAGTACGCGGGTGGTATGTTACAATTGTTTGACTTAGTCTAATAGTCCCACCATCCGTGAGGCACACACTCAGGCCTGTACAGCTCGAACCACTGTCGAATACCCAGAACCTGGGCAATTTAAACAGTTTACTAAAGTTAAAGCTCTGCAGCGAATCTCGCACATGGCTTTCCTGGATTTTGAGGCATATAATATTCAACCAAAGACCGGAGAAGATGATCCAAGAATAGTATCTCGGCAGAAAGCTTTCGCTTACTGCTACGTGATCATTGACCGTAGAACAGGGGAATATTGTACCCATAGATTAAGTCACGGAGAGAAATGCGTTGATGAGTGTTTGCAGAACATGAACCGGGACTGGGCGTTATTGCGTGAACGAATGCAACCGTATCCTTTACATATGACTACTGAATCCACCTGTTAGTTTGAAGTGAGCACTCATTGCGAAGGATGTAACATCGAATTCAAGGCTTGAGTCACGAAAATGCGACATCACGCTCATTTTGTGGCACAGGACAACTTTGTGTGTGCACTGTGTCAACAGTGTAATTTGAATATGCAATTTAAGGAGCCAACTTTAACAGTGTTCGTACACAATTTGTCATATGACATCGCACTGGTCTTGAAAGAGGCCGGGGCTCAGCATGATCTTGAAATTCTGAAATGCGAGGGTAGTAAATTTTACTCAGCCAGATCGGGCAATCTGAGATTCATGGATAGCAACAACGTGATTAGAGGGACCCTCGATTCATATCAAACAGAAAGGTTCCCTCGAAATCGCATGTCAGTTGTTAACCCAGTATTCTCAGGATTGTCTTGATTTAGTTTTGGGTACGAGTAAACAGTACTACCCTTATGATTGTGTGACGGGTTTCAATATCCTGCGAAAGCCCGGCATCCCTTCTCGAGAGTGTTTCGATTCGGAACTTATGGGAAAAACCCTTTCCAGGGAGGGCTATGCACACATGGTCAAGGTTTGGAACGCCGCTAATTGCACCAATCTTCTAGATTACACCATTTTGTATTTGTTAATGGATGTGGGATTATTAGCCGACATTTATTTAGCTTGGAGGAAGGCTGCCATGGCGCAATTCGGATTAGACCCCGCCCGTTACCTGACTTCTACCTCTCTCTCACTCGATGCTTTCATATATTCCTGTAAAATTCGTCTCCCACTCATTTCGAATGGTGAACTCTATCAATTAATTTGTAAAAACATCCGCGGTGGTTTTTGTAGTCTAGTTCGAGGGCAATGTGTAGCTAATAATCCAGAGTTAAATCCCAGTTTTAGGGTAGGTGATCCTCAATCGTATATATTATACGTTGATTTCACCAGTTTGTATCCCACAGTTATGAGTAAATACAAAATGCCCTTGGGTGAAATAACTGAACTTTCCCCTGCCGAATTAGGAAGTTTTGTCGCTAGCGATATTACCGCCATTGATTCACAGGGTGAATACGGTTATTTCATCCTGCTCGATATCAAACCAGTTAGGCGGGATGTTGCTCTACAGACGGACGATCTCCCTTTCGCCATTCATCACATGAATGTGACTCACCAGGATCTATCGCCCTATAGTAAAAACCTAATGAATAAGTTCAAGGTGAAGCTACCCAAGAAAAATGTTAAGTTGACGGGTATGCATTTACCCATGCGTAATTACTTGATCTATCTTCCCTTATTACAAACGTTGATAAGACTCGGTCTCGAAGTTGATGCAATAAGGAAAGTGTACAAATTCAAACAGGATTTTTATTTGAGGGATTATATACTGGAGAATGCCGAAAGGCGTGCTAAAGAGACCGATCCGGACAAGAGGAACACCATCAAAATCATAATGAATGGTCTTTTCGGTGTCACTATTAAAAATTCATTGAATTATTCTACCCGAACTGTCGTCACCACCGGTGAAGCCTCTCTCCTCAGGAATGTGTCTTTGGAAAAACTGGGTAAAGACAAGTACATTGTGAACCATTGCAAAGAGTCTGTTATGGCTGAATCCCCGATTTATATCAGTTTCAGTATACTAGACATGGTGAAGGATATGATGTATCGGTTCTATTATGACATTCTTCGAAAGCAGAATGGACACAGAGTTCAGCTCCTTTATACCGACACTGACAGCTTGATCTTTTCCCTGGTGACTGATAACCTCAATCGAGAATTGAATGGTGTGCTCAAACACTACATGGATTTGAGTAATTTCCCCAAAACTCACTAATTGTATGATGAGTCACGTAAGGGGGAACTCGGGTTAGTCAAGGTTGAAATGGGGGCTGAACTCATGAGGGAATTTATTGGCGTTAAACCTAAAGTTTATTTGTATTTGACGGAAACTAGTCGTAGTAACACCTTGAAAGGTGTACAAAGGTGCCAGCAAAAGACCATTCCGCATGACCAGTATCGAGCTGTAATCGAAAAGAATGAGATTACTTATACTCGTGTGCACAATTTGCAAAGAGTAGGAGGTACGATGTGTCATACGAGCCAGTGAAAGGTATCTCTCTGTCCATTAGAGGACAAGAGATATTATGTGACACCTTATAAATCATTGCCGTATGGGCATCCAGACCTTGAGGTGGAGGAGGGTATGGCAGAGGAGGGGGAGAGGGGGAGGAGGAGCTAGAGCAGGCAATGGTGGTGCCAGCAGTAGCGGCAATCTCCCCAATTTTAAATATTCCCGCTCCTAGCACCTCGAGAATCCCTACTCCTATTCCTCCGACCCTACAACCATCTCATCATTTCCCACGGGTGAAAGGATGTTCAAAACGTCGAAGAGAGAATAGTAAAATATACAATGTTAATTCCTCTCTCTCTTCGACGTCTTTGACTTCTCAACGGGAAATGGTTCCACCCTCTCCTCCAGTTAAACGGGGTCATATCACACCTTGACCGGGTGTCATAGTTTGTATATTTTACTATATATTTTATCCTATATCATATATATTTTAATATATTATATTGTATATAATGTATTTTTTATTATATATTCATATACACAGTTGGTTTTTTAATTTTTAAAATTAAATTATATTGTATTTTTTTTTATTATAGATTGCATTTTTACTGTACATTGTATATTTTTATATTGTATAGGAAAAAACCTGTATATATTTCATATGAAAATTAAACAAATATTATTGCCGTCAACTTCCATTCACCTAATTATTATTAAGGCTTGTATATAAAAGGAGCGTGAAAGTACACAACTATAGTCTTAAAATGCGCTAACATCATGGCCGTGACAGGTCCCTTCCCTGGGCAGTTGTTAGACCCGTTTGCTAATCCCGCTCGTATTATCATCGCGGGATTTAGTAACAGTGGCAAGTCCGTCCTATGTCAAAAAATCATTGAACTCTATGAAACGCGTTTCCAATACATTTTATATTGCGGGGTATCTGAACACCCCCTCGAAACGCATCCCTCAATAGGTCCCAAATTTAAAGGAACCAAAAAAATTTTTAATCCCTTTTGATTACGCTAAAAGGGGGAGACGGAGGTTAATAAAGGTCTATTATTCATACTCGATGATTGCTTCCTCGAGGCTAGTGATAATAAATTTGTGACTAACGCCTTCACAGCGGGACATCATTCATCTATTTCAGTTATATTCATAACGCAGAATATGTTTCATTCGGGAAAGTTTAGTAGAAGTATAAGCTTGAATTGTTCACATTATATTCTAATGAAAAATCGTGATTTTAGTCAAATTGAAACTTTAGGTCGGCAGTTATTTGGCCGTCAAAAAACTTCAGCCTTTTCGGACATATATAAAAAGGCCCTATCACGTAACCGCTACAGTTATTTGTTAGTAGACTTCGCTCCGTCAACACCTGAACTGTTACAGCTGCCGAACTAATATTCTGGGTGAAACGGAATATCAAATAGCTTATACCGAGCTAATTTGGACATATCAGCTAAATTGGTGCTCGCTATTACTCTCGGTTTATGTGACATGATTTTTCTTCTGGGGAATCTTTTTCGAGTGATTTTATGCAGTGTGTAAGACTTTTGCCCACGTAAGAATTCTTTAACATTTTCACGAGTAATTTGGCTATTCAGATTTTTCGCTACTCTGAATAAAGAGTCCACCCCGCTGAAACTACCCACACCCCGTGCATCTCCGTACAAAGTTTTTAGCAGTTTTATCCGTTCTTTATATGGATAAAGAACGGATAAAACTGCTAAAAACTTTGTACGGAGATGCACGGGGTGTGGGTAGTTTCAGCGGGGTGGACTCTTTATTCAGAGTAGCGAAAAATCTGAATAGCCAAATTACTCGTGAAAATGTTAAAGAATTCTTACGTGGGCAAAAGTCTTACACACTGCATAAAGTCACTCGAAAAAGATTCCCCAGAAGAAAAATCATGTCACATAAACCGAGAGTAATAGCGAGCACCAATTTAGCTGATATGTCCAAATTAGCTCGGTATAATAATGGGTTTAAATATTTGCTAGTCTTTATTGACGTGTTTTCCAGATATCTACAAATTGTTCCCTTGAAAAAGAAGGATGGTGTTACTATGCGTCGCGCTTTGAAGAAGGTTATCGAATCTACCGAATTTTTGGGAATTTCACGTTTGAATAGCGATGAGGGTAGGGAATATTATAACAAACACGTCAGAGAATATCTAGATAGTAAAAATATAAAATTATATAGCGTTTATTCGAGAGAAATCAAATCCTCTATAGCTGAAAGAGTCATAAGAACTATTAAGGGTCGGATATATAGATATCTCACATATAAGAATACCTTGAAATACATTAACATCTTGCATGACATTGTTCAGAGTTATAACCATACCCCCCATAGAAATCTGGGTCGCACCCCGCAAGAAGTTCACGCATTAATGGCTAGAGATGACATTGAACGTCAATTCTCGAGTATATATAAAATGGCTGTTCTCGTTAATCCTCCCGCCATTTCGCTCTTGAATGTTGGGGACGTACGTATGAGCGTCGGAACGCAATTTTTAGGAGGGGATATACAATTCAAAATACTCTGGAAATTTTTAAAATCCGAAAAGTGGATATGTCGCAAAATCCAGTCGTATACTTCTTGGAAGATTTAGCGGGTGAAGAGATAAAGGGCGTATTTTATCGTGAAGAATTAATTCCCACAAATCTACCAGAAACGTATAATATCACTATTCCAGGAAGGAGGAGGAAAAATAATAAAACTCAATATTACGTTCATTTGAAAGGTTATCCGAGTCAATTCAATTCCTGGGTTGATGAATCTCAAATTGTACGGATATGAACTGTAAGCAACCTTTAATACGTAAAAATAAAAACTTTATTTTATTCATCTCTGGTTTATCACCCAGTGAAAGAAGTAAAGTCATTCCCATCTTAATCGGTGGTTTGGTGTCTACTCTCTTGGAAATTTTTAGAAATTTTCTTTGTGGTAATCAAACTCAAGATAAGAAGTTTATTAAACACTAAAGAAATTGTAGACGAGAAATTCATCTTGTGTCCTTGAAAACAACGTCCATATCTAAGAAGAAAAATATACTGAAAAGTCGTAAAGGGGGGACTATTTTATCGGTGTTATTACCTATTGCTGCGAGTTTGGTAGGAAGTCTTTTTAATTGAAAATGAAGGAGTTTTACGTTACCTCTGCCATTACTTACGAGAGGTTAATGAATAGAAAATAGGTTTGTGATGGTGATATTAATAACCTGGAGGGTACTGGCAAGTTGGATACGGCAGCTGTTAGTAGTAGCAGACACGTCCCTCTTAATATCCAAAAACCGCCTATACCAGCTATATCGCTCACGGGACCTCCTCCTCCTACTCCTATAAAAAGTGTAGGTGCAGTGACTGGAGGGGAGGAGGTAAACGTCCCGATTACGTTGAAAACAATTAAAGGGGACATGAGTCGCAAAAAAAGCAATCCCAATTTAACAGGCATTATTCCAATATTTTTTAAAGAACCTCAAAAGTCTTACGTTACGGCTTTTGTTAAGCACTTACAAGATTCTAACACGGTTGAATGGAATGAAGAAGGTGATTTAACTCATCCACTTGCAGGTTATAATATTTTAGATATAGCTCGAGAATTTCAGGGGAATAAAAAAAACCACGTTGATAATATTTCCAATTATTACTACTCCATTGAAATGGCTGGGGTTAAAGATTGGATGGTAAGGAATATAGCCATTAAAAAACAAATCGAAACATGGCGAAAGAAAAGAAACATGGTGGATGTGTGGGTGGCTTATTAACATTTTAGGAACAATGATACCGGAGCTGTTTAATCACGTGATACTGAT
Organism: Macrobrachium nipponense; assembly: GCF_015104395.2. Taxonomy (NCBI): domain Eukaryota; kingdom Metazoa; phylum Arthropoda; class Malacostraca; order Decapoda; family Palaemonidae; genus Macrobrachium; species Macrobrachium nipponense. Next base: position 62,916,563 of record NC_061110.1, on the reverse strand, counting down.
TTTGATAAAATGGATGCAGGTGCATCTTTAATGAGTCATATGGAGGGTATATGACCTTTGGCATGAGGAAATGATAAGGCTTGTTTATTCGTGTGAGTGTGACTCATAGCTGGGAGTGAGGGATTTTTGATGGTTCGTCACAACTAGTTTGTAATCAGTGTTTGTGATAGAGGGAGTTCGGGTTGCGGGATTTTCGTAGCGATACTGATTTTGATCAAATGGATGCAGGCGCATCTTTAATGAGTCATATGGTGGGTATATGACCTTTGGCGTGAGGAAATGATAAGGCTTTTTTATTCATGTGAGTGTGAATCATAGCTGGGAGTGAGGGAGGCTTGATGGTTCGTCACAACTAGTTTGTAATCAGTGTTTGCGATAGAGGGAGCTCGGGTTGCGGGGTTTTCGTAGCTCATTAGCTCTTGAAGTCACATCAAGACGTGAACTCTCGCCATGGCTTTATCAACCTCCTTGTGCAAGTTAGTTTTCGGGAACTTGTCCGAAAATAAGTTCAGGAAGAGGAATACGTGTTTAGTAGTGGCCACTAATTGTGTCACCTGCAGGAATTACGGTGTGGTGGCAGACATCATTCGAGCTTATCCATATGCCGAGTTGGCAGGTTTTTTATATTCTCGCACTGGTGCATCATATGCCTGTCTTCATGATAGGGGCACTGAAGGGTCCGCTATTGTGAAAAGACCTAAAAATATCACATCTTGGGAATGCGATGAAGAAGTTGATCTACCCACCATAGCTACCTTATTAACCCAATACGGTATCGGCGCCCCCATTGAAGATAATGAATACGCGTAAAAGAGCGTGGCTTATTTCAAAGATGAAGATCACGCCGATTGTTAGGGCAGAGATAGCAAACAAATGAGGTTCAATCACTTTTTTTCTTCGGTCAAGAAATTGAAGGAAGAATGATTTTGAATCATCGTATGACTATGTCAAATATGTTATCTTTCCCGCTGGCATCGGACAAAGCGGGCGGGTTAACACGACTTGGTTGAATCAATATTCACCTGTGTTAGCTACATTCAGTGATGAAATGAACAAAATTGGTAAAATATGTTGCATGGCTATAATGAAAAAGAATTTATCCCTGTTGGAGGAACGTTGCGTGGAAGATTTATATATGAAAAACTTGTTAGCTAAATTTAAAAGCTTTGAGGTATTAGATGAAACGTCGTCTTTGATACACGGTCGGGAAGCTGTTGGGGAAGACATATGTGGCATATACTAGGGTTGTGATTTGGCCATGTGTTTCGATGAAGTATTGTTTTTGACGTGTTTGTACAGTTTATTTCCATTGTATGTATTTGTATGGAATATTAATTCATTCCTTACCCGTATTTAAGCAAATGGTACAATATAAAAATAACATTCTTTGTCTGTCATTTGATTTTTCATTTAACCTCTTTCAAACTCGATATTATACTTATAAATAAACAAAATTGAAAAGTGTGCTTGTGTCCTTGGGTATACTTTGGCATGGGAAAAATGGAGATTAAGACTCAAATTCTGTGATAAATATATGTCTCACGTGAGGTTGAAGTCAGCTCGTGTGTGTGTGTGCGTGATTCATCATCGGATAACGTCATCCCTGTCGGTTATTGGGGGAAATATCAAATTGATAAATATATGTCTCACGTGAGGTTGAAGTCAGCCGCCAAATATCCTTTTATCATGATACTCCGAATATCTAAGCAGCTGTGTGTATATAAAACAAAATGTAACGGCTTGGACGAGAAAGAGAGGAGAGAGAGAGGAGAGGAAGGGAGACAGAAGATAAGAGAGAAGAGAGAGAGGAGAGAAGTCGATAGAGGCTATATTCGGGATGTGCATATATAAATTTAGAGTTTTTATAGGAGGAGGATGAGGTAAACGTCACGGTTACGTTGAAAACAATTCACGGGGGCAGAAAAGTGGAGTCAATTTGGGGTCGGGGGGTAGAAATGATGGTTTTATTCCCGTAGAGTTACGTGATGTCACGGGGGGCATAAGGGTGGAGTTGATTTGGGGTCGGGGGTTGAAATGATGGGTTTCCTGTAGAGTTTCCTGTTTCCTGTAGTTTCGTGATGTCACTGGGGCTTAAGAGTGGTGTCGGTTTGGGGTTGGGGGTTGATAGAATGGTTTTATTCCCGTAGAGTTACGTGACGTCACGGGGGGGGGTGCGGGGCATAAGGGTGGAGTCGATTTGGGGTCGGGAGTTGAAATGATGGTTTTATTCCCGTAGAGTTACGTGACGTCATGAGGGGTAGAAAAGTGGAGTCAATTTGGGTTCGGGGGTTGAAATGATGGTTATTATTCCTGTAGAGTTACATGAACGTCAAGGGGGGTGAGGAAACGTGGAGTCAATTTGGGTCGGGGATGAAATGAAAAATGGTTTTATATCCCCCGTAGAGTTACGTGACATCACGGGGGGTAGGAAGTGGAGTCAATTTGGGGTCAGGGGGATGATATGAGGGCTTTACTCCCGTATGGTTTCATGACGTCACAGGTGGCCACGCCCCCACCCCTTTTGGACCTCATGGACGTGCATGAGGTCATCAATAATGTGGAGTCGATTTGGGGGTCAAGGTGGCCACTCCCCCCTTTTGCACGTCATCTACGTATATGGGTTTATAAGACAAGTGGAGTCGATTTGGGGTCAGGGGTGGCCACATTTTTCCCCCCCTTTTTTGCACGTCATCTACGTATATGGGTTTATAAGACAAGTGGAGTCGATTTGGGGTCAGGGGTGGCCACGCCCCCCAGAATAGTGGAGTCGATTTGGGGTCAGGGGTGGCCACGCCCCCTAGAATAGTGGAGTCGATTTGGGGTCAGGGTGGCCACGCCCCCTTTTGGGGGTTTGCCCCGCCCCTTTTTTGGGGTTTGGGGTTGCCCCGCCTCTTTTTAGGCCTCACATTTGTACATGAGCTTATCAGGAGAAGGGGGGGTGAAGGGGGGGGGTGATTAGAAAAGTGGAGTCTAAATGGGGTCTTTTCCTCTACTCCAGTACTATATGTCTGCATGACCATATGTAGTTTGTTCATTTTAGTTAAGCCATCCTTGTCAGCTCAGGCAGTCTAGAAATCTTTGGAAGAAATAGATTACAGAAAACTTCAAGGAAAATCGTACTCAGATGCCTTTAAGCACAGTTAAAAATAAATGAAACTTCATGAGTACTTTCTTAATAAATAATTCTGCAAACTAAACTTATGTACAAAAATAACCTATACTACTATGTTAATGTTTTTGGAACGTCAAGGAAAATTTCTGTTTCATTTTTCTTTTCAAAACTGCAACAAAAAACGATATTAAGGGGACTATAAAAATAAAATGAATATTCATAAATTATGCTTTGACACACCCCACATACTCGCCAGGGTCACTCTCAACTACCCCTTTAACAGTCTCGGTGGCCGAGTTTAAAATAGGAAGTATGCATCCCACCCATGCTGAGAAAAAAGATGGTGATGTTTTCTACTTTTGTGATTTACACCCTATGTATATAGTCATATAAAATCCCTCAAAAAGCTGAAGTCCTACATCAATATCCAGTTACAAGAAATTATAATTACAATCGATATCCTACATAAAATCCAATGAAAATTCAATATTTATGTAAAACTATGCTTTGCTTGTAAGTCTAAATAGTAGAGTATTTGATTATCAGTTATTACTTGTACAGTATGCACTTACATTTCCTATGGCTCGTTCAGATACAGATGTAATCATCAACAGGGCTAAAAGATAATCAGCCTCATATTTCTGCGAATACACTAGCTTGAAGCAATCTGACACCACATCTTCCTGTAAATAAAGATAAATTATAATATTCAAGAACAACAATATTATAAGCTGGACACTTGATTCAAATTAGGCTATCCTAATATATATATATATATATATATATATATATATATATATATATATATATATATATATATAGATATATCACATGATATTTTTCTTCATCTGCGGATTGTAAATGGGAAAAAGCGAATCTACAATAATTGGGTCAAGGAAATGGGTGTAGTGCTATATTTTATAGTAACCTCATCCCTAAGGACTTACTGGGTTGCTGGTTTACAGCAGCAACGAGTCTTTTTCTAAATTCTTGTGTTAGGAAACTCAGGAGATGCACATAAGTGCCTCTTGTTCCTTGTAAAAGCGGGTTCTGAGAACAACCATGGCTCCTCTTGCGACCTAGTTTCATGAGGGCGTGTCTTCATGTAATTGAGTCTATAACATGTGAGTGCCAGCTAGTTTCCCCAGGGATGCTTACATGGTCAAATGCATCCAGTGAGGGGAAGGACAGACTTCTGGGGATTGCTCAGAGTGGTGAGTCTTCCTTTAGAACTGATGACTAAATCCTTTTGACACCAGCTCTACAGCTGGAAACAGGAAACAGGGACATTGGCCCCTATTTCTCTGGGGCTTGTTCTTCTCCATGCTTGCTTTGGTTTAAGCATAGAGAAAAGGTTCTTTTCCTGAAAGGCAACTTTGAGCCTTACGTATTTATTGCCATTTCGCTTTCTCAGCATGAAGTCGGTAGCAGATTGCTCTCTCTCTTATGCCCTCGGCAAAATCTTGGGCTCCCCATGTGTCCATGCCAAGTAATTGCCAGGCCTGCTAGTTCTGTGGTCCAGGATCCTAAGAGATATTCCTCTCTAGTTAACCTCGGATTCAGCTGCTCATATCTGATATCTCAAGGCGTTGAGAAATCTGGTACTTCAAGCCTATATGTTTTTCAGCTCTCTCCTGGTTAGAGGGTTCTTTCCTCGCTCACCATTGAAGTTCTTGCATACTTCCATTCCTCGAGCTGTCTACACGACTAGTATCTTCTCCAATTACTAATGTGGAGATGAGGTATCTTTGGTTAGAGCTTTTTGTCAGCAGGAAGTGGTGTTTTGCTCACCTGCTTTTGCCCTAAGGCTTCTTTCTGCCCTGGATTTTTGGATAGGCTTGGTCAACCTTCAACCAAGCCTTGTTGCTAGGGACAGATTTTTCCTTTTTCAGGGGGGGATCTTTTGTGTTCCTGAGAAACATTAATAGTCTCAGTCTCAGTCTCAGTCTCAGTCTCTCTCTCTCTCTCTCTTTCTCTGGGGGATTCAAACACCAGAGGTTCATCACTTCCTCCTTAGGAGTTTGACTTGTAGCCTGGTTGAGTCTTTTCGGCGGTTGTCAGACTTAAGGCTAAATCCAGGGATTGTCTGGGTTAGCTCTGACATTGGCAAGGCATTGAAGAGTCATTTTGGCTCTCATATGATGGCACTTGGGAGGATGGAAGCTGTTTCTTCAGGATTTTCCCGAATTTTTTAAAAGATACAGAACGGTCTTGTCCTCTTTGAAGAACTTCAGTAGGGACTTTTGTGAGATACTACTGAGTTTGGTTAAGTATCAACAACTCTTCTGTTAGTATTGACAGAGCTAAGGATGGAGTCTTTCAAGTACACCTCCTCTTGGTTCTGTAAGTTGATCCATGGGCATCTTCTCATTCGGGGTGGAGAAGAATTGCAGCCCAGACGAGAGATCATTATTTGCACTCAGTAGGAACCAGTCTGCTTTCAGGTATTATGTACGGAGAGGGGCATGTTATTTTACCTATGGAAATTGCTTGTTAGCCTTGGACACACTTACCATGGACCAGTGGTGGCTGCTCAATGGGTTGGTTAGCAAGTCCAGCTCCCTTTGGGACAGGTAGCACCCCGTATAGGTATCTGGTTGTTAGAAACAGGTTAGGAGTGACTGGTTCTCTTCCCTATCTCTAACTGCCTGTTTTCCCAGTAAATGGAGTCAGTACCATTCCATATAAAAGCTGGACAGACGTTGTGCAGGTTAGCTATCTGACAGAACACCAGTCTTTCCATTGGCAGTGAAGGAATGCAAGGTTCCCTCCTCTCTTGACGAGGGGAGAGGAGGACAGACAATAAAGCAAGTTCGATGATCATATTTATCCATTTTATTGTCTCCGACACTCCAGATGGGATTTTACAAACCCTTTACTCAATGGTCCAGAAGCCTACCATCTGCCACATCACATATGCATATACTCCAGGGGTGTGGGGTTCCTTCCTCTGCTCCTAACAGCTCAAGAAGGTAACATCCCAGGTTGGGTGAACCTACCAGTTGGTTTAGAGATTTGCCCAGACTCCTCCCACCATTAGGTAAGTCTTGTATGTAAAGAATGAAGGTTTGTAGGAACAAATTTTTAAAGTAATTTGTATTTTTCCTTACTTACAAATCTGAAATTATTTATATTTACTACTCACCTCAGCCACCCTTCATTCTGGTACCTGGATCAGAAGGAAAGTGGAACGCAGACTAACAGGTGGGCGGGGTTTCCCCTGCCTGTCAGTAGTTGAATACCTTGTCAATGTTTGAATGGCCATTTCAGCTCATGTTACAAGGTAAAATCCTAAAATCCTTATGTAAAGAACTACATGTTTGTGTCTTAGGAAAAATACAAATTCGTTTTAAAACTTGCTATTCCAAGTTTATCATCAGAATATAATTTCCTAATATTTTCCACTTCCATGTTACCTTGAGTGCTCTCTTATTTTCACGTTTCTTAGTTCTCTTATTTTCATACAAAAAAGAACTTGAGAAATTTCCTTATTTGGGATTTTCTTTCCCTTTAGCATTGGGGTATCTGTGTGAGACTCATCTTACTCCTATTTGGCTCAGGAGAACCTACTATTTATTAATATTCTCCGGCCACACTAGGTTCAATTGTTATCTTTCATATTTTTCTGAACTTCTAATTACGCAAATTTCTTATTGCACTTTTACTAGTTTGCCTCCATTGCACTGATCCTTGCTTATCAGACATTATTAATTTGCTGTATATTTCCTAATGTACTTAGAATAATTTATTTTTCTCACATAATGATTGTACATCTGTTTGAGCTGCAGTTTCTCCTGTATTTCACATACATTGTGCTGAACTATTTAGATTAGCAGTTATCCTATATCCGAAATAATACATCCAAGCCTCTTGCAGATATTGGAAATTTCTGCATATGGTAAAGAAAACACACTTGAATGTAAAATGCCATTGTGTAACTTTCAATTTTCTATTTTGCCACTACTCAGTACACTCCATCTTTATAAACAATACAGAATACACAGTACAGACTATACAAAATGGCAACCAAACCGTGCAGTGTAATGTATATAAACTGTGCAAAAGATTTATCGGCGAAAGAAATAAGAGTGATACAGACAGAAAGGCAACAAACATGCAGCAAGTGTGTAGCCTACTATAGTTAACCTCAGTGTGATGCATTATGTCATTATAAACATGCACATATACATGATGTACATATTCATATGCACACACAGACAGAAGCTGATGGGCAAGAAAAGTTCTGAAACAATGCAGCAGACCAGGGTATATTATGTAGATATGTTATTCCGTAATCTGTTCAAATCTTTAAGTCTGCAAGTGTTCCAACTTCATAAAACCATACTTGATATCAAAATCACAAACTCTTTGTCACTGTCAGAGTTGACCATCTGAAGCAGGGAAATAGAAGGGAGTTAGAAGAGGAAATATACACACCCACAAGAAGCCAAAGACGGCGAAATGTCTATGACGTAGTAATGACATATCTTTCTCAGCCACTCAAAAGTGATACAAGAAATGACAAATTATGACATTTTAAATGACATTGTTGCTTCTCAAGCAGTTGAAAGGCCCGCCAACCCTTCTCTCTCAACTTCCATGAACCTGTGAGCATTCGCCCAACAATCTCATCCCCTCACCTCCACAGTACTCAACCCTAAAAATTGATAAAGCTGTAATTATATTTCAAATGATGGTGTTGCTTTTAAGCCAATAACAGTTGTAAACAACAAGGACCCCTCTTCCCCCTGAATTTCCACTTGTTTTTCCTATGGCCCTTAGTCCTTTACTTGAGACTCCAGCTCTGCCAATTGGTGGTGATCTAGTAACCCTGGTCAAACCTGCCTCCCCTGGATTCTCCTCATACGGAGATTCTGGCTGATGCCTGGGCAGTTTAGGAAGGAGGTCCACAAGGAGAGCTTCCACAGTATCAGGAAAACCCCTGAAACTTGGTGCCACTAAATTCAGTATGTTGAAGATCCCAAGAATTTATGGTTACCTTGGATACCAAATTTCAGCCATTAGGGAAGGCTAAAAAAACCTTGAAGATCATTCCCATAGAAATACTCTTGCTGAGAAAGGGAGGTTCATGGAGTAGGCTACCAAGACACTAAAGTTTACGAAAAGAGTCAGTCTACTAGTTCCTCATTAGGATAAGACCTTGACTCCCAAAGTGATATGCCTCCTACTCTTGACTCCCAAAGCGATGTGCCTCCTACTCCTGAACAGTCTTGGAACTCCAACCAACGCGGACCAAAACCTCTCCAGGCAGAGAGGTGGTGCCTCAAGAGGAACTCCTCCAAATGGTGAATGATCCATGACCTATTAAGACTGAACAAACACATCATGTGCCAGAGGTTCCAGATGACAACTGTGTTCAAGTACGTTTGCTTATTCCATGTGAGACCAAAAATGTCTTTATTGATCTACAAGATACATATTGACACATTGCTATCACTTTTCCCTTCCTAGGGTTCTGGACAGGGAGACATGTATGGATTCTAGTTTGTAAACTTCAGCTTGAACATTATCCTGAGCTCAGGTAAGAGGGTTTTCAACTCTTTCTACTTATATGATTTGCTAGCCAGGGACACCCCAGAGAGGATTGCATATGAAACCTGCAAGTGGTAGATTCCTGATCAAGTAGGGCAAATATGACCTGACACCTTATATATAGGTGTTTAGTGTGGCTGGCTGGGACTTTCGTGGGATGATTCATGGCTGGCTGTCTCCAGCCAGCTAGATTAAGGTAAGGATTAGGAAAGATCTACGAGAGTTCCTGGCCTGATCCAGGGTCTCACAGTGACAGAATGGATCTAGGGCAGACTCACTATTGTGGCAGATGGTTGCTTTGACTAAGTGGATGTTGAGCAAACCACCTCCCAAGTGATTGCCAGCCTGCTTCCACAGCTGGAAGTGAATGGGAAAACCTTCAACTTTCAGTGCATCTCCACACCTAGAACAGGTAATGTCATCCATGCAATATTCTCTCTGTGCTGCAACCTTTACATGTGTATTTTCCAAAATTGATCTAAAATAGGGATTACTTATCTAACATTGCTAGGTACCTGGCACAGGAACTACAGACTACATCAATCTGACAATACTGGCCATATGCCAGTGTGGTTGGACTACCTCCACTTGGAGGGCCTTTTTGAAATTAAGATTGAAACTGTTCTGAATTTTCTGATCCACCTATTTGAGGAAAAGCAACCTAATAAAAAACGTAATCATAAGCCACATATCTCAAGACAATCTAAAGAAACTTAAAAAGTCCCAAAAGAAAAAAAAACTAGTGTTGATCAATATAGAATTTCCCTTGGTAGATCCTAGCACTAAAACTCAAACAGGACATTTTACAATGGAACTGTAAAGGACTAAGGACTCGTTCAGAAATTCTAAAAGTATTACTGAGTGAGCATAACCCAGGGGTTGTATGTCTTTAAGAAACTAAATTAGGGGATTCAGTATACAATCCTGGTGTAAACTATGAAATCTATAAGATAAGCCCCATTGATGGGGATCGTGCCCATGGAGGTGTTGCAATAATTATTACTAAAGAATTAAATATTTTACGGTTCCTCTAAACCCAGAGCTTCAAGCAATTGCTATCCGGGCTACTTTTGATTGTGCAATCACAATCTGCTCTCTTTACCTTCCCCCAAGATGTAGGTTCACTCTTGGGGACATTCAAGGTTTAATTAATCAACTTACTCCTCCTTTTTTACTTCTTGGTGATTTTAATTCTCACAATCCACTTTGGGGTGGAGATTTTTTAGACACAGAGGGTAGGATCATTGATGACATTGTTAATAATAATAATCTTAAACTTTTTAATGATTGTACTATAACATACCATAATTACACAGGTGGTTCATCTGCTATAGACTTCAGCATTGACTCTTCTTCTCTCTATCTAGATTTTAATTGGTCTGTAGATGAGTTTCTACATGACAGTGATCACTTTCCCATTCACCTTAAGTTTGCGAGAAATGCCCCCTCGAATTATCTTATCAAATGGAAGGAAAAGAATGCAGATTGTGTAAAATTTCAAGAAGGCCTTAACCTATCCCAGGAATTTGAATCCTTCAAATGCCATATAAAGGCTTATGAGTAGTTTGCCTCTGAAATATTGAATAGTGATGAAAACTCTATACCTAAGACCACAGGGAAACCACACAGACCTGCTGTTCCTTGGTGGGATAAAACCTGTGGTAATTTGAGAAAAATTACCAGGAAATGTTAAAGGCGTTATAAATCCAGTCAGTCTGCAACAGCAAAATCTAACCAACAAGCTATGGCAAAACAGCGAAAATATTTTTTAAAAAGTAAAAAGGGAATCCTGGCCTTTTTATATAAATGGGATAAATTCCAAGACCCCGACCAGATTGATCTGGAAAAAGATTAGTATGAGTGGGTTAGGTTAGATTAGGTTAGGTTGGGTTGGGTTAGGTTGGTGGTTTTTTCATCTGTAGAGTATATCTTGAGCGAAAATGGGCTTGGGTATTTTCAAGGGGTCGAGCGAAACCAAGGTTTCCCTATCCGAAGAGTTCATCATGACCCATTTTGGGGTTCTTTTCTGAACTAGAGTGAAATATTTGGTGGTTTTCCCGTGGAGTCGTTAATGGTCAACGTACATGAGGTTAAGATAAACCCAGGCCTATGGGGTTTATCGCCTGTGAGCCGAATTGGGGGTCGGGTGTTGAGGTTGAGCCGAAATGGGGTCTTTTTCCCTACTCTCAAGTATAAGGCGGATTGGCGGCAGCAATGAAATGGTTCCTTTATGTGTGTCCATATTTATTAATCATCGCCTCTCCTCCCTCATAGCTCAATCACTAAATTCTTGTTATTTTGTAAATTATATAAAAACGAATTAATGTTTCCTTCTTTAAAGGAAATTAATTTGACTAAAATGACTAACCCGATCCGCTCGGGTATAAAACCTAGCCGCACCCCAAGTTCGCTCTGTCTGTTAATTAACGTAGTTCAGATAGCAACACTATCGTTCTTTGTTTAGCCACCGTTGGGCTAATCGATCAGAATCATTGTTGTTATTGATTAATGAACCTTCGAGCAAGTGTTTTCTGCTGAGCTAATGAAGTATTATTTGAATTTAAGTGATTTTTGTGTGCTTTTGAGTGGTCGCGTGGCCACGTTAAATTCATCTAAATTTGGGGTGCTGAGCATTGTTTCACTGTCAACATTGGTAAATTTTAGTTTTGTAATAAAATTGTAAAAATCCTCCGTGTTTACCATTCGAGTTGTCCTTGTGCACGGGCTGGAACCTGTCACCGAAAGTAGAGTTATCAGCCCATAACATCGGGCACGAACCTAGTGCAAGTCGACATAACATTTGCGACAAGTATAGTCTCTTCATTCCGTCAATATACACAATTAAGGCTTATCAAAACTGGTAATAATTCGGCTCAAAGAGGCCGACAAAGCGTCAGATCAACAGAGTTCCTGTCAAAAGGAAATGTGACTCTTATTAGCACACATCATAACTGAAATAGCAATACCTTTTATAAATGAGTCCACAAAAACAAACTGATAATAGTTCTCATGAATCAAACATGAGAAGGAAAGGGTTTATGGCACCGGCACATAATAAAGAAGGATACAAGAATTGAAAAAGAAGAAAAAAAAAAACAGATTAGTGAGGAAAAATGTCACTTGCTTCTCTTACGGCCATCTTCTTAGATTCTTTCAAGGTCTCTCACGCCACCCTCCATTTTCACTCAAGGGTTGGATCGATAATGTCTCCAAAATTCTATGGAAAGCCCTAGGAAGGGTGAAACGATATACAAATGTACAAACACTTCTCATAAGCCACACCTCCTTCAAACTGATATATAACGAGTTTAATACACAGAAAGAGTTCGTGGCGTAACTCATTATTTATTTCATAACTTGAACCAAGAAACAACTAGTCTTAAAAGGTAAAATTTCTCTCTCGTTGGTTCCGCCCATCGGAACAGACGCATAGCATACACGAACACTTCGTTCGAGGAAACTTCCACAGTAAATTTCCCCTAACAAAGAACATTTCCTTTTGTCTCCGTGAGAGTCAATGCTGACGACTATCATTTCAGAGAACGTAATTTTCAGCACAGATACAATGTTTCGCCACACTCGTTTTCTGACCAATTTCGTAGGCCAGCAAGAAATACAGTCTGACTATGTAATATACACACACACACATATATATATATATATATTATATATATATATATATATTTATATATATTATATATATAGAAGAGATATATATATATATAATATATATATATTATACATAATACACATCATAGTAATGTCTTTTACTGTAATACAACAGTAATATATGAAGATATAAGGCCCATAAAACACTATTTTACCAGTGATCAGGAGAACAGAAAGAAGCGCTCGAAAGTGTATGATTGCAACATTAAAATAGTGTTTTATGGGCCTTTTATCTTCATATATATATGGTGTGTATGTGCATACATATATGAATATTGTATATATGTACCGCATGTGTGTACTGATAAATACACACTTATACTATATATATATATATATATATATATATATATATATATATATATATATATATATATATAACTGTAATAGCCACAATGCCCTCTTACCTTCTGAATTGTTTGTTCTTTTATGGATACGCTTGTCACTAGAAAGGACTTATTTCCTTTATGCAAGTTGAAATTAATGCAATACAATTGGTATGAGTGCATTCCATGGAGATTAAAAGTTATGAGACAAGAAAAAGGCAATGTGACTTAAGAACCATCTCGTTCTTGTTACCAACTGACGCATACGTGGCGTTTATGACATATGTGGACAAGCGGGAATAAGTCATGGAAAAATATGTGCACTTATTTTTTTCATGAGAATATATATATATATATATTATATATTTTATCATATATATATATATATATCTATATATTATATATATAACAAATAATTATGTATGAAAATCCAAATATTCCTCTAATACATATAAAGTAAATGTTTTCAAGATAATTTCATCGTCGCTACTCAGTGTAGACCTACTTATGTTACACAGGGTGGTTCTTGTTGCACCGACACTAATGATACGTCACACACGTTCCCCTCACACGTTGATATCGGTGGGCGCATTATACTTTTGTGTAGAATACATATTTAAATTTTTCTGCATTGAGGTGTAGAAGCAAACAAATAGGACTATTTAAAATTTTATGCTTGCTTTGGAAGCATTGTTAATGTTATGAAATTTCTTTTCGTTTTTTTTATTTAACATTTGAACTGATGCTTGATGACGACTTCATTTTGGTCAAATGCTTCACCGATGTGTGAACGAAAGTTTTGAAAATGTTTCGAAAGTTTTTTTTTCTTAAATTTGCTACACGTGACATTTTCTTGCAGTTTTGAAATATACGACAGATTTCACTCTTATGAAGCATTTTATGGCCTTATTGTATGCAATAATCGTGTTTCCGCATGGAAATAATAGATAAATATGGAGCTTGCTAGGTTGCCAGTTAGTGAATTTAAATCCTATGGAGTCATGTCACATGAGATTTAAGCATCACGGTACATTCCAAGTTCCAATGTATCATATACATTATGTATAGTGGGGTCTAAGCTGCTCTGTTGATTCAAAGCCACCTGATTTCCAACAGATACGGGAATGGAAACTATTTGCAATAAGAAATTAACGTGTATGGCCTATGCCCTGCCATTGCCTCAAAATATAAGAATGTGATGTGTAGGCCTAATCGCACAATGATATTAACATTTGACATGCGGGATTATGCTCAATTAAATCTCTAATATCGGAACAGGCTGCATAATTAATTGCTTCATTTAAATTAATGTTGTC
>NC_061110.1:62872634-62902087 GCF_015104395.2 Macrobrachium nipponense | reverse complement strand
TTTAAATTAATGTTGTCTATGTGGAAACGCTTATATAGGCCAACGCCAATTTGAAAAAAGCAAGGTTCATGTATTTAGAGCTGTGCATGATCAAATTGAAAAAGAAGACAGACAGAATGATCAAAGATCTTCATAATGATAATATTACACCAACTTAAGGGTAGGCTCCACTTTGGGGGGTGCCGATCGTAAAAAATATTTGCCAAAAATACACTAATCAAGACAGGCTAATGAAAATTTTCAGGCATTATTAGCACTATAATAATGCATATTCCCTGTGAGTTTTATCATCCTACAAGGAAAATTAATGATTTTATGAAAAAAATGTGAAAAACGGAAATTTTCGGCCCCTCGTACTGAAGGTTATTTGGTGATTGGTGAGAAACTACAGTCTTGAATAGAAATTCGGTCTGACAAAATGTTGGTATATCCACCTGGAACATGCACAAAAATAATTATCAAAATAGAACAGTAAATAAGCACGTAATAACAAAAAAAAAGAGCAACAACTTCGTAAGTTCAGCGAAAGCCTGCCGAAAAATCAGACTATAGCTAGGAAGAAATAAATATTCAGGAAAAATTCAAATCTCGATTTAGGGACAAAACCTTTTGAGAGTTTGTAGTTATTATGTCACTTGATAGCCTAAAACATCTAAAAATTATATTATTTAGGACAATCAAAGAAAACCACCTCAAAAAAAAAAAAAAAAAAAAAAAAAAAAAAGGGTGGGGGTGGTTATTATATCAGCACAATATATTTTAGTTCGGCAAAACAACCATCGCAAAATAAATGAAGCTGAAAAGAACCACAGATTAACGAACTTTTCGAAACTATATCCAACCAATCAGCTTCAAGGAATGGTTGTGACGTAATCAGTAGGCGGCCTTAGCTGTAAAGACAGCTGGACTCATGCTGTAGTAATTGTATTGATGCACAAAACAAGTTTATATGTATAGAATGTTATAGAAGTAGAACGCTGTCTTGCGATCCAAATGAAATGTCTGTTACCACCTTTGGCATACCAACCGTTCCAGGAAAGGTGGTAGTTTAAAGATATGGCCCTCAAACATCTAAACACAAAGAATTACAGCCAGTTTTTTTAAACAAAAAGACATCTTACCCATATGCATATAACACCAAACTAATAACAGAAAACATAAGGAAATCATCATTTTCATAAATGGAAACCGTAGCTTATATGAAGTTGCAAACTTAGTAGAGAAAATCATCGGATGATATGCAGCAACAGGTATAAAGATATTTGTGCAAATGTACGCACATACAAACACCAATATATGATTTAATAACTGTCAGTTAAAGAAAACGTAAAAAGGATAGGTAAATACTCTATAATAGGTATTGAATGTTTTTAAAAAATGAAAAAAAAAAAAGCACAATCAGGTCAAGAATTGCGCTACACACACCAAATAAATGAGTTGTGAATAAATTAAGTCATACCAGTAAATAGAAATTACTTTAATAACCTAAGGTGGGAAGGGGGAGCGGGTGGAGGAGGGAAGTTGCATCTCTAATTACAGATTACCTTGTCATGATTATCAAGCCATTTCACCTTACTTTAAATACGACAGTTCATGAGAATTTACCTGGTAAGTCCACATAAGGTAAGGCTTCATGTGTATGAAGTAATCTTCAGGGGAGAGGCTTCTAACAGCCAAATCGCAGTGAGACATAAAAGGAGCAATTGTTTTTACTGCCTCCTCAAACCAGCACTTGCTGCCGTGTGGCTCCCCGATATCTGAAAAATCATATAAGCAAGGCATGGTTTAAAGCTTGTAATTATGTGAGTTATAAAATCCAACACCAACTATCAATTGCTTGCAACAAATCTCTAACACACTGAATTAACCAACACTAAATTCTTTCTACTTAGTAGTCTAATTAGCCATTCCTTTTAAAATTAATTCATAGTCATTAAACTGCCATGCACTTTGGTTTCAACTCATATCAGCTTCTAGTGTTATGTGGATATATCTATTTGTTTTTTTAATTTGCTTGTTTTTATCGTTACACTTCGTTTTGAAATCCATTATCTTTTTTATTCTAATTTGACTGCATTTGCATTCAATTCTTTGGACGCTTTCTTAGCAAGTTAATGACCTTATTTGATTTAGTCAATTTGAGTGTGTTGGTGTTAAAGATGATGATACTGAAAAAGAAATTCAAGTCATTAGCAATAAGCCTTTATTAAAATAATCTAACTGCCTACAGAGTCTAGATTTATTATATTTTTAGTTAGGGATACTTTTCCACAAAACTTGTAGAAAGGAGTGAATTTTTATATGTGGCTGCTTGATATCTGAGGAGCCAGTAGCCTTATGCTGATTTATGAACAAATAACCAACATTTTGTCAGTTTTGTCGTTTTATAGCCTCTGTACAATGACCTCCAAATTATTAGGTTGGAGTCCCCTTCCTTGATGGTACACCCAAGCACATGGTGCATATCTTTTTTCTTTTTGTTATTTCTAGCTGACCAACGTGGCATTGCCGGGGAAAAATCTGAATGACAGTTAATCATTTACCTTAGAAAGGAAGTAAAATGTGGTATGGTTTTGACTAACATGTTTATTTAAGATACTGAATTCCAAAAAGAATTATTAATCACAGGAGAGAAAAGTATTTGCAATGATATTACACATACTTTAAGTGACAAAAGAATTCAAAGGAAATGCATGAAATTTTATCTAAGTCACGCTACTTGGCCCGACACTGCAGAGCCCCATTCACGCTAGTTTACATTGTTGATACGAAAGTGTACAAACCTACTATCGTTTCCAGAGGCCGTGTAATAGTGTTTTTCCCAAATATCTAAATCTAACAAACCGGCTTATGAATTTCCATGAAACTACAGCAATGAATGTTTCAAACATTGGCCTAATTTTTGGTGGTACAATGAATTGACAGATGTGCTTAATTAAGCCGTTTACTCTTAGAAAAAAGAGGAACTTCTTCCCCTCCTTCAGAGCGTTTCGAAGAAGTGGTACTTAATCACGTAACTGTGATGCAGAGGTTCCCCCAACCCTCCTTCGGTGTTTACACCTATGGCTATCCTAGTACTCCCCCCCCCCCCTTCCTTCTTGCCTTCTTTCCTTCATTCCCATTGTTATTAGGCTACCGAGTAAATCCCTGTTAGGAAAGAACTGTGTACTGCACATATAAAATGAGCCGGAAGAGCAATAAAATGTTTATGGTGGTAGATAATGATTAGATGGTTAACACAAATTATCGAACATAATAGAAGAGGTTTAAAACAGGGGTGTGGAATCGCACTGAGAGATATTTTACTTGGACTCCTACAAATTTTAGATTTGCGACTAAAAAAAAAAAAAAAAATAAAATAAATAAAATAAAAACATTAGTAGAAATAGAAAACAATTTTTTTCCTTGAGAGAGTTTTATATTTGGAATGATGTTATTGGGGCAAGACTGGAGCAAGATTCAGAAATAATTTCACCGACTTCGACTCCTACCTCAGAGCCCTTTTAGTACATCCTAGGTAATCATCGGCAGCAGTTGTAGTAGTAGCTCTGAACTATTTCATATAGATTCGACTTTAGTCATGGCAAATATGTTGCTTTGTCCTCGCCATTGCAAAACTACAATTGCGCTGAAACTCTTCACCATTTACAACAGAGAGAAAGAAAGAAACCGCCTGAAAATTAGTATAAATCGGTAAGAAAAGTATGACTTAATAAGTACATGATATATTGCAATATACGGCTAGCCATATATATATATATATATATATATATATATTATATATATATATATATACATATTTGTTTATTTAAATGTATTTATTTTTTTTCCTACAGGCCATGTGAACGAGTTGCTGATGCTATGGGGATGACTCCGAACGCTGTCCGAGTGTTGGTGAGCCGTGGACAGAATCCTCATCCACCTGAAACACCACCTGCATCATCAAATACGTCGCCTCTGGTCTTTGACAACTTCACCGTTGGTTCCATTAGGAGACATGTGCACAGCATGTTTGCTGCTAAGCGATTTTTCACTATTGCCACTTTAGCGGAAGAACTTAAAATGCTAAATATCATTCCTGAAGAAACATCTGAGAAGGCAGTATGGCGAATCCTCCATAACATGGGTTTCCAGTACAAAACATCCCAGCGGAATATGTACCTAAGGAAAGAAACTTTGGACGTCGTTTGCCGCCGAGTTGATGCTCTACGATTCCTCCAGCAACATCGTGACGAAGGAAGAGAAGTAGTGTATGTCGATGAGACGTGGTTTACGACGAGAATGCAACATAGCAAGGAGTGGGTGGACTCCTCTCAATCTGTCACCAGTGCCACCTACAGCCGGCAGGTGCCACCAGGTGGTAGCAGGTGGTACAGCTAAAGGTTTTGTAGAAAATTCATTCATTTTATGCTTCCCTGCGAAAAATAAAACCGGCGACTACCATGGAGAAATGAATTCAGATATTTATTCGGGTGGCTAACATCACAGCTCCTGCCGTCGCTTGAGGATCCTTCGGTGCTGGTGCTAGACAACGCCCCATACCATAGCCAATTGACAGGAGATAGCCGATGCCCAACAACAGCTTTTGCCCGCACGTAGTCATTATATAAGTCTATCACATTACCGTGATTCAAATACATATATCGAACTACAAATGTCCTTTAATATCTAATTCGCTCTACCTCGGAATTAATATATGTTCATATATGTTTAACCGAGGGGGAATTTATTAAGCGATATTAAAGGACATTTGTAGTTCGATATATGTATATGAATCACGGTAATGTGATAGACTTATATAATGACTTCGTGCGGGCAAAAGCACTACCACGCAACTAAGAACGAGATGGGCTGTATGCAGTCTCCAAAACAAAAAATACCTACGCGCAGCAGGTATTCAAAGTGGGAGGCGGCATATACTTATATCTCTTGCGGTGGCGCGGTGGTTTTGGGGCTCCACTGCCAGTCCTAGTATTGAGAGGTCGATGGTTCGCGTCTGTCGATCGCCAATTCTATTATCGCTTAATAAAGTCCCCCTCGGTTAAACATATATGAAAATATATTAATTCCGAGGTAGAGCGAATTAGATATTAAAGGACATTTGTAGTTCGATATATGTATATGAATCACGGTAATGTGATAGACTTATATACACACACACACACACACACACACATATATATATATATATATATATATATATATATATATATATATATATATACGTCGAGCTACAAATGTCATTTAATATCTAATTCCCTGTACCTTGGAATTTATATATTTTCATATATGTTAACTGAAGGGGAATTTTTAGTCGATAAGAAATTTGTCGGCTCAAGGGCGCGAACCATCGAACCCAACAAATTCAAGATGAGGGTATAAGTTTATGCCACCTCTCAACTACAAATACCTATCGCTCTCAGGTGTTCATTGTTTTAGAGTCGGCATCAACCCACCTCGACCTCGGCAACGTTGCAGCTCCAAAACAATAAACACCTGAGAGTGACAGGTATTTGTAGTTGACAGGCAGCATAAACTTATACCCTTTTGCAGTGGTGGTGTGGTTTAAAGCTTCACTGTGCGTCCTGAATTTGTTGGGTTCGATGGTTTGCGCCCGTGAGCTGACTAATTTCTTATTGACTAAAAAATTCCCCTTCGGTTAACATATATGAGAATAAGTTAATTCCAAGGTAGAGCGAAGTAAATATTAAAGGACATTTGTAGCTCGATGTATATATATGATTCATGGTAATGTGATATGACTCATATATATATATATATATATTATATATATATATATATATATTATAATATAATATATATAATATCTATATATATATATATATATATATATATATATTAATATATATATATATAGATAAACGTATAAAGATTTTTACTACACGATCTATTCACTGTTATTGATATAACTATGTGTGATATTAAGCTTTAGGACCTTCTGACGCTTTTTGTGGAGAAAAGACCTACAGTATTTCCCAACATTGATGATGCTTTGACCTCGAACAAACACACTAGCATTGGCAAGGAAAATAATAATCAATAATAATAATAATAATAATAATAATAATAATAATAATACTGTTAAAAAGAATGGCAGTATTAAGCGAGTTGATTTTATATATTGTTTTTTTCTATTTTCCTTACAATTCGCTTCTCAGGCTCATCGATGGTGTCTGAGTAACTGGCCAATATTTATATTGGGAATTTTCAAAAAATTACATATGCTGAAGGTAATCTTTTATTAGAACAGGATATCAGGTCCAGGTCGAGCAGGGGTCGTCGTCAGTGCCGGTATTATTCCGTAGGTGTAGTTCAGTTCGGGGCAGGGGTCGTCTTCGGTTTAAGGGCTGGTATTGGTGCTGGTATAGATGGTATCACGTGACGTTTCGACCTTCTCGCAGGTCATCTTAGGACGAATCGTTTGAAGAGACTGTAGAAAGAAAGTCTGTGGGGCAGTATTTATAGCGGCTCGGACCTAGAGTTGCATTCTCATTGGTCGGTTTCAATACACTTTATAGAAACGAAAAAACACACATGGGCTAGATTAGAGATTTTGAAGGCAGACACTCACATGTGGTCGCAGATAATTTTGTAAGAAAACAATACATTTTTTAAAACAAGGAGGCATATACAACGGGGCAATACAGATTTAGTAAAATTCTGAAAATTAGATTGAGGATTTAGGAGCAGTGTTTGGTCAGGGCAATTTTATTTGAAAAACAATACATTTGTATTAGTAACATAAAATTAATAAAAAATTTCGGCATTTCTCGTCTTTTCAATTTTCCTCCGTAGTATAACCTTATATATATATATATATATATATATATATATATATATATATATATATATAAATATTATATATGTGTGTGTGTGTATATATATATATATATATATATATATATAGATATAGATATATATATATATATATATATATATATATATATATTTTAACAATACACACACACACTTTAATGGATGTACGAATGCACGCACGCTAGTCTATTCATGATTCCGATGTATGTGCGTTCCCCTATATCATGTACACTTCCTACTTGGCGCACCAACTAACTTACACACGCAATTGCATTTTTCTGATGTCACAATCATATGACTATCCGACTAATCAGGTCATTTGTGTGCCCCGCGATCTCACCAACGCATAAGGTAAAGTTATGACTTTTGTCTCATTCGAACATCCTGAGGAATTCAATATTTGTAAATTTTCCATTGAAAATTTTCCAAAGCTCCAAAACACTCGAGGCTGTACCGTTTCCGCATTCCAATTATATACCTGTCACTCGTTATCGACCTAATTTTAACTGTTAATATACCAGTGCTTGGGCCACCACCTAACCCCTGTCAGTCTGGCACTAGTCCCAATGTTCACATCATCTTTATATTGCCCCATGATTCAAGACGTCTTCTGACGCTGGTGTCCTACCCCGTCGGCTGTATCCAAATTTGATAGTCCCTGCAACGCACATTGTGACCATCATTATAGCCACCATAACGGCAATTACTGGAAGCGTGTAGCGTTCTGCGAAGAAAAAATTGTCCTCTCCATTATCCTCTAATCGCGGAATCGTAACTGTGTCCAATGTAGGCGGAACGTTTACCGCCTCATGGTACCCCTCTGGGTGTATCATAAACACCCTCGTTGTCAAACTGTAGATCCGTCGTCTTCCAATGGAGGAACTGTAACCGCCTCCTATGTTGCTGAACTTGAATATTCTGCGTCTCCCGTGCACGTACTTCCTGCACCCGCCTCATGGAAGTATCGTAGATCCCTGGTTTGCACCAGAAATTATCCTGAGATGACTCCATATGAGCCATTGAAGATTTTCGGTCATTGTAGTTGTAGTCCATGACCTCGTCGCCCATGGTGAAGACCAAACATCTAGCACAGTAGATCCTAAGTTGTTTTAGTTTGTCACTACTCGGTATGAGTTAGGGTATACTCTAACGTCATCGGGTGTCCGTGTTTCGTCATGAACAGGTTCTAACTGACCCCCTGACAAGTCTATGTATCACTAGAAAGAAATTCCTACTTTTACACATGAATCTGTCATGAACTAATATGCCTAACCTCATAGTCAATTACTAAGGGCTAAAATTCCTCACTAAAATAAACGTGGTCTTTATCCACTGGCTAAATTTTAACAAAAAGAAAATGTCTCATCCGCGACACTACAACATTGTCAGCACCAAACAACCTGTTTATTCCAAACATCCACAAGCAGCCACGTTATCCTGTTTAACTGACCTCATAAAACCTGAAGTCATTATTCACCTTAAAATAATTCCAAATCCTCACTAATCCTCACTAGGAAATCCTCAATAAATCCTCACTGATACCACATAAACTCATTAATCCTCAAAAATCCTCACTGGGAAATCCTCAGTAAATCCTCACTGATACCACAGAACCTCATCAATCCTCAAAAAATCCTTGTTATGACCCCCCCTGTGATACCGCCAAATATATATAACACCAAACAAACCAACTAGGTGGGATATAACCTCAGAGCACTGTAATGGTAATTGCTTTATAGCAAAGAAAGATAAAGGAAAGAAAAATGCATCTTCGAGAAGTTCTGCAGCAAGGATACTTTCGCACGTGTGTTGGAAGCGCCTATTCTCATGATGGTTCTAAAATTGGCAGGAGTTTTGTGGAACTTGACAGGCGCTGACGTGACATGAGAAACGCCGCGATTTCTGATGCAATACCTCGTCTAGATTCTTCTTAGAAGTTCCGGTAATCTCGGGAGTCTGTGACGTTCGCTGTAGGCCCCGCCCCTAGAATGCCGTATAAATACGACGGACAAAGTAGGAGAAGGCAGATCATCAGTTAATCACAGAGATCAGAGATCATCAGTAAGAGCCACAGATCAGATTTCAGTGAGAGATCAGCAGCAGAGATCGTCAGAGAGATATAAGAGAAGAAGGAACCAACAAAGGATCAGAGAGGAAAAGTCGCTCAAGAGATTTTGGTCGAATTTTGGTCAAGTCGTCGTCAGGAGTGGACGACCGAGGCATTTCGACGTAGAGGAAGACTTCAGAGAAGAAACGTTCTGCAAGAGGTTTAGAGAAGTTCCTGCCCTTCGAGTATCAAGAATAGACATTATTTTCTGCAATACGGAGTCAAGAAGACATCTGCAATCGCAGTTCTCCTTTTGTGAAGCCATCGCTTGAGTCGCAAAACTGGCCAGCAAGTATTGGAATTACGTCACTTCTTCCCTAGTTCACACATTGTAAGATTTTGCCTTTTTTACGTAAATAGGAGATACCATTCTGCATTTATCTTTGTTAGTAAGCTTGTAAATAAACCTTTGTTGAGTTTGCATATCTTTCTATATTCGTATCCCGAGTTTCAACTGTTGGTGTTGAATTCTTTTTTGTTTATCATAATATCGAACCTGAAGCGGACCTCTCTCTCGGGGTTCGTGACAAGCACACTCCACGAAATATCAACACTGGTGAAAATATCTCATAAAATACACTGCATCACCATACAATGTGGACCATAAACCGCCAAAATAACACTGGTGAATATAACTTGTAGAATACACCCCCTCACCAGAAAACCGCAAAACCACAATGAACCAGTACCACCCAAAGAACCATAATGCCACAAAGAACCACAATCACCAACTCATTGGCTCATAAAACCACAGATCACCACCAAAGACCCTTATAATATCTCTCAACTCCACGGTATTTCCCCATATTTAACCCAAATTATTCCATTATTACAATTACCTCAGATATTTACATTGAATCGCAGCGGTTGCGCATTCTAAAAGGAGAAAAAGGAAAAATTAATGTTAAATAAAACTGATTAACTAAATTATAAAATTTCTACAAGACTGTATTCCACATTTCATCATCTATTTATGAAACAGCGAATGCAAGACCGCTTTTCATCATTTTCTTGTCTTCTTGATCGTTGATATATGCGTTAGTCTAGTCTAGACAGACCTGTCTGTTCATCCAAGTCTGAAAATCTGTTTCCTCTCTTTTCTTCAATAACTCTAAAAGGATCCTCAAACTTTGGACCTAACTTATAATTTAATTCATATCTCACATCAACTTTCAGAAATACATGATCTCCAATAGCAACTTTAACAGTTAACAATTTCCCATTGCTTTTTTCAACCGTTTCTTGAGTCTTGGCCTCGAGATTACGGCTGCAACAAGCAAGTCTCTCCTTTGCCGTGGGCGTGGAGAGTAATGACTTACGTAATTATATCTTCCCCACGATATGGTATAGGCAACAAATCAAATGTGTCTTGCGGCAACCAAATAATGCTTCGAATGGAGACATTTTAATAGAATCACTGACCATAGTATTAATGTTATGCCTAACTGTATCTATACATCTATCTCAGTTCCTATCATTTCCTCCTATAGTCTTCCTGAGAGCTTCGAGCACTTTTCTCTTTGCTCGTTCACACAACCTATTAGCTTCAGGTCTGTATTAATGACTTTAGATTATGCTACCAAATTTGACCGCCATTATTTGCGTCCGCCATTTTGTCTCCCTTTGTATTTAGGATTCACCCCAACCTCAACAACATCAATAATGTTTATCCAGTTTCCCTCACAAATCACCAACACCAAAGAAATAATGTATCAATCACCACCAAAATTAAAAAAAGAAATACATATACCAGTCCCCAACACTTATATTTCCCAAGTAAATATTTCTCAAATTCTATGGGACGAAAACTAAGATCCTTCCCTTCAAGTCCCAGGTCATCAGCTGATCAAATCTGTGTCACTGCGCCGCAACAGAAAACAGGAAGAAGGGAGAATGAAAGAGAATGAGAGACAAACCTTCCTGCCATAACTAATTCCCACTAGAGTAAAACAAAAATCAAACGATTTAGTTAACTACCACTGAAAAATTCAAATCACAACATCCCATGGTAATTCTAAGCCGTCATTCCGCGGTAAAGTAGACTATGGCAGTTGACGTTTTCCTACGTTATATTACTTACTGAACAAGAATTTAAAGTAATATTTATTCGGACGACTGTAATTAACACCCAGGGGCCAGTACTAAACACGGCGAAATACATTAGACGCCCCAATCCCTAGCGGATGTCGTATCCGCGGTTACGTTCCTTGCAGTCCGTGCGGAACCATTCTTTAGAATTGCCCTGCAAGAAACGTAACCACAAATACGACATCCACTAGGGATTGGGGCGTCCAATGTATTTCGCCGTGTTTAGTACTGGCCCCTGGGGTTTAATTACAATCGTCCGAATAAATATTACTTTAAATTCTTGTTCAGTAAGTTAAATAACGTAGGAAAACGTCAACTGCCATAGTGTACTTTACCGCGGAATGACGGCTTAGAATTACCCATCCCATATATGCACACTTCAATTACTAAGCCTCATCTAATGAAAAGGAAAACGGGATAGTTGCACAATTTGTCAAGGCAAGAAAGAGAAAACAGACTTAAAAAAAAAAAGAATTCTAAAACTCACCAAAATTCCCGATTGCATATCTGCCTGATAACGTCTCCATGATCCATGGCTGCAATACACCGATGGCCCCGCCGTAATTATTACACTACAATAGCCACCATATTTAAATAGCTACAACGCATTTACAACACACGTCACATTAACACACTCTTTGCAACCTCACTGCCTTGGAAGGCTGAGTTCTCCGATGAATGGATTCACTGACTCCAACCTAAAATACCTCGTCAGCGATAGAGAGACCAGTTGCCATAAGTCCTAAATATAATCCTTTTTCCTGACATCTACATGATTTCCTGATTCCTGTATACACCCCAGTCTCTCCAGAAACGTAATCCATAGGCCTGATTACCTTTCCTGACTGCCACAAAACTATTACAGTGTAAAATGGACCCTGTTTATCAAAGGAGAGAAATCACTAAATATATCTGGTAACCTGACCTACCTTCGATGCTCCCAGAAACCTGCCTCTGCAGAGCTAAAATCAGTCATTGAATATAGGTTCTAATTCAAACTCTTGAGATACAAAAATAGAGTCTATTTTCCCCAAAACAGCTAACATGAAAATGAAATAAAATTAATCCAAAATCCCAAAACCATGAGACACCATTACTGTTCTGCATAATCATAATGAATTAAACTATCACGCATATTCTCACTGTCAAAAATCCCATCAGTCTTTCTCAAATAAATGTCAAACAAAGAGTTCATTTTCAGTAGTGACCCATCAGTAAAAGATACCACATTTATCAGAATCGTAATATATTAAAGTTCATCAATAATATTAAGAGTAACTGAAAAAAACTGTCACTGTTTTTTAAAATGTTCTTTATCCCCATCACTCTAGCGTAATCGATGGATCTTCTGCCTCCCTTGGCCTTCCAAAGTCTCTTGTGACCTCCACTAGAGTTTGTCGTCTAATTCCCCATTAATCACCACCTAGGGGTTATATTCCATTATTGTGTTCGTACGAACTCACATACTCTAATGGACGTATGAATGCATGTATGCTGGTCTATTCATGATTCCAATGGACGTGCGTTTCCCCGTTTCATGTACACTCCCTGCTTGGCGCGCCAACTAACTTACACACACAATTGGATTTTTCTGACATTACAATCATATGACTTTCCGACTAATCAGGTCATTTGCACGCCCGCCAATCTCGCCAATGTCATCGGTAATGTTATGACTTTTGTCTCATTCAAACATCCTGAGGAATTCAATGTTTATACATTTTCAAAACTCCAAAACACTTGAGGCTGTACCGTTTTTGAATTCCAACTGCCTGTCACTCGTTATCGACCTAATTTTAACTATTAACATACCCGTGTTTGTTAAATACTACATACATTGGAACCTCGGTTTTCGTACATAATCCGATACGTAACCTCCCATGAAGTCTGAAATGTACAAAAAGCAAAACAATAACTCCCATAATGAATAATGTAAATACAATTAATGATTTCCAGATCCTCAAAAATATTAATAAAATATACATTTTATTGGGAATAGAAACAGTTTTACATACAGAAAACAATGAGAAATGTATATAAATGAATAATGAACATTTGACATCACTCTTACCTTTATGGAACTCTTGTTACCGTATCAAAGACGGAGAGGAGGGGAGAAGGAGGAGAGGTTATTGTTTGGAAGGGGAATCCCCCTCCAGGAGGATTTCAGGGATCAAGGACCTATCTGGGGTTACTTCTCCTCTTTGTTTTTTTTACTGGCCCTATCTGTGGTTACTTCCCCTCTTCGGTTTTTACTGGCACTAGGACCAGTTTGAGAGTAACTGGACCCCTGTCGCACAACAAAAGTGTCCAGAGACATTTGTTTCTGGTGTCTTTAAACTTTACGTAAAGTGGAACACAGCATTGTCATTAAAGCTGTTGGAGACATAGATTACATGTTTGTTGGGATGAAAATTCTCCACAAAGTCTTTAACATCACCCCATTTTGCAAACATGTCCTTAATCACTGAAGTAAGCACATTATGTATGCCCATTTGCTTTCTGAATTTCTCAAACCAGCCTCTGCTGGCCTTAAATTCACTAACAGCAGCACTTCTTGTAGGCATTTTCTCACTGATATCGGAATGCAACATCCTCTAACACTTTGCTACAAGTTCTTTTGTAAATTCTATAATGCTTCTCGCTATTTTTACAGAAGGGCTGTCACTTGGAACTTTCTCTGGCGCTATGATGGCTTATTTAGCAGTTGCACTCAACCAATAAAGCACAAAAAAAAAAAAAAAAAACAACGAACACAAAAGCAGAATGGGTCACGAGAGAACACGGGATGCTTTGTTTTGGCGCTTGGTACGCACGGTCCACATAGAACAGGTCAGCCAGACAGCTCCCCAATTTTAAGCTTCTCCTGCGCACCTACGTCATCTGAGGGAGCGTGGTGGTAACCATTGAGAACGTAGGTCTAACACACCGTCAAAAAAAATTTTTTTCTCTCTTTTTATTTTTGGAGGAAAACGTTTTTGAAAATGCGATCGATCTTTCAGGTGTCCAAAATTGTAAATAAAACATTTGCCTTTTGAAAATATTTGATCAAGTTACAACTTAGATTTTTTCCCCTAGTGCCTCCCTGCATGGTTGCCATTAACGTTTCATATACTTTATCAGTTTATTAATATATTCGAAAATATACCGATATCTTTACAAAAGAAAGCAACAACACCGTCAGGAACTTCAATATCAGACTTTTTCCAATTCAAAGCAAAGCTTTCTAAAACAATGTTTGCCCTCCATGAGTGCTATCCCGTGTACGGCATGAGAGATCTCCCGCATTAGTACTAATGCGAAAAAAAAAGATACTAGAAGGTGCATGCAAACTCCTCCCTACTAATATAGTCTATCCAAGTATCATTCATTGGTATTTATTTATTAAATTTTTTTGACAATTTATCCCCCCTTGTATTTGAGTGCCTCCTCCTCAATTACTCCCTCGATATCTTTTTTTATCAGTGTTTGCTCTCAAAAGGTCTTCTTCTTCATCAAAAACTTTTTTTCCTAAATCAAAATCTAAATTTCTAAACATCTGTATAGTTAGACATATTTCTAATGCTAACTCCCTTTCTTTCGTTACATATTCATCTTCATTGGCAGATTCAAGGGGTTTTTCACTTATTACCTTCATTTCCTTCCCTAACAAAATTTTTTAAGCCTGAATTTAAAATCAACTGCTTTTGGATGATCATGGTGACCATCCATTTGCCATAAGCACCCATAGAAATGTTCAAGGCAATAAGATTTATTCTTTGTGTCAGCAAGTAACCAATACTATGAGAGGCTTTTAACATATTAAATAAAGTAATGGTGGATTTACATGAAAAAATTATTCCTTTCTCCAGAAATGAGTATTTTTTTGCATTAGGGCTTTTAACTCTCATTACCTCGATGATCTTGAACAATTTACCTGTTTGTTTTTCTACATCAATACCAAAAGCATTGGTTTTACCAAACTCTCCATACATGCAAGAATTCATGATGTCTAGCCAATAATTCATTATTAAAAGAATAAAATCAGACGTTTCACTCCAGTTTTGACACTTCAACAGTCCCCTTTTGCCTAAATATTTTACTGAACTGGCACATGATGTAGACACCATTTTCACTGCTAATTTAACGCGATGTGCTGACCATTTACATTTAACTACATTTCAGATCTTATAAGCAAGCCCATAATCTGTTTTGGTTTTACTAAGCATTTCTCGTATGCTAGAATCTGAAATACATTCTCCAATATTAATGAAAAAACCAGTCAATAAAACTATTTCCTACTAATTTAATTAAATGGGGAACATCAGAGAACACAACGTTAATTCTGTCTGCACGACAACAGGCATGTATGCACCCAATGGTCTTTATATGGCTTTTCTTTTAGAAAACGATGGTATTTTATATTGGAGTTTTTCGTTTTCCACGTGTATTAAAACAGACAAATACCACGTATAGTTACTTAGCATTATAGCTGATTGAATAAATGAATGAATAAAAAGATATGTGGGCGCACACACAGCAAATTCGGTTGTTTACCTTACGACTATGGGTAGCAAACAAAAGCATTGTTGGTACGGTACCCCAGAAGAAGCGTTTCCGAGTGAACGAAATCCCAGGAAACGTACAAAACCCGAGACAAAGTTTTGTTGGAAAAAGCCTACGAAAACCGAATCATACATACATACATACACATACACACACACACACACACACACACACACACATATATATATATATATATATATATATATATATATATATATATATATATATATGAGTTCCTCACTGGACGAGTGGTTTTTTGCGCTCGGCTACTAATCCGGTGGTCCAAAGTTCGATGCTCGGCTCGGCCAACGTGAAATCAGAGGAATTTATTTCTGGTGGTAGAAATTCATTTCTCGGTATAATGTAGTTCGGATCCCACAATAAGCTGTAGGTCCCGTTGCTAGGTGACCAATTTGGTTCCTAGCACGTAAAAAAATCTAATCCTTAGGGCCAGGGAGAATATATATATATATATATATATTATATATATATATATTATACATATATCTATATATATATATATATATATATATATATATATGGAGTATGGAGACGCGCTCTATCTTTTAGCGCCGATGTTTCGCATCAGCTTGATACATTTTCCAGGCTGAAATTACGATTACACATTAATTGCGTATAAGTAGTAAAAGATACACACATTGTTTATCAACACCATAATTAAAAACTTTTTCAATACATTAAGAATAAAAACAGAATAAAAACAGAAACAGAATAACAGTGAAAGGGCTAAGAGCGAATACAGAAAAAAAAAAAAATAATAATAGAATGAACAAGACACATAACCACAGCGGTAGTGTAAGGAGAACTGACGTGAAACATGATTGTTATGGAGGGGAGTGTAAACATAGCAATAGGTAATTAGGCAATAAACAGTTGGGTGGAAGACGACTGCTAGTTAAGAGTAAGTAGTGTAAGTCATGATTGATTCAAGGGTAGTTAGTTCCTCTATATGTCGGGTTCTTCCTACAATATTAAAATGACTGGCATCTATGTGTGATTTGCAACTTTTACTGTGATTTCTTAAGTTAGATTGTTCTGGATTTGATAGTCGACAACCCGTTCTGTAGCTAATTCCTTGATGAGGAAATCCGGACTTTTAGCAGCCTTCTGGTGCAACCGAAGTAAGTGCCGAGATCACATCTGGGACAATTATACTTATAAATGACACAGGAGGCAAACAGGGGGCTGATCTTATCCTTAACTTGGAAGAGTGAGCCGATAGTTCGGGGATTTATGGGAATTACTTTTACATTAAAGGCAGGTAAATACTCATTGAATAGGCTGATGCATTTTTCCTAAATTTATAAGTATGTAGAAAGGGAAATCTAGCAAACATACAGAGCTTGGGGACTCTATGGACTATTGGGGGTGGATTGAATTTCAGGTTAAGTAGCTTATCAAGGGATCTATGGAAAATTGCTGGAGGGAAATAATTTTCCTTAAAGTAATCAGCAAGGAAAGTCACTTCAGTATGAAAGGTAGACCAACTTGATGTCAGATTAATGGCTCTATGGAGGAGAGTGGACAGGGAACCGAATACATGGGAACAGACTAGCATGAGTTCATTCGTGTGTTAAGTAACATGCGTGTATCCGTACATCTGTTGGTGGACGCACATATGTACGTGGATTTCTGTAAATGAGATATAATCTCTAGTATGAGAATTAAAGGGTTATTACCTGATACTGATTGTGTGTGTGGAACACACCACAGAAGAGGCGTTTGGAGGTCTGTTGTAAGGTAAAGTGAAGGCTGGAAAAGTTATACACCTTTCTAGTGACATTCAGTTCAGCTTCTAAAGAGGGGCAGTGGGTTTGACACATTTCATTGACGAACTTTAACAGTTCATTGTTTGATAATTATCTTCTCAATTTCAGATGGATTTAAAGTCACCATATAGGAAAATGGATTTCTCTAGACTTGTATTGACTTATTGATAAACTATGAAAAGTGGACAGAAAGAGATAATGGTTTTTTTTTATTTAAATATGATTTTGGGAAGAATATGATAGTTTAACGTTTTTTAATACTCTTTAACGCATTTCATTCCATTTTCATGTTAGCTATTTTGGGAAATAAAAACAATATTTTTGTAAAACGGGAGTTTGAATTTGCCTAGTTTGATATTTGATTTACAGCTAGCTTCAGAGGTGACACTTGAAGGGAACAATGGAAGGTACGTTACATTTCCCAGTTAGGGAATTATTTAAATGAGCGTCATTTTGACCCTCGTAAGAGATTGGTGGCAGCATCAAAAGGGCACTCAAGCCTATATGTTACGTTTCCAGAGAGACTAGGATTAAATAGATTAGGCATATATTGGGAAAAAGTGGTTATGATTATGTACTATATTTGGCAACTGACTTTCTTTGCTGATTTGTGTGGGAATTTAACTGGTAGTCAGCGAATTTCGGACAGGTACCTGGGCAATTGGCAGTGATGTTAGCTGGTGTTTAAGTGTAAGACGTGTTTCTTGAGGGAAAGGGGTTATATGATAATGGGAATTAATTATGCACAGTTGCAAGTGTAACTGAATATTACACGCTAAGGTGAGTGCAATTAACTTCATGTGTCGAAACCTATTAGGTCGTGAGTGTTTATTAAAGTTTACTTTTGTTTTTTGTTAGTGTTAATTCGCTCACAAGCGTATTTCATTTTGACGTCCCTCGGGATTCAACGGACATTAGTGGGTTTGTTGCAATGGCAAGGCATTAAGAAAAGAAGTAAACATGTTTCAGTTTTGTAAGCCAGCGTGAGAGAGAGAGAGGAGGATGAGGATCGTGCTAGGATCAGCATTTACTGGCCAACAAAGGTTTAGGTTACATTTTCTCTCTCACTCGCCTCTCCCTGTTTTCTATAGACCAGCTCGTGACCTTGTAATAGATTCTGCTTGTAACAGTTTTGATCAGCTGATAACTTTGACTTGCAAAAGCAAAAGAGTAGATCTCCTCCCGTAGAGTCGAGGAATTTTTTTTTACCGGGGAAATGTGTGGTATTGGGAATTGGTACATGCTTTTTTCTTTTATTGGTGAATGATATACTATTATTGCTTTTGTGTTGGCGGTTTGTGTGGGGATAAATATATCAATGTTATTGAGGTTGGGGTGAATCCTGAATCATAAGAGTACCCATAAAGAATGCAAAATGGCTGATGCAGGTACAAGTCAGACTTTGGTGTATAAGATAGCTAACATAAATGCAGGAGTTAGCCCTTTTCGAGGCATTGTTGATGGCGTTCTGTCCCAACCAGTGCAAATTTTTATTGAGGAAGTGAATAACTACTGAAGCACCAAGGGAATTACAAATGACGCAGAGGCGTTTACTGAGGCAAAAGCCTTGTTAGATCTCAATGAAGGGGATTTGTCATTTAGATGCCGTAGTTTTCAATACACAAAACGTTGGTCATGGACCAAATTACAAGCGTTTCTTTGAGCAGCTTATGGATCAAAGGAACATGGAGATATGGTGAAGGATTTAAGAGGATTGTACAAGATTAGAAAAGGGACAACAAGCCTTACTGAGCATAGCTCAAAACTTTTTGATTCAGCAGGAGAATGGATACAGAAATTGAAAAAGTCCACATGGGTAAATGGGAATAATATCTCACTCGACAATTTACATAAATTGATGCATTTTGCGCAGTTTCTACACAACGTCCCGGACGCCATTGTAGATAGTTTTGATGAAAAGATTGAACCTACATCAGATGAGGAACTGACTTATTCCCAAATTCAGAAACATATGTCCAAATGTCCCATGGTGGACAGTACATTTTTTAATGGGACCAGTCCAAGAAATACCATGCAAAGAGACTCAGATTTTCCTTCTCCCCGTTTGTGTGCAAAAGTGGAATATAATAGAGGATTGATCGATCAAGGGCAACAGCAGTTGCGTTGCTACAATTGTAATAAACCAGGATGCAAAAAAGTATGTAGAGTCAAATATTGTGGAATATGTAAAAGTGCAGATCACTTTTGGCAGGCTTGTCCATCTCAGATTCGGAGGGATGCGAGACCTACACCTCATAAATTCGGGAGTTATAATACAAGAACTTCCCAGGCAGGTCACTCAAAAGGGCAAAGGGATCAGCAAAATTATCGGAAAGCCGATCAACAAAAAGGGTACAGAGGATTTGTACATGGCATTGTGGTCTCGTGGGGGACACCCCAGAGCCCAGGCCAATAGTAAATGGAACAGTGGAGGATGTGAATTTTTATTGATAAAGGATCTTCTATGAATTTAATGGACTATGATCTGTATCAGTCCATGCGTTGGACAACAGACTTTTACTGGGCCATCCTGCATGTAGGAGACACAGGATATCAGTCCATACAGGTGTTAGTGGTATAACAGTTGAAATACCAGGTGTTTTCATCCCATATGAGGATACAGGTGGATAATGGTTATGATACCAGGGATATGGGGAGTGGTGATACAGGAACCCACACTGATGATACGGGGAATAACAACGGTGGTGTCGGTATGATAAACGGGATATTGAGGGCCACAGTGGTAACAATTTTGGCGATTTTAACAATGGTGGTATGGGTGGTGATGCTGATACTGATAATAACAATGGGGTCCTTGTGGATGCAATGAGAACCACGGGTGGTGATATTTATGGGGATGTGGAACAGGGAAGTACTAACCACAAATATAAAGGTGTTTTATCAGAGGATGTTATTTTAATTCCAGGTACAAAGACTATAGTAAAAGTCAGACTGAGGGAAGTGAAAAAGCCCAGGGAGGTATGCGTAATTGAGGGTACCGAGAAACAAAGAGGGCTTGTTAGCACCGTATCTGTGAACAGAGTATCAAACACTGGTGTTACATGGGTGGAATTATTGAACTGTAACAATACAGTTAGGAAATACCAGAAGAATACATATGCGGTATACCTCCAAGATTGGAGTAGTGCCAGTGGTTCAGTGGCTATTGTAGAGGGGAAAACTGAGTTTTCAGAGGCAGAAATGCAATCAAGGAAGAAAATATTTAGAGAACATTTAGCTAATGCAGACTATAATGAGCATATAGTAGCGGTAAGCAAACTTTTGGCAGAATTAGGGGACACAGTAGCTTTACAAGGGGATAAACTGGGACTGACTAATGTGTTAGAACATACGGTAAACTTAGAGGAAGGTACGAAACCCATTTTTATTCCTGCATACCTCAAACCTTTTAAATCAGAGAACAGGTAGAGAAAGAGATCAGTTAATGGGAAGAGGAAGGAATCATCAGACCTAGTAAGTCTCCATACAACTTTCCTCTGTTAGCAGTGCCTAAGAAGGATGGTTCTGTCCGAGTGTGCATCGATTTTAGATGTTTGAATGAGAAATCAATTCCTGACCGTTATCCAGTCGTGTGCATACCTGATCTTTTTGTAGAAATTGGGGAACATAATATTTATAGCTCAACTGATTTAGCGCAGGGTTTTTTGCAGGCCCCTCTCAGTGAAAATTGCAAGGAATATACTGCTTCTTCAGTGCCCAAGGGACACTATGAATTTACACGGATGACTTTTGGTTTGTCAGGCAGTCCTATGACCTTTACGAGGTTAGTAAACAGTTTTGCACAGGCTATTGGGTAAATATGCTTTTGTGTACATGGATGATGTATTGATTGCAACAGACTCGATCGTGCAACACTTAGAAGTGCTTAAGGAAGTACTTAGGAGACTTAGGTTAGCAGGATTGAAAATTAAGTTAGCTAAGTGTTTCTTCTTGAAGAAGCAAATTACATATTTAGGTCGTGTCATATCTAAAGAGGGAGTTAGAGTAAATGACGATAAAGTCAAAGCAATTGCTGATTTTCCTGGCCCGGAATCAAAAAAACAAATTAGGTCATTCCTGGGTGTGGCATCGTTCTTTCGACGTTTCGTGAAAGGGTTTTCTAACATAGCAGCTACTCTAACAGATGTATTGCGGGAAGACATTCAATTTCATTGGGGAGAACCGCAACAAGTAGCTTTTCAGAAACTTAAGGACATATTAATGAATCCCCCAGTTTTGAAATTTCCAGATTTCACCGTACCATTCACATTATTGACTGATGCTGATCAGGAGGGTATAGGTGCTTGCCTTATGCACAAATTTGATGGGAAGCTCCATCCCATAGGATTCTATAGTAGGAAATTTAGGACAAAGGGCAGCAATGAAAGACTAATCGCGACCGTAGTTAAAGAAGCCTTTGCAATATTATCAAGCTTGGTTCATTTTAAAATGCTACTGATGGGGAATAAAGTAGAAGTTCTTACAGACCATACTCCATTATTGGATCTTTTTAATAAACCCGATTTGTCACCCAAAAAAAGCTTGATGGTTCTTAACTATCAGAGACTTCGCTGCAAAGCTCAAATATATAGACGGCAAGTTAAATGTAGTTGCAGATGCCCTTAGTAGAAGTTTTTATGATACGGAAGGTTTTCAAGTTGGGGTGGTTACTAGTGATTCTATACAATGGGATATAAGTATCATAGAGCAAAGGTAAGATGAGGATGAAATTTTAGCAGACACAAAAGCGTTCCTCAGAGGGGAATCAGTCAAGAAAGGTTATAAGTTACCTTTTTCAGGTTTAGAATTAGAAGATAATCTGGTCAGGAAAATTAAATATAAATTAAGGACTAATAAAAGTAAAGGAGACATGACACAGATCGTAATTCCGAAAGTCCTAATTCCAGTAGTTTTGGATATAGTACATTGCAGGTTTGGTAGTCCACATTTGGGATAGAAAAAACGTATAATGAGATGCGTAATAAGTATATTTGGAAAAATACGCAGAAAGATGTGGAAAATTTTGTGAAAAACTGCACAGTGTAAGTGTGCAATGCTTGCAAACCCGTAATGGTAACTTCTTGCAAATTAGAGTTATATCCGATACCAAGTAGACCTTTTCAGAGAATACATATGGATATCTTAGGAAATTTTTGCGAATCAAGGTATATGAATAAGTACCTGTTGGCAATAATAAGTGAACTAACGGGGATAGTAGAAATTTTTCCACTTAAGCATAAAACAGCCGAAGAAGTAGCTATAGCATTTTTCACTGGTGTCATCTGCAGATATGGCTTACCATAGGTTTTGTTGACCGACAATGGTAGAGAATTTGTAAACAAGACTTTAGAGCGTTTGGCAGAAGTCATGGGGATATAGAAAGTAACAATTATTCCATACAGACCTGAAGCTAATGGGTTACGTGAACGAGCATACAGGAAAATGCTCAAAGCTCTCAGGAAGACTGTAGGAGGAAACAATAGAAACTGGGATAGATATATAGATATAGTTAGACATAACATTAACACTATGGTCAGTGATTCCATTAAAATATCTCCATTCGAAGCATTGTTTGGTTGCCAAGCACGAGGAACATATGATTTGCTAACTATACCTCATCATGGAGAAGATGCAATTGAAGTATTAATTTCCACAGCAAAGGAGAGACAAGCTTGTCTCAGCCGTAATCTCGAGGTTAAGACCCGAGAAATGGTGGAAAGAAGTAACGATAAATCATTAAATGTTAAAATTGCTATTGGAGACAATGTATTCCTAAAAATCAATGTGATAAATGAACTAAATTACAAGTTAGGTCCAAATTTTGAGGGTCTTTTTAGAGTTATTGAAGAAAAGACAGGAAACAGATTTGTAGCCTTGGATGGAAAGACAGGTCGGTCGAAATTAACTCACATATCTAAGTTGAAAAAGATAGGTAAATAATAAGAAGGTAACATCGCGCAGTTGCAATTTTTTTCTTTCCAGATTTTGCAAATGGATGACGAAATGTGATTAATCAGTTTGATGTAGCATTTTTTTTCTTTCATTTTTTAACTATTTTCTTATTATGCACAAACTGCGGCAATTTGGTGAAAAAACCCGAGGGAATTATTTTCATAACGGAAAAACGAGGTGAAAAATGTGGGAAAATACCGTGGAGTTGAGAAATATCATACAGGATTTGTCTGGTGATGACTTTTGGTGGCGATTTGTGGTTTTATGAGCCAAAGGGGTGGTGATTGTGGTTTTTCGTGGTATTATGGCTCTTGGAGGGTTGGCCCTGGTGCATTGTTGTTTTACGGGGCCCTGGTAATGTGTTGTATTTTATGAGGTTATATTCACCAGTGGTTATATTTGGAGGTATATAATTGTTATGGATAATTTGTGGATTGTGGTTTTGTGTTTTACATCCTGACAAGGATTTCTTGGGTGTTATATACATGCGGTGGTGTCACAAATGGTTTACTCTGAAGTATATCGGTGGTCAAATAGCTTAATATTTAGTCGGTGGTGGATATTTTATATTGATGGCTTTATAATAGAGGATTTTTGAGGAAAATTTTGGGTACCCTTGTGGTGACAATGAGGATGTCCTGAGGATAATTATGAGGTTTCATGTGGTTCTGTAGTATTAGTGAAGATTTATTGAGGATTTATTGAGGATTCCCAGCGAGGATTAGATGGATGTTTTTGGGGCCATTTGGAGGAATGATGATTTCTGAGTTGACGAGTCTGACTAGACAAGTCAATGATGCAATTTGAGCACATGTTGAATAAACAGGTGGTTTAGTGCTGACAATGCTGTGATGTCTGGGATGAGACCAATTGTTGGTATTTTCTTTTGGAGTTGATTGCTCAGAGGTTTGCGCTGCTTTCAGGAATCTTGAAGATGACATTCCATGGTGAAGAATTCTAAAGGGTCACTTGGGGTATGTTACTGATATGTTGCGGCAGCAATTTGTGTGGCGATACATATTACATTTTGTAATGGGAAAGAGTTGGATTATTTTTTTTCCTTTACACATTTAGTAATTGGGGAAGTTTATTTTTTTTTTCTTTTTACAAGGGGAACTTGTAATCCGGTCTTAGCGGTTTGTATGGTACCTTTACGTAGGATTTCTATTATAGAGAGGAGGTAGAATTTATCTTAGGATACATAAGATAGAAGGGATATTCAACATGATGTTTGATGGAGGTTAGCTGTGTAAATATTATGAGGTTTTTGATGGTATACTTGTCAGATACAGGATTAATAATGAATGGTTAGTTAGTGATAAAAACTCTCCCAGTTAGTTTAAAAGGGGCCAGTAGATAAAGACCATATTTATTTTAGTAAGGAATTTCAGTCTTTAATAATTGACTATGAGGTTGGGTATGTTAGTTCATGACAGATTCATGTGTTAAAGCAATACTTTATTCTTTTAAAGATCTGTAGACTTGTCAAGGGGTCAGTTAGAACCTATTGGTGATGAAACACGGACACACGATGACTTTAGAGAATTCCCAAACTCACACGAGTGGTGACAACGAAAACAACTTAGGATCTACTGCGCCAGAGCTCAGATCTTCACACGAGCGACGATGTCAGGGTCGCCATTGCAAGGACGAGACATCGTTGAGGGGTCATCTCAGGATAATTTTTGGGACAAATCGGGAGTCTACAATAGGTACTTCTATGAGGTGGGTGTAGGACGCACTTCCATGGAAGTTGCGGGATATTTCAAATCCGCAATGAGGTGGCGGTTACGATTCCTTCATCGGAAGACGTCAAATCTACAGTTTAGCAACGAGGGTGTTATGATACACCTACAGGGGTCACAGACCCTTAATAATGGCTCATGCAATCATTTCGAGATAATTCATGTGCTCAGCCAGGATCTACAACTCATTGATAAAGGTGTTCATGAAACACTTATATGGGGATCACGAGGCGGTTAAAGTTCCGCCTACACTGGAGACGAATTTTCCTTCAACGAATGCTACACAGTTCCAGTGATTGCAGTTAAGGTAGCAATATTGATGGTCAATATGCGTTGCAGAGGCCATCAAACTTGTATGCGGCCGATGGAGTAGGAGAAACCCAGCAAATTAAAAGACATTATGAACTGGTATATACCAGTAGCCAATGTATTGTGCGACAGGGGTGCACACACATCTTAAGGCACTGGTCACAGGAACAAATAGATATATATTAAAATAAGTGGGGTTGATAACCTTAGCTCTTGCCAGTTAGAAACAGGTGTAAAACACTGGATTCCTCGGAAATGCTGAGATAAAAAACAAGTAGAAAACACGAGATCGTGAATACATTCCAGACACGAGATAACCACGGGAAAGGTTACCGAGTACATGGGAACAGACTAGCGTGAGTTCGTTCGTGTGTTAAGTAACATGCATGTATCCGTACATCTGTTGGTGGCCGTACATACGTACATGGGTTACAGTAAATCAGATATAATCTCTAGTATGAGAATTAAAGGGTTATTACCTGATACTGATTGTGTGTGTGTGGAACACGCCAAGAAGAGGCGTTTGGAGGTCTGTTGTAAGGTAAAGCGAAGACTGTTAAAGTTATACACCTTTCTAGTAACATCCAGTTCAGCTTCCAAAGAGAAGTAGTGAGGTTTGACACATTTTATTGACGAACTTTAACATTTTATTATTTGATAATTATCTTCTCATTTTCAGATTGATTCGAAGTCACCATATAGGAAAATCGATTTCTCTAGACTTGTGTTGACTTATTGATAGATTACGAAAAGTGAACAGAAAGAGGTAAGGGTGGGTACTTACTTAAATATGATTTTGGAAAGAATATAATAGTTTAAAATTTTTTTTGGTACTCTTTAACACATTTTATTCCACTTTCATGTTGGATATTTTTGGGAAAAAAAAAACTATATTTTTATAATAGCGGGAGTTTGAATTTGCCTAGAATTTGATATTTGAATTACAGCTAGCTTCAGAGGTGACACTTGAAGGGAACAATGGAAGGCAGGTTACGTTTCCAAGTTAGTAGTTCCCTCCAATTATTTAAACGAGCATCATTTTGATCCTTGTAAGATATATATATATATATATATATATATATATTATATATATATATATATATATATAGATATATATATAATGACTGGTAAAAAATGTTCTGTAACAACAGAATTCCATCTAATAAAAGGAGCCCATAAGAACACCAAAATGTAGAGAGAAAAGTACTATATTTCAGAGACTGCTGTCTCTCTCTTCAGGTATATGAATGAGAAAAGTTTACAGAAAAGGTGGTATTTATCCAAGAGATCCGTCCACAAGTAAGCCAATTTAGGTCACCCCCGCTGATAATCTTCCTTTAATCTTCTTAAGCGTTGGTTGAATGAACACTTCGTCGACGACATCTGAGATCCACGCCCCTTTTGAGATGTTCATTACCTGCTTCTCTTTTATTAAGGCCGATTCCATCATTTGACTCTTGTACCGGCAGTTGCTGCTATAAATTACACGTGACATATTCCAGTTTATTCTATGGTTATGTTCATTTATATGGTTGAAAATAGCCGAGTTCTGTTGTCCATACCTAACTGACCGTTTGTGTGTATTAATCTTTGGGGAAGTGATTTACCTGTAAATCTGATGTAAGATTGGTCCCAGTCCTGGCATGGGATCTCATATACCCCAGAGTCTTTGGGAGATGTCTTTTGTTGGACGTTAATCAGGGATTTGGCTAAGGTATTTGGGTAGGTAAATGCAAAAGGGTTGGATTTCCCAAGGGTGGGTTATTCTCTTAATCGTCTCCAGGTGAGGAATTTTTATTTTATTGTTGGGTGTGTCTCTGGTCTTGTCTTTAGGGGGTCGGTAGAAAATTACGTTTGCTTTTTGAATTGCTTTCTCAATTATATGGTCAGGATACTTTAAAGATGAAAGTTGCTTGCGAATTAGTTCAAATTCTTTTTCCAGGAAATCTGGGGAACAAATTCGTAAAGCTCTTAAGAATAGGTTGCTAGCTACACCTATCTTGATAGTAATGTAGTGATAGCTAAAGTAGTGAATATATGAAAGTGAGAACGTTGGTTTTCTGTATATGGTAAATTTGTATTCTGTCGTGTCTCTGATTATTAAAACATCAAGAAAAGGAATTTTGTTGTCTGTTTCCCATTCAACTTTAAATTTGATGCTGGGCACTAATGCGTTTAATTTTGAGAGGAATTCATTAAAATTACCCCACTTATTATCCCAAAATGTGTTAGGATGTCATCCACGTATCTCATCCACAGCATGTTTTTGGGTTTTATTGCATTTATTACTGTAGTTCAAAGTATTCCATGTACAGATTGGCTAAACAGGACTTAAAGGACTACCCATACTACACCCGAATTTTTGCTTGTAGAATGATTCCCCGAATGAAAATACGTTATTAGATGCACATAATTCAACTAACTTTATTATTTTGTCAAGCGCCAATGGGAAATGATCTGAATAGGGGGATAATTTTTCCCTTAAAAACTGAAGAACGTCCTGTACTGGTACTTTTGTGAATAGGGAGTCCACGTCAAGGCTTAAAAGTTTTATGTTGTGAAGTGGTATATGTTTTAGGGCTGTTGCCTTGTATAATAAGGCGCCCTATGAGGTAATGTTAGACTCGCGATAATCTTACGCTAAGTCGGTTGGTATTGCACTTCCATATTAAATGGAGTGTCTTGGGGTTTGTAGATCACTTACGAAGTCGGTATTATCTTCTTGGTTATTACGACGATGTGTTAAACTCATGATGATTCGGTGATTAGGTGAGGATCTAGTAGAAACCACGAAGTACAAAAATACTTATATTCTCTGAATTTACATGGTGAAGATCAGGTATGATTGTACAAGTCTACTAATGACGATAGCTTGATCGCTTCTGCCAATGATGATGGCTAATTCTATTCTCTCTACATGATAAAGCTTAGGTAAAGAGATACAGGTCTTCTAATGACGATAGCTAACTCTCTTCTGTTCTACCACCATCTCCGTTACCAGTCATAAAGGAACAGACAGTAGCTCGAACATATGAACATACAATCAGATGACATAGTTACACACGAACACACAATCAAAATGAGACACGCTACAGATCACGTAGGCCGTTTGAATTATAGGTCGCAGTAGTTGTCTCAAGCAGGGAGTTTGGACTTAAGTTTATAAACAAATGAATGACTACAGGTGACAGCATGTTATCTTAGCCTACTTTTATTGTATACGTCATCTTTAGCGTCTCTAGTCTGATCACATTCCTGCAAGCAATCTGGTTGACCTCTTTAGTTTTAGTCTTTTATATATATGGAATAACATTCCATATTTTTATTATGTAAACACTTACATATGTGCTTCTCTGAATTTGTGACAAAAATCTTCCGAATGTTTGATGTGACTGGGAGAAAAAGTGCCTAAAAAAGGAGAAAGGAGGCCAGCTAACCATTTAGAAATTTTGTAATTGAAAGCTCCGGCGCATGAAACGATGGTTCTGAATGGAAGATTGTCTGTGAGTTTTGGGAAGGCCATAAAAGTAAGGTAATTTAGGATTAATTACTTTAAATTTCTCTAATAGTTCAATACTCTTTTTGTCTTGGCCAATTAATCTTACTTTCCGAAAAAATTCTGTGGGAACGTTCTGGAGGGGATTTTTCGTCAGTTTTTCGTAAGTATTTGTGTCGCTAAGGAGCTGGTTGGTTTTGTCGAGGTAGAAGTCTTTGTCCATTATTACAATTTTGCCGTCTTTGTCGGATCTACTTATTATAACATCTAACTTTTTTAGCGAGTGGATGGCTATCATGAATCTGCGGGGAACAGGATATTTCTTATGAAGGTCAGTTAAAGCATTTAGTAACACTCCTTTTAAACATATCTCTTCACGGCTGTAGTTTTTGTCAGATATGAATTTATCAAAAGCCACTATGAAGTCTAGGTTGTTTTTGCGGTCTGGCATAAGGGCGAAGGATAAGCCTAAATTTAAAACTAAATGTTGATTTACATTAAGGGGGGTGTTGGATAAGTTTAAAACTTTGTCTTGTTGTTCAAGATTATTCCATGCGCTATTATCTATTAGGTTATTTAACTTG
>NC_061110.1:62837634-62870134 GCF_015104395.2 Macrobrachium nipponense | reverse complement strand
TTCTTATAACAAGATTCATTCATTCTTGCCTATATGCAAGTTGCCCCTTTGAACTGAAAGCCTCCATTCTCTAGAAAGCTATCTCTGCTCCCATTGGCTGTCTGGAAGTTAACCCCCACATGGCGTGGGCAGAGCTTACCAGGAGA
The DNA here is from genome assembly GCF_015104395.2 of Macrobrachium nipponense. Lineage (NCBI taxonomy): Eukaryota > Metazoa > Arthropoda > Malacostraca > Decapoda > Palaemonidae > Macrobrachium > Macrobrachium nipponense. The sequence continues at coordinate 62,869,988 of NC_061110.1, read as the reverse complement.
AATTTTAAAAGGGGCAGGGACCCAGCGGCTTACCCTGAGAAGAACCTTACACCTAGGAGAGGTCAGAAGCTCCTGCTACCTCACCCTGCAGACAACACTTCACCCACTTCTGCTCCCCCTGCCTCATCTGGGGAAATCCCAAGTATTTTCATTTGTCCATGGTGCACAGAAATAGCAGATAAGAAGACTACCAAGCCCAGGATTTCCAGGTACTGTGAAAGTAAATTCCAGTTCAGCGAGGGAATTGTTTTGCCTTTTGTTTGTATTTCATTTCCATTCTTCCAAAGGGACTTCCCCCTCCTTTGTTTAGCTTCTTATTCCCCCCATCTTGGTTCAATGCTGTGATTACTCCCCTTGTGATACTAGTAAACATCCCCTAGTTAACTCAAGCAATGAAATAGTTCTCTCTGTGTAAATTCCCAGTCATTTTCATCCCCCCTGAGTGGCCTGTAAACTTTTGATTGAAAGAAAGTAGTGTGTAACGCTCACCCACATGTGCCCACTGCCTTATGCCAGGATACCATCTCTTTGCAGACAAACACCATGCCTGATTGTGGTAGAACTTGGGAACCCTTTGGAGTAAGCCTTGCATTTTCAATAACTCATTTGTGCCATAATTCTAAACACCGTGTCTGGTTGCCCCCAGCCACGTGTTTTCAGTGGATCGACAATCAACCACCTCATTAGTTCCTGGACCTATGTAAATTAATGCAAATATAGTGCATTTTAAACTAAAGTCCAGCTTTTATGTAAATTCCTTCTTCCTCAGTAATATCAGCATTCTGCCATAGTTTTTTTCCTCTTTTCTTTGTTGTGATCTCTCATTCCTCCATTCAAGGCCAATTTTTTTTCAGTGTTAAACTACATTTTTCAGGAGTGAACGAGCAGTTCAGAACATAGTGAATAAGACATTCCAAATTATCCTTTTAAAAAGTCAAAATATCTTTTAAACCCTTTTTCCTTATGGTTCAATAATAATTTTTAAATCTTTAAACCAAATGACTTGGAAGGAGTAAAACTAAGAACAAGAAACATATAAAGTGAAAAGTATTAAGTGCCTTAACTAAATTCAAAATTAACTAAAAATCCCATATCGTCCTATGCAAATATTTAACATCCGTAAAGGTGCTTGGAATGAGACTTGTGGTTTAATAACTGTCATACTGATTGTGAAAATGACTTTAATTGGATTGTGTGACAGGTAAACTGCCCAAAAATTAGTTGTGGCACCTGGCTCTAGAAGGGACACTTGAAATTCTTCATAATACTACCTGAACTAATACTACTTGAAACAAAAGTACATATGATGAAAAAAATTATACAGTAAAAGGTAACAACTGAGAGGAAAACTATCCAGTACATAAAATTAAATATGATGCAAAAGACAACTCATCAAGCAATGTGAACAGGGCCCTAATCTGACAGGAGGATATTTCTTATGGAGACTGATGTAAGCTTCCTATCACTTGATCACCCTGCTGTATAGAGTCATATGCATGAGTAAAAAATGAAGAGGCTTGTTGACTATCTGAACACAAATATATTCATACCATCCAAAGTATATTCAACATTTTTCCAGTTGATTTTCAATCCAGAAGTAAACCAGTAATCTCTGTTGTCTGGAAATTCTTCAACAAACTTCTCATGTTTCTCTAGTAAATTCTTCACGTCTGCAGACAAAAATGTTGGGCAACATTTTATATCAGATAGAGAAATCATTGTTACATCTGAAAATAGAAAAAATGAACCAATTTTACTTAGTCGTACAGTAAATATGTTATAGATCTTACAATATTTGCATTAGTATTCTTATATAAAATTATACAGCTTATTTCAAACATGCCTTTAGGAACCATATTAGTTGTGAATACACCCTGGAAAATAGCTTAAGAACAAAGTAAACAAAATAAAGCATCATACGGGAATTTTGTTGTGCAGATGTAACCTTTTCTTTAGTTTTGAATCCACAACTGTGTGATTCAGTATTGTCCATAAAATGCCTCATACACTATTTTGATCATCTCACTAAACTTGCTCTCCCACAACACTCCTCTGAACTTGTGTAAAGTTATAAGTATTTCTTGATGCATTAGAGTGCTCCAGTACCAGGAACAAGTACACTTTTCTTTTGGGCCCCCAAATCAAACAGTCGTCTGGGTAGGCTATCAGTTGTATTCCTGATTTCTCGAACAACTACTGTTGCTAATCTTGTAAATTTCTTAGGGCAATGTTTAGCCGAAAGGGCATGACTGAACCTATCCATATCTTTCCCTATCAGGAACCCTAGGAAGGGGGAGAATGGAATTGCGATAGGGACGTGCCAGTATGCATCTTCCAGATCTATAGCTGTCCAAATCCCTTTTGGAATTATTGAACGTACTAGTGGAATGGTAGTTGATTGACTATGAAATTTAGGTCTTGAAGACCAAGTGCCAGAACCCATCAGGATTTTTCAGAGCCCTAATGAAAATTAAATATACAAATTAGTATGATAAATTTTGAATAAGTGAATGATACCAGTGTTCAAATATGAACGGTAAAAATGAAGAATGGTGATAGATAACAACAATAACAAATTAATAATTATAGAAATTTTATATTTAAAAATGCATACTTTATAAAATAAAAATACCTATCTAAAATCTTTATTAAATATAGTGAAATCATATCTCATTAAAATAACCAGATTTTTTCAGATAACCCATAAGATAATCTACCTAAATACCATTTAAAATTTCCAAAATAGTCTTCCCAGCTATTAACCCTCTTACGCCGAAGCGGTAAAAAAAAAAAATTGTCTCCCGTGTGCTGGAGGTGTTTCAGAGTGAGCGCGGAAGCGGAAAAAAATATTTTTTTCAAAAAATCACAGCGTGCTTAGTTTTCAAGATTAAGAGTTCATTTTTGGTTCCATTTTTTGTCATTGGCTGAAGTTTAGTATGCAACCATCAGAAATGAAAAATATTATCATTATTATATATAAATAATGCGATATATGATAGCGCAAAAACGAAATTTCATATATAATTGTATTTAAATTGCGCTGTGCACAAAACGGTTAAAGGTAACAAGTTACTTTTTTTCGTTGTAATGTACACTAAATTGCGATAATTTTGGTATATAACACATTGTAAAACGATAAAAGCAACACAGAGAAAATATTATCACAAAATAATGCATGAATTCGTAACTCGCGGACGTAAACAAATATTTTTTTCAAAAATTCACCATAAATCTAAATATTGTCCTAGAGACTTCCAATTTCTTTCAAAATGAAGACAAATGATTGAATATTACTATAATGTAAAGCAGTCAATATGGATGAGGAGTCTGGTAACTTTTTTATATACGATTCCCCCTTACCACTGCACAGCCCATCTTCTGATTTTGATCCATCAGAATAGATTTTCCTGTCATTTATAAGCCTCTCATCATGCTCCAAAAACTTGTTTCTGACTTCTTCTGGATGACCTTTCTTCTCTAATTCTTTAGTGCATACATCTATTGCTGGAATAAACCAAGGAGGGATAGCATGATGTTTAACTTGTAAGATTTTCTGTGTTTTTATATTTTCATCCTCCAGCTGTCTAAATTGAAATGGTGTGATCTACAAAATCTAAAACGACTTGAATCACACCTTTTCAAGATCTCAAAAGAAGGATTCTCCCTGCTGCTTTTCAGCCGCATGGTGTATCTCAAACCTAGCTCATGCCTCCTTAGGTCCTGTGGTAGCTGATGGGAGTCCACATAGATACTTTCAAAGGGTGAAGTTCTAAAAGCTCCAGTGCAGACCCTTAGTCGCATATTATGCACAATGTCCAATTCCTTCAGTTTAGTCTTTGAAGCACATGAGTATACTTGGCAGCTGTTGTCTAACTTAGATCAACATACTGCATTGTAAAGCCTTAACGACGATTTCTTATCAGCACCACAATTAAAATTAAATAATACTTTTAAAATATTTAGTGATCGCTTCACTTTCACTTTTAACTGGTCAAAATGATTATTCCTAAAAATTTTACTTCAGTGGAGTAAGGTAAAATAGTTCTATTTAAGGTAAGATTTTGAATGGTTTCCTAGTTCGGCGCCAGCAGAAGCGACCAGCGACAGTTTTTGATACGGAAAATAGAAATCCTTGCTCATTAGCCCACTTGCTTACTTTATTGATGGCTCTTTTCATGAACCTGCTAATTGAAACTGCATCACATCCTGTGCAGTACAGAGCCAAATCATCTACAAATAAAGAGCCTTTTACTGGTGATGGTATATTTTCTAATACATCATGAATGGCAATAGCAAAGAGGGTGACCCTAAGGACACTACCCTGAGTAACTCCCTCTTCTTGTAAGAAAGGTCGCAATACTTGATTTCCAACTCTTACCTTTATATAGCTTTCTGATAAAAACGAATTTACTTATCTGATCCTTTTTCTTTAATACTTATCTTATAAAACTTTTTTATGATACCAAAGCGCCATGTGGTGTCAAATACCTTTTCCAAAGCAAAGAAAACTCCTATTGTTTGGCTCTGTTTAGCAAAACCTTGTTGTATTGGTTTGAGAGCCTGAGTAAGGGATCCAAAGTAGATCTAGTTTTCCTAAAGTCAAACTGTAATTGAGGAAGCAATTTATTTGTTTCTTAGTGCCATACAAGTCTCGTGTTAATCACCTTTTCCATCAGCTTACAAACACAACTGGTGACAGCTATTGGTCTGTAGTTGCTGGATAAAGAAGGATCCTTGTTTGGTTTCTTCATGGGGATGATTAATGATAATTTCCAGCTCTTAGGAATAATACCAGCTTCCCTGATTTCATTTATTATATCTAAAAGAAATTTCTTTGACTTTTCTGGGAGATGTTTCAGCATTTCATAAAGTATTTTATCTTCACCAGGGACTGATGCTTTGGTATTCTGCACAGCATCTTTGAGTTCCTGCAGTGTAAATTTTCCATTATATGGTGCAAAATTATTTTCACTTAAATCAAGAGAAATCTGGACATTTCTAATGTCTTGGAATTCTCGAGAATAGTTCTCACTACTCGATATTCTCGAGAAATGTTCTTCCTAATCTTTCTGCGACCCTATCTGGTTGGGTAATTAGGTCACCATTTATCTTAAGGGTAGGCGGAGGTTCAGGGGACAAACTTGCTATTTAGTTTTTTAATTTTCTTCCAAGTCATTTGGATGGTGTTTTCGAGATAATAACATTTATGTAGCATACCCTCGACTCTCTTCTTGCCTCTTTAAAATATTTATTTTACTTGGCAATAGCACGTTGGTAAATAACTTTGGCTTGTGCGGTTCTACTCCTCTTATACTTTTTATAACATTTTCTAGTGATCTTTCTCATACTACTGCAGGTTTTGTTCCACCAAGGAACTGCTGGTCTAGAGGGTTTTCCTTTACATTCTTCCCCATGAGAGCAGACTCGCTAAATTTCTTCAAGCCTACTTCATCTGCCTTCCATTTAGGAGGTGATTCAGATAGCTGATTCTTAACCGATTTATGAATTGGGAAGTGGTTACTCCCATTTGGATGTTCATTAACTGACCATTCATAATTAATTTAAGTACTAGATGAGCAAATGCTCAGATCAATAGGCGAGTAGGTATTGGAGTAGATATTGATGCGTCATGGCTCCATTATTAAGCAGAGTGATATTATGACCATCATCCATAATACCCTCCAACATCCTACCCTTTGCATCTGCCATGTGCCCACCCTAAATGGGGTTGTGAGCATTAAAATCTCCGAGGAGGAGGAACGGAGTAGGAAGCTGATTGATTGGTAAATGAATATCATTAAAAGTGAAATCCAAATCAGGAGGAAGGTAGATGGAGCTGACTGTAATCTGCTTGTCTAAAATGAAAGTTACTGCTACAGCTTGGGGACGAGTATTAAATTGATAGCAAAGAGTGTTGCAACGACTTATGCACAATAATTGCTGCACCTCCCTTAACTCTATCTCCTATTAGTGGTGGAGAATTTATGCTTTAACTTAATCCAGGATTATATTGTGTGCTTCCCAGCTTAGTTTCCTGGAGACACACAATGCCTGGGTTATAGTCACGGAGCAGTACCTCCAGCTCTTTGGTTTGGGCCCTGAGACCTCTACAGTTCCATTGTAGTATTGATGTGAAAACTATTTTTTGGGCGTGGTAGAAGGTACTTTGGATGGAGCCTTCTCATTTGCTCTCTTCTGTTTATGAGCATAATCAAGAAATGATATGGAAAGGACTGGTCTTGACAGGTTTGGTTTATTATTTGTTAATTTACTAGTTTTATTTTGTTTCCCTTTCTTGTCAAATTGTTTGAATTCAAGCTGGGGTTCTTGCATCAAGATTAGTACTTTGCATCTGTTACTAAGTGTTGCAAGTTTAACCCTCTTACGCCGAAGCCCTAAAAATCAAAACCTCTCCTGTATGCCGGCGCCGGTTTGGAGTGAGCGCGGAAGCGGAAAAAATATTTTTTTCAAAAAATCACAGCGCGCTTAGTTTTAAAGATTAAGAGTTTATTTTTGGCTCATTTTTTTGTCATTGCCTAAAGTTTAGTATGCAATCATCAGAAATGAAAAATAATATCATTATCATATGTAAATAATGCGAGATATGGTAGCGAAAAAAAAAAATCATAGATAATTGTATTCAAATCACGCTGTGCAAAAAACGGTCAAACCTAACGAGTTACTTTTTTTTCGTTGTATTGTACACTAAATTGCAATCATTTTGATATATAATACATAGTAAAACAATAAAAGCAACACCGGAAAAATATTATCACAAAATGATGTACGAATTCGTACCGCGCGGACGTAAAAAAATGTTATTTTCAAAAATTCACCGTAATTCTAAATATTGTTCTAGAGACTTCCAATTTGTTTCAAAATTAAGACAAATGATTTAAAATTACGATACTGTAAGAGTATTAGATTAGAATTGCATATTTCGACCATTTCGGACGAGTTAAATTTGACCGAATGTCGAAATTTTTATATATATATTTATTTATATGCACATATTTCGGAGATGCAAAAAGCTACAACCTTCACTTATTTTTTATTGTATTCTTCATGAATTTGCGCACATTTTGATATATAAAACTCTATAAAACGGCTAATATGAAAAGGAGCAAATATTAGGATAATGCGATGTACGTATTTCGGAGACTTGCGGCCGCGAATCGGCGCGCGGAGTGAAAGTAAATATATTTTTCGAAAATTCACCATAAATCACAATATTGTTCTAGAGACTTCAAATTTGTTTCAAAATGAAGAAAAATGACGGAATATTACTAGGCCGTAAGAGTTTTAGCTTACAATTGCGTTTTTCAACTATTTCGGTAGAGTCAAATTTGACCGAACGGGATTTTTTTTCTATTTATCGTGATTTATATGCAAATATTTCGAAAAAAGAGAAAAGCTACAACCTTCAATCCTTTTTAGTTGTATTCTACATGAAATTGCGCACATTTTCATATATAAAACTTTATGTAACAGCTAATTGTAAATGGTGCAAACATTTCGACAATCACACAAAAAAATTCTGATTTTTTCGGAAGAGTTACCGCGCGGACGTAAGGAAAAGGTTTTTTTTTTTATATAAATTCACCATAAATCGAAATATTGTGCTAGAGACTTCCAAGTCGTTGCAAAATGAAGGTAAATGATTGAATATTACTAGAATATACGAGTTTTAGCTTACAATTGCGTTTTTCGACCATTTCGGTAGAGTCAAAGTTGATCGAAAGTTGAAATTTTTGCACTTAACGTTATTTATATGAAAATATTTCGAAACTGATAAAAGCTACAACCATGGGTTGTTTTTTGTTGTATTGTGCATGAAATTGCGCACATTTCCATATATAAAACTTTATGTAACGGCAAATTTAAAAGGGTGCAAACATTAGGACAATCGCACGAAAAAATTTATAGGAAGAGTTATCGCACGAACGTAAGGAAAAAGTTTTTTCATAAATTCACCATAAATCGAAATATTGTGCTAGAGACGTCCAATTTGTTGCAAAATGAAGGCAAATGATTGAATATTACTATAATATAAGAATTTTAGCTTACCAATTGCGTTTTTTTTTTTTTTTTTTTGTTTTTGGTTTTTTTTTTTTTTTTCCTCGACCATTTCGGTAGAGTCAAGTTGAACGAAAGGTTGAAATTTTTGCACTTCTCGTTATTTATATGAAAATATTTCAAAAACTGATAAAGCTACAATCATGAGTATTTTTTTTGTTGTATTTTACATGAAATTGCGCACATTTTCATATATAATACTTCATGTAAAGGATAATTTAAAATGGTGCAAAAATTATGTCAAAGTGACGAAATAATTTTTGAGATGTGTCACTGATACTTTTTAGTGCGATAAGAAAGAAATTCGCGCTTGCGCGCCTGCGTAGCGATTGTAAACAAAACAACAGCTTGATCCATGAACTCCCAGCATCCCCCAAGGCGCGTGATACAAAATTTTTCGGCTGGTAAGCCTATAAGTATTTTTCCGCGAATTTTTAAAAAAACTTTTTTGAGCCGACGTATGGTACGTCCAATCGGCATACGGGAGACATTTTGACTCGACGTTTAATACGTCCAATCGGCGTAAGAGGGTTAATTGGATTTGATGAAGGAGAAGATGATGGGGAACAGTCTCCTCTTTTGATGATCTTGCTCCTCAGTCACCATTAAATCAAGCAGAGATGAAGCCTAAGACAATTCCAAGGTGGTTGGGTTGAGTGTCATCTCATCCTCCTTGGAGGCTTGCGCTCAAGCCTCAACGGGCCGAGCACCTGACCCAGATGGCTGGGCCACTACCACAAGGGTTGATGCACCTGCTACATTAAGAGGGTGCTGCCACTGCCTCCCTAGTGGTAGATAGGGGTAGTGGCTGAAGAACTTGAGCACAGCTCCTAGGTTGTTGTCCTAATTAATCTTTTTGCAAAACCAATATACTTATATGCTCTGCATTGGCTCCATTTAGTGCAGACAGTTCGAATTTGTATATTTCACAATTTTTGCTATTGGATTTATGTTCCTGTTGATAATTCACACATTTTGCTTTTCTATTACATTCATCATCATGATGGACACCAGACCAATTTATAAAAATTTTAGCATTTTTGCAGCTTTTTGATGAGTTGGCAAACTTAACACAACGATAGCACTGCACTGTTCTTTGATGGAAAGGACGCACTCTTACCCTTTAATTTTCAAATATGACATGAGAAGGTGCCTCAGAGTCTATGAAGGTTAAATGATCATGTTGGCAATAGCTGCCTTTTTCACTCACCGAACCAAAGTGGGGCTTATTTCTAGAATTTCTTCCTCTGCCATGTCATATAGGTCTTTATCAAATAGTACTACTCCTCTCCCATAACTAAAGCTTAAGTGGGTTTGACCTTTGTAATCATTTCATTACTTTTAATGTTCAACAAGGTCAGCATATATGCTTGGGTTGTGGACTTGGCATGAATAAGAACAGTGTTCTTCCCATAACGAGAAATGTCTCCGCTGGTTATTCCTCCCCCTTTTTTCTGAAGAAACCTGCAAATTTTGTAGTAGTTATAATTTTCCTCCTTGGCTGAAGCTACCAGCCACATAGGAAGTTTAGGAGTTCTTACTTCTGCAATCTGCTTTCTCTCTGGTTTATCTTGACCATTTAGATGGCAAATAAACGTCCAAGTCTTTGGGGACTTTGTCTGTTAAGGCTTCTTGTACTGCAGCTTGACCGATTTGTATGGCACTTATACTACTAGCCTTTAGAGCCTCATCATGGCTACTAGAGGTAACCCTTGCTTCCCATTTAGGTTCAGTATCAGTAATGCTCATCCTGATTTCTGCAACAGTTCCAAATTATTTCAAAGCTGTCGAGATCATTTCATAATCACACCTGACTGGTAAGTCTTTGATATGGAGCATTCTCAAATTTTTCACACAACCTGGCTGTGTTGAGGATTTAACTTTGGATGAAGATTTCTTAGAGAAGTCTGCGTCCTTGATTAAAGTCGTCATCAATGAGGCATGGCTAGAGGGTCCAGGGGAGGGGATGTCACTCCTGACATCCTCTCCCCTGGATCAGATTCGTTATTACTTCTTTTCATTAATTTATTTTTGGAGAAGTCATCAACATTTGGAGAATTTCGAATCTCCATGGGGGGTGCAGAGGTCGTCATCTGTGCCAGAAGACCACCATCATACGGCCCAGGGGAACTCGAATCCTTACAACTGCTAGACATAAAGATTTGAGAGGGGTGGGAAAAAAATAAACCTGAAAACCTTAAAAAGATATCATCAGCCTTTCATGAAGTTTATTCTTCCACCAATGGCACAAGTGAGAACCAACTCCCAAATGTCCGCGTCCCTATCCTACCCAACAGGGGATGGCACAGCATGATTAGAGTGGCCCAAGTGTAAGCCAAACCTGCCTCATAGGACTGAGAGTATTACAAGAATACAATCGTCCCCACCCTAATCACGTTATGGGCAAACTGGATAGAATGCTGAGAGTCCTATAACCAAAACCAGAGCCCCCTGGAATCCGTGGTCCAGTCCTGCAAAATAGTTCCAACTGAAAACTCTCAGGTCCAAATATTATCGGGCAGTTCACGGTCCAATCACAGTTCCCACTGTTTAGCTTCGGATACAGACCCATTCCCAGCTATATCTTTTCCCATTTGTCATGTCCAATAAATTTTACAAAAAGTTAAAAATTCCACAATATTACTCCAAATAATTACATAAAAATATGAGACTTGGACTCAAACCTGGGAACTAATTCCTGAGGTTCAAGAGCCCCCTCACCACATCAAGGTGGTCCCACATCGAGGGGGGTCAATGGTAGTTAGTTATTCTGAACATTTTGGCAAACAATGTGCTTGCTCAAAGTTGATAGGTCTAGGATCACTCTCCATTTAGAGGAATCCTTTTAGGGGAAACTTGAAGAGACGTACTTGGTGGCGATTATATGCAAGCTGCTGTATGGCTCCCATTAATAGGGCCTTTCCACACAAAATCTTCCAGAGAGGGGTCTAATTTTTGGAAGAATTCCTTTACAGGAGGGGGAGGGGTGAGAACTTTTAAAATATGTAATGCTGTGTCCCCAAGGGAATAACTTCCATTGCCTGTGGTGTCTTTGAAGTCAACCCCAGCCATATCATTCCTATTGGTATCCACCCCTTCCTCTGCCTTTGCCCTTCATAGGTATTCCAGTTGTTGCTTCTCCTTTTCCTATAACAAGGTCTTTGGACTTTGTGGAAAGGAATTCCTTGCTGTTGTTGTTGTCCCTTTGTCAGGAGTTGTCCCTTCTGACCACCTGCCTGTCTTTGAGGAAAACATTTGGGGTGACAAAAGGCTTACAGGAATTTTTATCATAGTGAGCCTTTTTTGGTTGAGAGAAGGAAGTTTTGGGTTTTTGTTTACTGAACTCCCCTTTTTCCCAATTCTGTACAATTCTGTTGGCGGGCTTGCTATGTTTTGTTTTTGACCACAAAAAACTCCTCGAACAGGTCCTTTAGGGAGGGGTTATCTAATAATGAAGTTACACTGGGAAGTGACCTATTGAGCAAGCCGTCCAATGTTTCCATTCATGCTTTTATGTGCTACTCTAAAAGGTCATAGAGCGCTTGCCATAGAGTTCTCATACGACCTTTGGTCACACTAACAAAAACTGTTCGGAACCTTCTGGAATCCTTTTGATGGCGACTGCCAGCAAGGTGGTAGAGGTTATAATACTAATGAGGTGACTCCTATTATGAAATTTTGCTGAGGGTGTCACCTCTGAGATTCTTCTTATAGGGGGTCATAAACTGCTGCATATCTATATATATAGGGAACTTTTCCTCTTCAGAAAGGAGCTGTAGCATTGCCCATTCCTTGGTGGAATTTTCCGAAACTGGGATGACCGTGGCAAATGGTTTTAATTCTGCCATTGTTTCTGGTCTTTTAGTCACTGCAGAATTCTGAAAAATCTCTCTTTACAAGATTAATAACTTTGAAAGTGAAGGGACAGAAGGCTGGGGCTACATGGTAAACAACTTGGGTCTTATTAAAAAATGGAAGCCGAGATCCAATCCCCCCCCTTTTTTTTCAACCTGGTAGAGGGTGTCTTCTATAGCTTTTAATGTTATAGACAGGTAAGAAAAGCATTTCTTTAGTAGTGTCTCAATGTCTGCTGATGATGGTACCAGGCACCATTCAATATTAGGGAATGCCCTATTTCAAAATTCTACATGGACAGCTTGGATCATAGTTTTTCTCTCATTAACCCTTAAACGCCGGAGCGGTAAATAAAAAAATGACTCCCGTATGCCGGAGGGGTTTGAGAGTGAGCGCGTAAGCGGAAAAAATATTTTTTTCAAAAAATCACAGCGCGCTTAGTTTTCAAGATTAAGAGTTCATTTTTGACTCCTTTTTTGTCATTGCTTGACGTTTAGTATGCAACCATCAGAATGAAAAAAATATCATTATCATATATAAATAAATAATGCGATATATGATAGCGCAAAAACGAAATTTCATATATAGTATTCAAATCGCGCTGTGCGCAAAACGGTTGAAGGTAACAAGTTACTTTTTTTTTCGTTGTAATGTGCACTAAATTGCGATCATTTTGATATATAACACATTGTAAAACGATAAAAGCAACACAGAGAAAATATTATCACAAAATAATGCATGAATTCGTAACGCGCTTACGTAAACACATATTTTTTTCAAAAATTCACCATAAATCTAAATATTGTCCTAGAGACTTCCAATATGTTTCAGAATGAAGACAAATGATTGAATATTACTATACTGTAAGAATATTAGCTTAAAAATGCAGTTTTCGACCATATCTGACGAGCTAAAGTTGACCGAATGTCGAATTTTTTATATATATATTTTTTTATATGCAATTATTTCGGAAATAAGAAAAGCTACAACTTTCAAATATTTTTCGTTTTATTCTACATGAAATTGCGCACATTTTCATATATAAAACTCTATGAAATGCCTAATATGAAACGGAGCAAATATTCCGAGAATGGGACTTACGCATTTCGGAGATTTGTGGCGGAGAATCCGCGCGCGGAGGAAGGAAAGTTTTTTTTAAAATTCACCATAAATTTAAATATTGTGCTAGAGACTTCGAATTTGTTTCACGATGAAGATAAATGACTGAATATTACTAGACTGTAAGAGTTTTATCTTACAATTGCGTTTTTCGACCATTTCGGTAGAGTCAAATTTGACCGAACGTGGTTTTTTTTTCTATTTATCGTGATTTATATGCAAATATTTCGAAAATGAGAATAGCTACAACCTTCAACTATTTATTGTTGTATTATACATGAAATTGCGCACATTTTTTCATATATAAAACGTTATGTAACGGCTAATTTAAAATGGTGCAAACATTACCACAATCGCACGTATGATTTTTTCGGAAGAGTTACCGCGCGGACGTAAAGAAAATGTTATTTTTTTCATAAATTCACCATAAATCGAAATATTGTGCTAGAGACTTCCAATTTGTTGCAAAATGAAGGTAAATGCTTGAATATTACTAGAATATAGGCGTTTTAGCTTACAATTGCGTTTTTCGACCATTTCGGTAGAGTCAAAATTGACCGAAGGTTGAAAATTTGTCACTTATCATTTTTTATATGAAAATATTTCAAAATTGATAAAAGCTACAACCATGGGTTGTTTTTAGTTGTATTGTGCATGAAATTGCGCACATTTTCATATATAAAACTTTATGTAACGGCTAATTTAAAATGGTGCAAACATTACCACAATCGCATGTATGATTATTTTCGGAAGAGTTACCGCGCGGACGTAAGGAAAAAGTTTTTCATAAATTCACCATAAATCGAAATATTGTGCTAGACACTTCCAATTAGTTGCAAAATTAAGTTAAATGATTGAATATTACTAAAATATAAGAGTTTTAGCTTACAATTGCGTTTTTTCGACCATTTCGGTAGAGTCAAAGTTGACCGAAGGTTGAAATTTTGGCACTTATCGTTATTTATATGAAAATATCTTAAAACTGATAAAAGCTACAATCATGAGTATTTTTTTGTTGTATTCTACATAAAAATGCGCACATTTTCATATATAATACTCTATGTAACGGCTAATTTAAAATGGTACAAAAATTATGTCAAAGTGACGAAATAATTTCAGAGATGTGTCACAGATACTTTTAGTGCGGAAGCAAAGAAATTCGCGCTTGCGCGCCTGCGTAACGATTGTAAACAAAACAACACCTTGATCCGTGAACTCCCAGCATCCCCCAAGGCGCGTGATTCAGAGTTTTTGGCTGGTAGGCCTAAAAGTATTTTTCCGCGAATTTTAAAAAAACTTTTGTATGTCGACGTAAAATACGTCCAGTCGGCACCCGAGAGACAAAAAATGTCGACGTAAAATACGTCCAGTCGGCGTTTAAGGGTTAATTAGCTATTTACTATAGAGAGAGAAAATGTGTATTGGGGTATCTTGCCAAGGATTATTTGTATAATCAGGGAGGAGTACTGAAGCTCATATTATGTTTTGATCTGAAATTTCGTATTCCAAACTGACCATTTAGTTGTTTCTAGTTGGAATTCCAACATTAGACCTTGTCAATAATGCTCAAACATATCACGATGTTGAGTGATCTCTCCACACCCCTCAAAGGCTTAGATTTGTATTTTCAGTGCTTTGTGTAAAGCTTTTTAAAGTTGGAAATGACCTGCTGATCCATGGGTTGTAAGATTGGAGTCGTGTTAGGTGGTAGGTAGAGGACTTTCACGAACTTGAACTTGTCGAGAATATCATCTTCAAGACCAGGTGGGTGGGCTGGAGCATTATCAAAGATTAGTAATGCTTTCATTGGGAGTTTATTTTCTTGAAGATATTTCTTCACTGCAGGACCAAAGACAAAATTTACCCATTCGTAAAAAACTGCTGCGTAACCCGTGCCCTAGCATTGGCACACCACATAACCTGTAATTTTTCTTTAAGAATCTTGTGAGTCTTAAAGGCTCAAGGATTTTCGGAATGATACACTAGCTGTAGCTTTACTTTACAGTCACCGTTAGCATTTGCACACAATGCAAGGGTCAGATGGTCCTTCGTGGATTCATGGCCTGGCAGCTTCTTCTCCTCTGCAGTGATGTAAGTCCTCCAAAGCATTTTTCCCAAAACAATCCAGTTTCGTTGCAGCTGAACACTTGTTGCAGATGTAGCCTTCCTTCGCAATAAGCACAGCAAACCGAACGATGTACGCATCAGCTGCCTTAACGTCAGCACTCGCAGCTTCCCCATGCCTCGCCACCGAGTGGATGCCAGTTCTCCTCTTGAAATTATCAAACCAGCCATGACTTGCCTTAAATGTATCTTCTGCTGCCTCTTTTGAAGTTGATGGTGCTTTCTTCTTCAAGTCGACATAAATAATATGTGCCTTTTCGCATATTACAGTCTCTGTTACTGTACCTCCTGCCAGCTCCTGCACTTTCACCCACACAAGCAGAAGCTTCTCCATTTCTTCATGGATATTTGTCCTTAATTGGGACAGAATTGTAGTTCCTTTCGCTAGTGTTGCACTTTTGATGGCACCCTTTTGTTTAAGGATGGTACAAACTGTAGATGTACTGCGGTCATACAGCCTTGCCAGCTCAATCACTCGTACACCACGCTCATGTTTTTCTATTATTTCTTGCTTTACTTCTATCGACATCATTCTCTTCATCTTTTCACCACTGTCCTTTACACTCACTTTCTTCGTCCCCATGATGGCACACAAAAAAAGTTCCGTAAAAAATGTAAAAATGAAGAAAAAACGAGCACAGCGCACAAGATTTAATTTGATTCTGTGGGTAAAACGTGAGAATGAACGAGATGCTCCCCGTCCTGATGCTGAACCTGGGCGAGCCAACTAGCATCAGCCTCCCGAAACACTCATATCTCGGAATTCTGCTTGTATCTCGAACAAAAATATGGACCGAGTTGCAGCTCGTATCTAAAGAAAATTTGTATGTTGGTCTGCTCGTATCTCCAGGTATTACTGTATATCCCTCTCAGGGGACCTTGTGTAATTTGACTGAGCTTCAACAACTGAAATGTAAATACCTGTTAAACCAAGGTGCAGAAGTCCCTCCGAAAATGTAGTCATTTTAGTCAGAGTTTGATGGATCCTAGCATCCTGTTTGGGGAAAAGATCCTCCTCGGCATCGATAGCAGCTGGGGCCTGGGGGATAGAATTCCTTCTAGATTTCTCCCCTGGCTAGCTGAAAATTGTGCCCCCTGATCCTTCTGGGTTCAGTAGGGCCATTTCAGGGATATGAAGTATATCCCTTAGTAAGAATGTCACCCTCATGTAAAGATTATTCAACTTCCTCCACAGAGTTAACCTGGGAGGTACTGAGGACAGATGTTACTGGGTTTTGGCCCAAACATAAATCTTGTTCTGAGAAAAGGCTGAATACCAGCGGCCAGAGATGTGCTGGAAAGGTATATTCTCCCCCTTCCTTACCCCTGTTGAACCCTAGGACTCACTGGGACAGCTTAAAAGGAGCTGTTTCGTTCTTAAAACTTGCTGTCAGTAGCATACTACAAGTTACGTACATATCTGGTGACCAAGAAAATTGTTCTTGGTTTTTTTTTTTTTACAAGGACTATGCTTATGGCATGTGGAATGGGATGTATCCATTGGAAAAAAGCAAACCAAGGAATTTCCTACAGAACACTTGAACTGAGAGTCCTGCATAATGGCAACCCTAACATGACATAAAGTTATTATTAGAAGTTACATAGTAATCTACGTTATATTACACCCTTTGCGGTTCAAGTTAGTTTTGACAACTGTATATGGCTTATTAGCCCTTTTTACACTGGCAATACGAAAATCTAAATCGAATTGTCATGCCATTCAGACCAACCTTCTATGAACTATTTGTTTAGTTAGCCCAAGTTACTGTTCAAAATGTCTTTAAGTTAAAGCTTAAAGAATAATCTCCATTAATCTATGAATAGAGGATTTCTTTAGACAGTTCCTGCTCAACCTATTCTAGGTCACTGCCTATTATGGGCTTATTTAAAACTTTTAAGAATATAAACCATAGAGAAAGAGTCCTTTTTCAAATCTAGTTTTTTGTGGCCGAGACCATCCTTACCTGACATTCGGCCATTGCTGTTTTTTTAGGCTATACTGGTAAGATATTCCCTTTAAACGGATTTTGACACAGGAAAAATCTATTTTTGGGCTCGGGTTGTGTTGTCCTGATGAAAGGTTCCCTTAGGCAGCTTTCTAGAGTACAAATACTGCTAAATGTGCCAGAGAAAAAAAGGGTTTGTGGAGTTCCAACCCCCACTGCGACTATCCAATATGGATATCGTGTATGTAACAGGGACGTATGCAAGCACAGCCACAGCTATCTTACCCCGCATAGATTTAACCTCGTCTGCTAGGAAGGGGTAACGATTGATATTGGGGAGCCGTTATATCGCCTATGTCTCCCGATATCAGTGCGCGTAGCTAGCGATGGACCAAGACATTCCCTTTTAGCAGCCGGCTAGAGTATCGTTACCTGTAACTCCCTCCTGTTATTTTGCTGCTTTTTCTCTTATTTTGGATCATGGCCTTGTTTTCTCCTCCTCCTTTTAAGAAGTTGAGTATTTTTAGATGTTCAGAGTCAATTATGAGCTCTCATCCCATTTAATGCTATTTAGTCAGAGCTTTTTCGGGAGGTTTTCGCCTCGCGGCGACTCCGGTCTCGCTGCCTTATTCTCATGATTATTTTTATATTTTATTTTAGATTTTTATTTAGGTTTTTATCTTAGCTAGCTTCGTCCGGTCCTTGGCCTTTGGCCTTCGTTGGACTACGCTAATTAGCCTACTCCACCCTCAGGAGTTCCCCCTGATGGCACACTGAATTTCGGGTGGACGTTGGGACTGTTCTCCAGCCTTTGCTGGATGAACTTTGCTGTCGCCCGTCAGGGGTAGCCTGTCCCTTGTCCCGGCTGTCTTCGGACTTGCCTATTGCCACTTCCCCACCGCTTGCGGTGGACAACTCCGTCTTCGGCCTACGTGTCGGCCAAGTCTCCGTTCATGCTTCTCGCCCCCACTAGCGCGGCCCCCACAAGCGTGCTAGGATGCGAGTGCATGTTGCCCAGTGTCTTATCGGTCGTCCTTGTTGCCCTGTCGGTCGCAGCCACCTTCTGGCTATGGTTACTCATCCTTCTATGGATCTCCTCCACCCTTGGATTTAGCCTAGCCCAGAAGCGGTTGGCCGAAAGGTTGGATGATCATTGTTGGCTGCAGCCATTTTCTAGCGTCGGTTCCTCATCCTGCCTGGGATCCCCTCCAACTAGGATAGAGCCTAGCCTAGTGGCTGTCGGCCTATAAGGTCGGCTGCAGCCGTTTTTTAGTGTCGAATCCTCATCCTACCAGGATTCCCCTCCAACTAGAATAGAGCCTAACCTAGTGGCTGTCAGCCTACAAGGTCGGCCGACTGTTCAGCTCGGCCGCCTGTCGGCTGTAGCCTAGCTGGGTTGCCGCTGTCCCTGCTCTCCATCCGCAACCCTAGCGGCCGTCTTGGGACTTTTGACACCCTCTTTGTATCTGGGAATAATGAACCTTCCTGAAGGTCGGTTCTTCGGAATTCCCTTTAGGAAGCCCTCATCTTGAGGTTGTTCCCCTCTAGGCCGTGTCCTCCAGTCAGTCTTTCATCTAGCCCTTAACCTCCGTTAATCGGTCGGCCCGGGCACCCCACCCCTCTTCTACTGACTGGGACAGAATTTTGAGTTCCGATGTTCAGTTTTCCCCTCCCTACTTCAGTGCTTCTTTGATTTTGGTCGCTTGGCACCTTGGCCCCCGGCTTCAGTGCCTTGAATGAAGGTTGGTTATTCCCAGATTTTGCCCTTCTATCCTTCCTTAGCCTATATATAAATTACTCATGAGCTTCTGCTAGGCTAGCTTGTCTTTTTTTCTGTGAAATATATTATTTCTGTGAAATACTGTGTACTAATTTAGGCTAAGGATTGGGGTCTTCGGACCCAAATTTTTTATGTTCTGTCTGCAAGGACCTTCTTCACTTTGCCTGCTACAGACCTACCGTCCCCGAAAAAGACCAGAAGTGGGCTAAACGTGAGTTAAAAACTTGGGTATGTGGTTTTAGTAAATAGGAAGAGGAGTTAACCCTACCTTCCTTCTGAGGAACTTAGAACCCTCCTCTTTCCTGATGCTCAACCTTCGGCGGTGTATAATGCCACCGTCCCCGTGGTGCAGCTGTTACCCTTGGACACCACTACCCCTGATCTAGCTAAATTGGATTTAAATACCGAAGACATGGATCTGGATGCCGAGACTGAGGAGCAGGTGGATACTCCTTGCTCGGAGGAAGAAGCAGATCTCTTGGGAGACCCCTCTGAGACTCTGTCCGGGACCACCTCCACCCCTCTTCTCTGTTTTCTCCAGCTGCCTCATCCACTGCTGTATCTGAGAGCGGTGAGACAACCTTTGCACCGTCTCGAGAGCTCCAGCCATCCCTGGTGTCTGAGACAGGTTCATTCTCCACTGAGTTTCCCACTGCTAACTCAGAGGCACCCTTGACCACTGCTGCCCTAGATGCTGCCCTGGATTTGAAGCTGAGCTCCTTCCTGCAGTCCTTGCAGTCTCAAGTTCACGGGAAAATAGCCAAGTTTTCGTTGGAGTTGTCTACTCTCAAGTCGACTATACAGACTCCTGCACAACCAGCTTCTCAGTTGGGTCAGTTAACACCGACCTCCCAACTTCCAGTTTTCAACCCACTGAACCCTTGGCGTTGTGCTGTCACCATGCCTATGGCTGATGGCATTCTCCACTGTGGGGAAGGCCTAGGGGCCAGGCCATTAGAAGACCTTGAATTTTACCCTAATCAAGCGGCCTACCCCTATTGCTATGTGAGGCTTAGTGATGAAGCCTCCATCCGAGATGACACCATCCCCAAGGAAACGGTGATCTTTAGGCCCTCTGCGGCCCAAAAGCTTCTCCTGGCAGAGATGAAGAAGGCTGCCTGTACCAGTGCTCAGGTGTTAGCCTTCGGAAAGAATCTCACATCTTTCTTGACGCCAGACAAGATGGTAGTTCCTTTCGCCACAAAGATGGCTCAGTCTGTTTTCAAGGCCGTTACTGAGGAAAAAGCCATCCCTAACCTCAAGGACTGCAAGCCTACCTCACTGGTACTACCGAATGACTCTGAGATATGGAAAGGGGTCCACCTCACTTTCAGCGTGGGGAAACTGGCTAATGATTGTGCTAGTCAGCAATTTCAGGAATGATTACCTCTACTTTCCGAAGCCCTCCTCAAAACAGAGAATGAGAGCAGAGTTCGCCTGTCAGCCTCCCTGTCTCACCAGACTATGTTGGAGGTATTGATCAACAATAACCCCGCCAAGGACCTCTACACAGCCCTGCCTAAATCCCATGCGATCGCCATGCAACAGGACTTATATGCCTTCTGTCAAGCCCGCAGGGCATGCCGGAAACGTGTACTTGCCAGCACCAAGGTTCGGCATGAGCCTAAACGCCTGATTGACTCTTATGTGTGGGGTGATAAGCTATTCCCCGATGATATGGTTAAAGAGATGCTCGATATCGCTGCCCGGGAGAATAGAAATCATCTTGAGAAGTGGAATGCTTCCAGTTACATGAGGAAGTTTACCCCTGGTCAAGGGCCTCAGCCCAAGTCTGCCAAGAGACCCAAGCAGACGTCACACCGTCAAGCTGGACCTCCTTCCCCAGCTCCTGTTTACCAGATGCCTCCTCCTCCTTACCCAGCCCCCTCTCCTGCCTACAACCCTTACTATGAACAAAGGAAGGCCAACTTTCAGGCCTACCACTCTGGACAGAACTTTCCCCAGAGAGGTGATCACCGTGGTGGTAAAGGCCGAGGTGCCGGCAACAAACATTGAGGACACCACCAAGGTAAATGTGGAGGCAGAGGAGCTGGACAAGGCAAACAATGAGACCCTTCCGGTAGGAGGTCGCCTTAGTGTCCTAAGGTCTTGGATGGAAGTGGAAGTCTCCACCTCCTCCCCCCAAGTGGTTCTTCCAGGACTCAACACCTTTCTTGGAAGAGTATGTTCAGGACCTCTTGGCCAAACGTGTCATCCGCCCGGCCAAGTCCCTGCGATTTCAAGGCCGTCTCTTCTGTGTTTCCAAGAAAGGCTTGGACAAGTAGAGGGTCATTCTGGATCTGTCAAAGCTCAACTACTTCATTCAGTGTGAAGTATTTTGCAAATACGAACCCTACTACCCCTTGGGGCACACACTATCTCTATAGATCTTACCGATGCTTGTTGGCATCTGGCAATGTCTCGTCGCTTCATCCTCTACCTTGGTTTCAGACTCAAGGCAAAGGCTTACATATTCAGAACTATGCCCTTCGGGCTCAATATAGCTCCACAGATCTTTACCAAACTAGTGGATACCATCATTCAGGTCCTACGTAGTCGTGGAATTCAGGTGGCAGCCTATCTGGACGACTGGATAGTCTGGGCGTCCAGCCACCAGGAAGGGTTGGTCTCCAGATGGCCAAGGACACCATGGCCTTCTCCAGTCTCTGGGATTTCAAATAAACTTCACGAAATCTCGTCTGACTCTGTCCCAATCCTTCCAGTGGCTTGGCCTAGACTGGAACTTGGTAGACTACTGTCTTTCTCTTCCCCCGTCCAAGCGTTGGGAAATAACAAAGACAGTCCATCAATTCTTAAAACTGAAGGTGACTACCAGACGAATGCAAGAGAGAGTGCTAGGCTACCTCCAGTTCGCCTCCATCACAGACCCCTTGCTCAAAGCCAGACTCAAGGACATCAATCGAGTCTGGCGTCGCAAAGCCACCAAACGCTTAAGAGATCAGCGCGCAGTCACACCTGACTTGTTGCGCAAACACCGAGATCCTTGACCTCATCCCGAAGCCTCTCAAAGTCGATTCCTTTCGTTCATCCTCCCCCGTCAGTGGTCATCCACACAGACACATCCTTGACGGGTTGGGGGGGAGGGGGCCACTCCCGCTCCCAACAAGTGCAGGGAAATTGGTCGACAAAGTTTCAGAGCTTCCATATCAACATCTTGGAAGCAATGGCCATTTTTCTATCCCTTAAACGGCTGAAACCCAAGAGAAACTCGCACGTCCGTTTGGTGCTGGACAGCAATGTCAAAGTGAACTGCATCAACTGACGGGGCTCCAGGTCACGCCCAATCAATCATGTCATGATAGCCAACTTCTCGCTGGCCAGACGCAGTAAGTGGCATCTCTCTGCGACTCATCTAGCAGGGGTAAAGAACGTGATAGCAGACTTTCTGTCGAGAGCAGCACCCCTCGAATCGGAATGGGCTCTAGACGATGCATCATTCTCTTTCGTGCTGGACAAAGTCCCAGATCTCCAGGTGGATCTGTTTGTGACGACAAACAACCACAGGCTTCCCCGAGATGTCTCCCCGGTCCTAGACCCTCGGGCTGTGGGGATGGACGCGATGACTCTCGACTGGAATCAACCGGACAGGATTTACCTGTTTCCTCTAGTCAACCTTCTTCTCAAGGTACTTCACAAGCTCCGGTCCTTCCAGGGCGTAGCTGCCATCATAGCCCCAAAGTGGTGAAGAGCAACTGGTTTCCTCTGACATTGGAACTCAGCCTACATCTGATTCCATTCCTGGCTCCAGTTTTCATTCAGAAAGTCCAGAAGAAGACTGTCTCCGCTTCATCCTACTTTAATCTGGTTAGACTACAGACTGTTTTAGGTTTTTATCACCTACAGGGATATAAGCTACATAAGTACTCTACTATTATGTACCCTTACCAATAAGCTACCGTATTGTATCATCTAGTCATATTAACTTATTTTATTAAGCCTAAGATATGTAATGTTTATACGTAATCCTAGGCTGTCTGGACCAAACTACGAAACAGACCAACAATAGGATGTTTCCTAAATTGTTCTCTCTTAGCCTAGTATGCTGTATATTGCTTTATCCAGATTATTTTCGTTCGTTCTTAATGTAAAGGCTATATAACAACAAAAAATTACTCATATGTAAACTCACAGTTAGGCAAACATTATTGTCTAACCTAGGTTGTTAACATCTAGCCCTAGGCTATTTGGTCTACTATATAAAACAGTAACTTTGTAATGTGAAATTTACTGTGAAACTTTATAGTTAGGCTATCACCTAGTATAGGTTATTGTCTAATCCAGATGAATTAATTCACCTTTAAAGAGAAGGTATTAACCAGGCATAATATGTAGCCTTCGAGCTAGGCTACTACCTCATAGCCCATTTGGTCTACTATATACAACAGAAATTTACTAATCAGAAACACTATAGTTAGGCTTTCCCCAAGGCTAAGTTATTATCTAATCCAGATTAATTAATTCACTTTTAACCCTTAAAAGCCTATTGGACGTATTTTACGTCGAGATAAATTGTCTCTCGGGTTCCGACCAGACGTAATTAACGTCGACATACAAAAGTTTTGTTTAAAATTCGCAGAAAAATACTTATAGGCCTACCAGCCTAAAACTTTTGAATCACGGGCCTTGTGGGATGCTGGGAGTTCACGGATCGAGGTGTTGTTTTGTTTAGAAGCGTGACCCAGGTGCTCATGCGCGAAATGCCTCCTTCTCGCATCAGTCAGCATCAGCGCCGCGTTGTCCGAGAGCGATCTTTTGTCGCAATAGAGTTTTCCTGAACTTGTGCGAGACTTTGGATATTTATCGAGGTACAGGACGCACATAGAGATGTCTCAACGACGTGTAGACCGCGAAAGGCGCATTTTACCTGCTGGAAGGGATCGTGTAAGGTGTATCTTGGACTTGGATGCTGGCGAAGGACCAAGCACCCAAGACGACCTGGCGCCTCAAAACCGTTCTGTGTGGCCACGTGTGGATGAAAGTGGTTTAGGATCACAACGTGTGTCTCGTGTGCCTTTAGTAACCCCTAGGAAGCATCGGGGCGTCCTTAGGGGCATTCGTAGGAATTTGGGAGGCCTCCAACCAAGGGACTTAGAGGAGTACTTATCGGAGCTTGATCAGGAATATGTCGCAAGTCCTCATTTTGATGGTGGATGGTCATCTAGTGATAGGACATCAGTCCCGATGTCAGTGATGACGAATATTTGCCCCCAATGTCCGTTCGAGGCTCACATCCCGAAAGTGAGCTCGAATTTAGTGGTTTTAGTGCATATGAGGGGGAATCTGAGAGGGGGAGGATGAGGATATGGGGTCTAGTTTTATCGTGGATGACGATACTGAAAGCGAAGGCCTAAGTGAGGGATATGGGCCAATGGGGGTGTTCGCGTGCGAAATCGTGCCCGCGCTCGTGCGCGCACACGAAGAAGGTCGGCTCGTCACGCCAGCCAAGGTGAAGGTCGGTCGTCCGAGAGCCACGAGGGGTGGACGGAGGACCCCACCCCACCTAACATGCACCCATTCACGGCAACACCTGGGCTCACCGTACCTGTTCCTCTCACTGCTCTGGGGTTCATCCAGCTGTTCCTTACGCGGGAATTGCTGGAGTACCTGGTAGCAGAGACGGTGGACTATGCTCGGTACTGCCGTTATGAACTACGCACGACATTGTCGTATCTCTGGCGGGGCTGCAACCTCACCGACATGGCGCATTTTTTGGGGCTCCACATTTATTTTGGTATGATGCCTGCTGCTGACATCAGGCAATATTAGAGGCAGAATTTTTTTTTAGTACGCCCAATGTGCCCGGCGTTATGCCCCGTGATAGTTTCCTAGCATTGGACAGGTATTTCAAACCCTTCAACCGAAATGCCATACCCCGGAATAACCACGATCGCCTCCTCCTAATCCGCCCAGTGTTGGAATACATTCGTGAACGGTGTAGAATTCTCGTGGTTCCTGGAAAGAACCTTTCTTTGGATGAGGGGATGATGCCTTACAAAGGACGTCTAAGTATTAAAGTGTATAACCCCAAGAAGCCGAAGAAATATGGAGTGAAATTTTTTTTTATTGCCGAGTCCAACACTGGATACATCGTGGACTTCTCGGTGTATTCCAGGGTCTTCTCCACGCTGCGTGACACTGTATTCAGTCTTGTGGATCGTTTCCGTAACCAGGGATATCACCTGTTTATGGATAATTATTATAACTCGGTATCCCTGGCCCAGGAACTGTATGAAGTAGGTGTGCACGTCAGTGGTACCCTTCGGTTGGTGCGTGGGGCCCCGAATGCCCTCAAGAGGTACGCTAGCCATCCACAACATCTGGCAAGAGGAGAGAGAGAGTGACGGCGGAAGGGCACTGTCTTCGTCATCTGTTGGAATTGGGTCCGACTTGTCCCCATGATTACGACGAGTCATGAACCCATCCAAGAAGAGATCGTACAGCGGAAGAAGACACGTCGACAGGGCCGAGTTGTGTTTGAGCAGTTTCGTCTCGAGCGGCCTACTGTCATTGGGCACTACAACAGGCACATGGTAGGAGTTGATCTCTTTGATCAACTCATCCAGTATTATCCCTTCCACAGGAGAACCAGGAGGTGGACACAGAAGCTCCTCAAATACATCCTTCAGTTGGCCCTCCAAAATGCCTACATACTCTACTGTGGGTACCACGGTGACCATCTCCGGAGGTTGTCCCACATACAGTTCCTCGAGGTAGCTGGGAATGCCCTCATCAACTTCAATCCCGATGAGTGGCCTTCCATGTCTGACCCCCCGCCCCGAGCTGCAGATCTGCCCCTAGAGGAAAGGGCAGATATTAGGAGGGCCAACTTCGGTCAACCTGCCGCCACCCCTGCTGCCGCCGCCCCTTCTGACGACGCCCCTGCTGCCGACGCCCCCGCTGCCGATGCCCCTGCTGCCGACGCCCCTGCTGACGACGCCCCTGCTGCCGGTATTATCCCTTCCACAGGAGAACCAGGAGGTGGACACAGAAGCTCCTCAAATAACATCCTTCAGTTGGCCCTCCAAAATGCCTACATACTCTACTGTGGGTACCACGGTGACCATCTCCGGAGGTTGTCCCACATACAGTTCCTCGAGGTAGCTGGGAATGCCCTCATCAACTTCAATCCCGATGAGTGGCCTTCCATGTCTGACCCCCCGCCCCGAGCTGCAGATCTGCCCCTAGAGGAAAGGGCAGATATTAGGAGGGCCAACTTCGGTCAAACCTGCCGCCACCCTGCTGCCGCCGCCCCCCCTTCTGACGACGCCCCTGTGCTGCCGACGCCCCCGCTGCCGATGCCCTGCTGCCGACGCCCCTGCTGACGACGCCCCTGCTGCCGGCCCCGCCATCACCGCTTCTCGTCGGGTAGTGGACCCTGTGTGTCGGCTGCAGCCAGGGGATCACACACTGGAGGCCCTAGAAGGACGCAGGCAGAAACAGTGCCGGGTGTGCCATATGAATGGCAGAAGGAGAGACACCCAGTTCTTCTGTCGTACCTGCAAAGTAGCTCTTTGCAGGATAGGAGAGTGTGACCGTAAATACCACAATACAGTCTTTTATTGGAGTGTGCCTAATTAACCGACAGCGGAGGGCACTCGGGGCCGCCGGGCCCATCAGCAGTAAGGGCGCGAGTCTCCCTCCTCCACCTGTACCTCGTCATGTCGAGAGGAAAAAAATGCAAGACTCTTCAATGGAGGAGGGAGAAAACAAGAGAAGTACGAATAGTCAGGATTAGGAGTGAGTATTCTGCATTTTTTTTATATTTACTTTTATATTTATTACAATATATCCGTATGTACTGATGCATGATATATTTTATTTCATTTTATGCAACAAAAAAAAAAAAAATTTGTTTACCTGCATTCCTTTTATTTATGTATTCGTACCAGAATCGAGAAGTAAGTAATATATATATATATACAGGCGGTCCCCGGGTTACGACGGTTCCGGCTTACGACGTTCCGAGGTTACGACACGCTTTTTCTTAAATATTCAATGGAAATTCCGTCCTGGGTTACGACGCTTGTTCCGAGGTTACGACGCTGACGCTTCCGACGCTCCGAGTTAACGACGCTTTTAAAAAACGCATGCTATGATAAAAATCCTTTATAGTTTAGCACAGTATATAATAAAAATATGTTTTGGTTACATTACAACAAAAATTTTGAGGTATGATGATTTTTGACACTTTTTTTTTCGTATTTTTTGAATTTTTTTAGTGACGCCGCATATGCGGAACTAGTTTGCGGGCGAATGAATACACTAGCTTGGGATGCGCAGTTTAAAACAGTCCAAAAAGCGCAAATATAATGAAAAATCATTGCTGTTTCCAGTACATAATTAAAAAAAACTAAGTTTCTGGTTAGATTACAACACAAATTCCAAGGTTACGACGTTTGTTATGCTTTTTAACGATACCTCATATGCAGAACTAGTTTTTGAGCGGTTAGGTGCAATAAATTAATTAACGCTATTAACTGTATGGTAAATTGACCGAACAACGACCTCGGACGGTCGAGGACGCCAAGCGTAACAATACGAAAGGACGCCACTTCAATCGCGTGTCTGCCTGAGTTCAGTCGGTTGTGTGCTAAGACGTTGCTGAAATTCCTTGCATTTTCGCAAATTTACAATGGCTCCTAACGCCAAAGTACTTCCTCCGATGATAGTTCATCCAAGAAGAGGAAGGTCATCACGATGGAGGTCAAATATGACGTGATAAAGCGTTCGAGAAGGGAGAAACTAACACCGAAATAGGCCGTTCTTTAGGCTTGAGCAGGACCACGGTGGTAACCATTGTGAAGGGACAGGAACGTATTCTGAAGCATGTTAAGGATGCTGCACCGATAAGTCAACGGTGATAAACGAGAAGCAACGTAGCCAGAGCATTGTTGAAATGGAGATTGCCTTGCTATGCTCTGGCTGGAGGACCAGAACCAGCGACGTGTTCCGGTGAGCTGAAGTGTGATCCAGGAGAAGGCTAGAGCGCTGCATGAGGCAGTAGTGAAAAAGTTTGGCGAAGGCAGTGCTGGTGGTGAATTTTCCGCGAGTAGAGGTTGGTTTAACCGTTTTAAGGCTCGTGCAAATTTGCATAATGTGAAGCTGCAAGGTGAAGCTGCTAGTGCTGATAGCGAAGCAGCAGAAAATTTTCCAGGTGGTTTGGCTGAGATAATTAAGGATGGTGGTTACACGGCTGACCAAGTCTTTAATGTGGCGATGAAGACTGGATTATTTTGGAAAAGAATGCCAAATCGAACGTACCTTTCCAAGGAGGAGAAGTCAGCACCTGGCCATAAAGCTGGAAAGGAGCGACTGACTTTGCTGTTTGGGTCCAATGCAAGTGGCGATTTGAAACTGAAGCCCTTGCTGGTGTATTTGGCCGAGAATCCCAGGGCATTCAAGGGCATTTTCAAGAGTCAACTCCCTGTGATTTGGAAATCAAACAAGAAGGCTTGGGTTACCTTGAGTGGTCTTCGAAGATTGGTTCAATGACCATTTCGTGCCAGCAGTGGAGCGGTATTTGACTTCGAAGGGTCTGCCTTTTAAGGCCCTCTTAGTCCTGGACAATGCCCCTGGTCACCCTTCAAATTTGAGCGACATGCATCCTAATGTGAAGGTGTGTACCTCCCACCCAATACCACATCGCTGATACAGCCAATGGACCAGGGAGTATAGCTAATTTCAAGGCTTACTACCTTAGAAGGACCATACGTTTTGCTTTGAGGGCCATAGAAGCTAACAAGGAGTTGACACTGAAGCAATTCTGGAAGGGCTACAACATTGCTGATGCAGTGAAAAATATTGCAAGTGCTTGGGACGAGGTGAAGACGACCACTTTAAATGGGGCCTGGAAGAAACTGTGTCCACAGTTTTGTGCACAGTTTTGAAGGCTTTGACCAGGCAGCAAGACGTCGAGACTGTGACGAGGAAGATCGTAGGGCTAAGCAAGAGGCTGAAACTAGAATCTTGAACCTGATGATGTAACAGAGCTGCTGGCTTCCCATGGAGAGGAATTGTCTGCCAGAGGACTTACTTGAACTTGAACAAGCAAATGATTGAGGAAGTAGGAGGCGGCACCGGCATAGAGCCAAAACGCCAGGCGTTCATTAACTGTGAAAGGCTTGTCAGAGGGTTTTGTACTCATCTGGGGAAGAGAGCCTTGGCTTCTTTTGAGGCAGAAAGACCCCTAACGTTGCTAGGTTTGACAAAATCAAGAGAGGAATCATGGATTTGGTGACTTTCTACAAGGAGACCCTGAAGGAGAAGAACAGACGAAGAGAAGTGTGCAGTCCAGGCTTGACACTTTCTTTCACAAGTCTCCAGTACCACCACCTCCCACTCCTAGTCCTGGTAAGGAATTCTGAAACTGTTTTACTAACTTTTTGTGTGTTTACATAGTGTACATATTAAAATGTGTTTAATTTTTTAATGTAACAACTAAAGGTAAGAGTAACTTGTAACTTCATTAATTTTTCATCATTTGTAATTTTATTGCAGAAGTGGTGACAGTTCAGATCCCCTGTACTACCTGTGACAGTTCAGATCTCCCTGTACTACCTGTGACAGTTCCAGATCTCCCTGTACTACCTGTGACAGTTCCAGATCCCCTGTACCTGGACCCTCTGTAGCAGCCCCCGCCCACCTGTACGTGTACAATCAGGTAAGCAATTTCATTTTTCTCATTTTCATGTTGGAAATTGTTTACACCCTACATACATACGTACACGCTAACTTACATAGTGGTACAATGTGTTTGATGTTGCATAACCTTATTATTTTTTTTTTTCATTTCAGACCCTTTGATAGTGACAGTGACCCAGATGACCCTGAGCCTTTCCATGGTTTTGATGCCTCGCCCTATTCATCAGGTAAGGAATCCTTAACAAATTTGTATAAAATGTTTTATAAATTGCTAATAGAAATTTTATTAAAAGTGTACATATGCTACAATTACATCCACCTTATAATATATTTATGTACCCTATCATTCTTTCCAGATCTAGATGTTCCCTCATCAGTGATACGAGTATCACCTCTCCAGAGCCCAAATCAGTTGATACGAGTAGTATCACCTCTCCCATTCCTTCAGGTAAAAGAATTCTTCATTTTTTATATTGAACATACGTATTACACACTAACATGTCAAACAGTAATAACATGTGCAGTAGTTACAGTAGTAGTAACTATCATTTTTATATATTTTTTTATCATTCCAGACTCCCAAGCACCTGCCCATCCCACTCCATAGCCCAGCCACCCACTCTCATGTACCATATGGCCATCCCAGTAAGCAAGCCAACCACTAGAATTTGGTAAGGACATTTTTTTTTATTAATGTTTTATTATTACATATGTAATAACCATGTTATGTATGTAACATACATACTGTCCTTTAATATTAATTCTTCATTCCAGACTGCCCATCATCCTAGCCTGTTATCTGTGATAAAGCACACTGAAGTTAGGTTTGGAATGCATCCTTATCATGAATGCTCTACACCTCCACCTCCATCTCCCACAACCTAGGTAACAGCTTTGAGACTCACTAAAAGTTGGTAAGTTATGTAAGGAATTTCTAAATTAAGTTTTATACTACATGTTATATGTGATATTAAACCACTGTATGGTGCATATTACTGTATGTAACTTACTCTGCATAGAGGACTTACTGACAAAATTATTTTTTGTACATTCCAGAGTCCCCTGAATGATGTAGGCTATGGGGCCACATAAGACTTTGTCCATCCAGGGTTACATTGAACGACAACTTTAAACTAAAAGTAAGGAATTAATTAACATACATTAACTCTTTTAGTACTCTTGATATATCTACAGTAATTAACATATTGCATTCACAACTTTCTGTAGGGTATATTTTGTACACTAATTTTGTTACTTTTTCCTTCCAGAACCAACATTTTTCACACAACTCCAGGTTGTTACTAACAAATGACTACAAGTGTCATCAAGGGATAACTACAAGTAGAAGCACCATTTTTGGATGGAAAAAACCCTTCAGGAAAGTATACGTATCACATGTAACATGTAGTGTAACAAAGTATGAACAGTAAGGTTTTTACATACAGTAGTATTACATACGTACATAACTTTTTTTTACAGGAATTTCCAACCAAGTTTGATTATGTACATACATGTTATAAACCACTGTACGTATGGTTACTGTATGGTTAACTTACTACATACATAACATGACTTAACTTTGATACTTTTTTGGTACATTCCAGAAAACCAGGACCCCCTCCATGATGCAGGCTATGGGGCCACATAAAACTTTGTCCAGGGTTACTACATAACATAAAGGTAAGGAATTATACATAGTAGTAAACATACATTAAGTAAGTTTTATACGTACATACTAAAAAAAACAAAAAAAGTGACCAAGATCTCTCACATGGGATAAGTGATCAAGGTCCCTCATGGAATTACGTACATACTGTACACTCCCTGCTGAACAGGGGGTGTAGACCAATCATTTACTATGCATACCAGTTGATATTAAACCACTGTATGGTGCATATTACTTGATGTAACTTACTATGCATAGAGTACTTACTGACAAAATTATTTTTTGTACATTCCAGAACCCCCTGAATGATGTAGGCTATGGGCCACATAAGACTTTGTGGCATCCAGGGTTACATAGCACGACAACTTTAAACTAAAGGTAAGGAATTAATTAACATACATTAACTAAGTTTTATACAGGGTATATATGTGATATTAAACCACTGTATGGGTGCATATTACTGTATGTAACTTACTATGCATAGAGTACTTACTGACATACTAATTATTTTTTTGTACATTCCAGAACCCCCTGAATGATGTAGGCTATGGGGCCACAGAAGACTTTGTGCATCCACCGGGTTACATAGCATGACAACTTTAAACTAAAAGTAAGGAATTAATTCACATACATTACTTTTTTACTCTTGATATAACTCAAAGTAAGGAATTAAAACTAAAAGTAAGGAATTAATTAACATACATAACTCTTTTACTCTTGATATCTATAATTTACATATTGCATTCAGGACTTTGTGTAGTATTTTGTACTAATTGTGTTATACTTTTTACCTTCCAGAGCTACCAGACTGGGATTTTAGTGTACTCCAGGATCTACCAAAGGATTACTACATACATACTACGTAGTGTACAGTGCATAATATAGTGTTTAGTGTATAATCTAACCTAAGGATTAAGTGTAGTACATTGTGCTTTATAGTGTCACAAGAGTTTAATAAAGAATTATACCTTCAAGAACCATCCTTTGCCATTGAAATAACCACACTACACATCATGCAATACTTCCATGTCACACAGGTAAGGTCTCTCTAACTTTTTCTTAGTTTAAGGCATATTTCCAAGTGTCGTTCCGGCTTACGACGATTTTCGGCTTACGACGCGCCAAG